>NC_069071.1:90540527-90899848 GCF_025698485.1 Gossypium arboreum | reverse complement strand
TCTTACTACCATGGCGAATGCTCCTTCCACACCATTTACCTTCACAAAGCATAAATTTCATCATCCAAATTACAAGCTTACAACCTCATGAAGTTTAACCTCATAGTATCTATCAAACTCTCACTCATTAGCTTCTATCATAATCTCCAACAACACCAAATAAACATATACTTCGTGGGTCTATGGTAGAACCAAGAAAGGAACTCATAGATATTAAGATGTAAGCAACTACCATTATTTTGGTCATGATTAAACAAAGAACTCAATGTCTTACTCAAAAATACTAAAAAGAAAGTCCAAGAGCCATCAATCCACCATCACATATATCATTAGCAAGCTTCATATTTAACATGCAATGGCATTAACACAAAATCCACCTTGGCCAAATACCATCCCCATGATATAACAAAGGTTTGAACCATGGGCTAACAAGAGCATCAAGCTATCCACTAAAAACATGCATGAATCTCATGGCACAACCTCAAACATACCTTAATCTTGATGCAAGTATAGCCAAACCTCTTCCTAATCCTCTTCCAAACCAAGCATGAAGCAAAATTCCTCCCTTCCACTAGTATTTTCGATCAAGAGAGAATGAAAAGATGGATGAACAATTTTTTTTTTCTTTTCTCTTCCACAATGCACGGCAATGGGGGGGGGTTCACTCACACACACACATTTTTTTTTCTTTCTTTATTACCCATACTTATTTGTTTATTGTTTCTCCCTAATGCACCAACAAAACATGTTTCATGACATGTTTAGCCCATGATTCCTTGTCATGGCCGGCCACTACAACTTGGGGGGGGGAATTTGACATGCAAGTCCTCCCCTTTGACTACATGCACTATTAGGTCCTTATAGATTAGCGTTTCACTTTTCAAAAGTGTCACACAAGTCCTACTAACTGAATTCACATGCAATCGGCTAAATCGGAACTTGAAATTTTTACACATTCATAATTACATATTCTAGACAATAAATATTACATTCAAACATTTGGTGACTCGGTTTAGCGGTCCCAAACCACTTCCGACTAGGGTCAATTTTGGTGTCACAACTCTCCCCACTAAAAAATTTTCGTCCCAGAAAATCTTACCGACGCATGGTTTAGGATAACGTCCTCTTATTGAATTACATCCATATGAACATTTCCTCATCGATAGCAATTGTAATTCATTACTGATTTCGCATCGATCAAAAAAAAAAATCTTTTTCTTATCTTAAAACAAACACATGAACATTTCTACAAGTATGCACATATATCTCATTCTCTTGATTTCATAAGCAATAATCACTTAATTTAATTCACAAATGCATTTCAAACACATATCAAGCACATACTAACATGTATAATTCACATCATCAACCCACATATTTGTAACCCACATTTTCATCCATGTATAAGTCAGAACTTTGCCGAAATTACACATATACTCAAACATCCCTATAAATATCCTTTATAACTCCATCGTATCTCAATATTCAACTTCCACACACACTAACATTTAATTCATTCAGCACATACTAACATACCTCATTGTTGGAATTTTTGCAAGCGTATTAACTGAAATTTTTACAGCAAGATTGCTCACCTCCGAATCACGTATCCTTCGGATTTAACCGGATATAGCGACTCGCTCGATTGTCTTGGGACAGAGTCCGGTTATAGTGATTCGCATAATTGCCTTCGGAATTAGCCCGGATTTAGTCACTTAGCACAAAAGCCTTCGGGACTTAGCCGGATACCATTCAATAACCAAGCACATATATCAACAAATCAATACACATTCTTATTACATTCTCATTACCAAAGCTCAAACACAAGACACTTATCATATTTACAATTTCGGCTCAATAGCCACACACCAAGAGCATGATTTCGATTTGCTTAAAACATGATCTAATCAAATCATAATTTAAGCTCTATTTACTCAAAACTTACTTCACATTACCAACCCTTATGTTCATACACAAAAGATCAACTTAGCCAAGGGCGGTAGCTCGTTTATCAAGCGGCGACTACTTACTTGTAAGGCTCAACTAATTCAAGCACATATAGCTCTTACAATGCCATATCCTAGATATGGTCTTACATATTCTCATATATCGAGCCGATGCCATGTCCTGCATGGTCTTACACATTATCTCAAATCAATGCCTTCGTCCCGCACGAGGTCTTACATGAATTCCACTTCACACACTTAGTGCCCATCGACCGATCTCGCACTCATAGTGCTCGGTTAAAGGGATTTACACACACACAAAGCCTCTAATCATTCACACACATAGTGCTCTTATTCATTCGTTATTACACATTGAAATGACTTACAAGTCTATAAACATCACGTATGTACACTTTTAAACATATCGTCTCATATAAATTTGAATTCGTATAGTAATGAACACTTAAACTTTGCTCAATTTACGCACGAAGCCTACTAGGCACGAAGGCTTAATACACGTCACCAGCATGATTGCTCTTGGGACCTAGCCGGATACATCACTAGCACGAATGCTCTTGAAACTTAGTCCGGATACATCACTAGCACGAATGCTCTTGAACTTAGTCCGGATACATCACTAGCACGAATGCTCTTCGAATTTAGCGGATATATCATTAGCACGAATGCTCTTCGGAATTTAGCCGGATATAACCACAAGCACAATTGCCTTCGGGTCTTAACCCGGGTATAACAACTCACACAAATGCCTTCGGGTCTTAGCCCGGATATATTCACTAGCATAAATGCCTTCGGGACTTAGCAGGTATCATTCAAATGCTCATGTACACATATATCAATAATCACGTCACATCCATATTTCATTCTCAATTCTCATGTACATATACACATATAGCAATACACATTAGTATATCATTTACATTACTTGAATACAAACACAACATGCTTATCGACCATTCAACTTCCAGCTCCATAGCCACATACAAAAATCACATATACCCTTAATTCAATCCGAATCGAAATTCAAATACGAGTACATGATACGTACCTGATCAACTTAATAGTTTAGGCATATCTAAGTGAAGTTATATCGCAAATTCTTATAGTCAGAAGCTTGCTACACTCGATCGGGATCAAGATTCATTACAATACAAACCACCTTTTACTAGTCAAAAATCATCACACTATCATTTTATCACTTTATGGCATGTATAAATAGACTCACGCGTGCTACGTTAGTCCTAGAATCGACTAAACCGTAGCTCGATACCAATAAAATTGTAACACCCGCACACTGAGACCGTTACCGGAGTCGAACACGAGGTGCTAACCGACTAATTCATTTACTCTCGCAGTCCAATTAAAAATTTGTCCAGACGAATGGCTAACTGCGTCACTGTCACCTTAAAAATCATAACTTGAGTTCCACAACTCGAAAATCAGATTCGTAATTTTTCCCTGAAACTAGACTCATATGTCCATCTACATATTTTTTCTTAGAATTTTTGGTCGGGCCAATTAGTACAGTTTATTAGTTAAAGTCTCCCCTATTCCAGGGTTCGACTACACTGACCTTCATGCATTACGAATGGGATATCTCCATGTACAGGGCTTAAATACTGATGCCGTTTGTTTCTGTAGAAACTAGACTCAAAGAGGAATCTATACATATATGGCATGACTCCTAATTATCTCTGGTTAATTTACAATGAATTTCCAAAGTCGGAACAGGGATTAAAGAAACCGTTCTGGCCCTGTTTCACAAAAACCTAAATATCTCTTAACATATAACTCATATGACCATTTCGTTTCTTCCATATGAAAGTAGATTCATCAAGGCTCATTTACATAATTTATTCACTATTTAATTCCATCTCTACTATTTTTAGTGATTTTTCACATCCACATCATTGCTGCTGCCAGCATCTATTTTTAGGGTAGACTTTATCTAACACATAGTTTCTATGACTCAACTAACCCTCTTGCATATATAGTCCAAAATATAATCAAGATGAACCATTCTAATGGCTGATCGTTGCCAAACATTTCCATGCCTCTTAATGAGCATATACATATCGAATGATGATAATATTATGCTCAAAACATTTATAAGCCATTTTCGCATGGCTATCCAAAATTATACAAATCCAAAGGGTCCATGGCCCACAACAAAAGGGGTAGTCCTATACATTGACCAAAATATCCTCTCACTACTAGTCTATTCCATACATGCCATAAGATATTCCAAAACATAGCAGTACCAAGCGGTGGGTAGTGATAGTGTGACTAGTTCTTGACGATCCCGAGCCTGTAGCTTCCAATGAGATCTATAAAACAGAGGAAACAAAGTAAGCAGAGTAAGCATTACAATGCTTAGTAAGTTTTAAGCAGTGTCAACAGATAACAACCTAATCATAACATAGTTGTTCGTATTTTTATTTCACTCTTCCTTCTGCATACTATCCCCTTTTCGAATATGCACATCTCATCATATACAATAGGCGGATAAACTCTCACATAAAAGTGAGCTCATGTGACATAGATATATCGTATGATTTCACATAACCTCTCACACTAAACCGATGTCACATAATCATAGGAATAGTCCCATAGATTGCTCTCGTGTGCATCATATATAAACTTGGAGTACAAATCGTCGGTAATAACCGGCCAGCCCCAAAAAGCTCCGAACCTCGGTAATATTTCTCGGAGGCTTCCAGTTAAGTATGGCTGAAATTTTGTTCGGGTCGACTCGAATGCCCGATGCAGATATCACATGCCCCAAGAAGCTAACCTCTCTTAACCAGAACTCACACTTGCTGAACTTAGCATATAGTTGCTTATCCCGTAGAATTTGCAGCACTAACCTCAGGTGTTCCGCATGTTCGGTCTCATTTCTTGAATAGACCAAGATGTCATCAATGAACATGACTACGAACCGATCCAAATCTGAATGCAAGATCCGATTGATTAAATTTGTGACAGCCCAAAATTGACCCTAGTCGGAATGTGGTTTCGGGACCACAAAACCGAGGCATAAAAATAATTTAAAATTTATTTTGATGCCTATGATATGTGTTAAATTGTGTGTGACATTTTTGATGATTTGATTTAGTGTTATAAATGTGAATTTCACTAGAAAGGGCCTAGTAGTAAACTTTGAAAGTATGATGGGAAGATGTGGGATGACTAGTTGATCATGCATGCAAAAATAAGGGATTTGCATGTCAAATTTCCCCAAAAGAAGCATAGTGGCCGGCCAAGGTAGGTGTTGATGGGCAAGGGAAACATGTTTCCAACATGTTTGGTTAGTGAGTTATGTATGAAGAAATAAAATAAGAATTAGCATTAAAGAAATGAACAAAAAAAAAAAAAAGATGAGCATGGATGCCCCCCCCATTGCCGTGCAACTAAGAAAGAAAACAAAAAAATTTTGTTCATCCTTGTTCTCTCCTTTTTGGCCGAAAATACTAAGAGGAACAAGAGATTTTTTTCTTCATTTTCTTTGTTTAGAAGAGATCTAGAAGGAAATTTGGCTAAACTTGCATCAAGAGTAAGGTATGTATGAGGTTGTGTTATGAGTTTCATGCATGTTTTAGTTGCTAACTTGATGTTCATGTTAGCCATGGTTCAAATCCTTGTTATGCCATGGGAATGGTATTTGGCCAAAGTTGTTATTGTGTTAAAGCCATTGCATGCTAAATGTGAAGCTTGCTAATGATGCATGCAATGATGGATTTTCTACTCTTGATGCTTGCGAATGTGCGCCAGTGTTGTTTGTGAAAAAAGAAGGATGGGACCATGAGGTTGTGCATCGACTATCGTCAGCTTAATAAAGCGACGATAAAGAACAAATATCCGTTACTGCGTATTGATGACTTGTTCGATCAACTGAAGGGAGCCTCGGTGTTCTCGAAAATAGATTTGAGATCGGGCTATTATCGCCATTCGAATTCGAGATTCGGACATACCCAAAGCGCCTTGAGCGAGATATGGTCACTACGAGTTTCTAGTGATGCCATTTGGACTTACTAATGCCCCTGCGGTATTTATGGATTTGATGAATCGGATCTTCAGACCATATTTAGATCGGTTCGTAGTCGTATTCATTGATGACATCTTGGTCTATTCAAGAAATGAGACGGAACATGCTGAACACCTGAGGTTAGTGCTGCAAATTCTACGGGATAAGCAATTATATGCTAAGTTCAAGAAGTGTGAGTTACGGTTAGAGAGGTTAGCTTCTTGGGGCATGTGATATCACGCCGGGCATTCGAGTCGACCGAACAAAATTTCAGCCATACTTAACTGGAAGCCTCGAGAAATATTACCGAGGTTCGTAGCTTTTTGGGGCTTGCCGGTTATTACCGACGATTTGTAAAGGTTTCTCAACGATAGCCACGCCAATGACGGCTTACTCCAAAAGGATGTTAAGTTGAATGGACGGAGAAATGTCAAGAGTTTCGATCAATGAAAACTTATTTCACTGAAGCCCCAATTCTAGCGCAACCCGAATCGGCAAAGAGTTTGTCATCTATAGTGACGCCTCCTACTTGGGTTAGGTTGTGTATTGATGCAAGAAGGTCGAGTTGTGGCCTGTCGTCGAGGCAATTAAAGCCACATGAGAAAATTATCCGACCCATGATCTCGAATTGGTCGCCATCGTATTCGCCTTAAAGATTTGGCGACATTACTTATTTGGTGAGAGGTGCCATGTACTCGGATCACAAAAGTCTCAAATATTTGATGACCCAAAGAGACTTAAATCTGCGACAAAGATGTTGGCTCGAGTGTTAAAGGATTATGAGCTGGTCATTGACTATCACCCGGAAAGGCGAATGTGGTTGCGGATGCCTTGAGTCGTAAATCATTATTCGCTTCTGAGCGATGAATGTGCACTTGTCCGTTCGATCCGACAACGTGTTAGTAGCTGAATTGAAAGCCAAACCATTATTGATACATCAAATTTGTGAGGCTCAGAAGGTCGACGATGAGTTGGTTACAAAACGGGCCGAGTGTATTCCGAACAAGGAATCGGAGTTTCGGATCGATGATGACGATTGTTTGAGGTTCGAAGTCGTCTGTGTTCCAAAGAATTGAACTTATTTCGATAATTCGAGCGAAGCCCATCTAGCCGAATGGCGATCCACCTGGGGAGTACGAAGATGTACAACGATTTGAAACGTCGGTTTTGGTGGCATGGTATGAAACGAGACATCTCCGACTTTGTTTCGAGGTGTTTAATATGTCAATAAGTGAAAGCGGAACATCAAGTGCCTTGAGATTACTTGACCGATCACGATACGAGTGGAAATGGGATCGAGTCACAATGGACTTCGTGTCCGGACCGCCTTTGTCGTTGAGTAAGAAGGATGCGATTTGGGTCGTTGTAGATAGATTGACTAAGTCGGCTCACTTTGTCCTCGTGCGTACGGATTTTCAATGGACAAATTAGCCAATTGTACGTTCTCGATTGTGAGATTACACGGGTGCCTATTTCTATCGTGTGGGATAGAGATCCGAGATTTACCTCGCGATTTTGGAAGAAGTTGCAAGAAGCTTTGGGTACCAAGTTGCATTTCAAAGACCGCTTTTCACCCCAAACCGATGGTCAATCCGGCGGATAATTCGAGATACTTGAGGATATGTTGAGATGTTGCATCCTCGAGTTCGAGTGGTTCATGGGAACGGTATTTGCCTTTGATTGAATTCGCTTATAACAATAGTTTTCAATCAAGTATTAGGATGGCACCTTACGAGGCTTTGTACGATCGTAAATGCCGTACACCATTGTTTTGGACCGAGCTCGGTGAAAGCAAAATTTTCGGTGGATTTGATTAGAGATGTGAGCGAAAGTGAAAGTAATCCGTGAAAGTCGAAGATAGCCTCCGATCATCGAAGTCGTCACGCGGATCTGAGCGTAAAGACATCGAGTATCGGTGGGAGATAAATTGTTTCTCAAGGTTTCGCCTTGGAAAAGATACCCAGATTCGGTAGTAAGGGCAAGTTGAGCCGAGGTTCATTGGACCATATGAGATATCCGAAGCGAGTCGGTCCGGTGGCATATCGTCTAATTTTGCCCCCGAACTCGAAAAGATTCACGATGTCATTCATGTTTCGATGCTTGACGCTTGACGCTATAGATCGATCCATCGCATGTGATTAGTCCATCGGAGGTTGAAATTCAAGCCAATATGAGTTATGAGGAAGAGCGATTCGTATCTTATCACGTGAAGTGAAAGAGTTGCGAAACAAGCGGGTTCCGCTAGTGAAAGTGTTATGGCTCAAACACGGGATAGAAGAAGCTACTTGGGAAACCGAGAACTCTATGAAAGAGCGATACCCAACCCTATTTATCGGTAAGATTTTCGGGACGAAAATTTCTTAAGTGGGGAGAGTTGTGACAGCCAAAATTGACCCTAGTCTAATGTGGTTTCGGGACCACAAAACCGAGGCATAAAAATAATTTAAAATTTATTTTGATGCCTATGATATGTGTTAAATTGTGTGTGACATTTTGATGATTTGATTTAGTGTTATAAATGTGAATTTCACTAGAAAGGGCCTAGTAGTAAACTTTGAAAGTATGATGGGAAGATGTGGGATGACTAGTTGATCATGCATGCAAAAATAAGGATTTGCATGTCAAATTTCCCCAAAAGAAGCATAGTGGCGGCCAAGGTAGGTGTTGATGGGCAAGGAAACATGTTTCCAACATGTTTGGTTAGTGAGTTATGTATGAAGAAATAAAATAAGAATTAGCATTAAAGAAATGAACGAAAAAAAAAAGATGAGCATGGATGCCCCCCATTGCCGCGTGCAACTAAGAAAGAAAACAAAAAAATTTTGGTCATCCTTGTTCTCTCCTTTTGGCGAAAATACTAAGAGGAAGAAGAGATTTTTGCTTCATTTTCTTTGTTTAGAAGAGATCTAGAAGGAAATTTGGCTAAACTTGCATCAAGAGTAAGGTATGTATGAGGTTGTGTTATGAGTTTCATGCATGTCTTAGTTGCTAACTTGATGTTCATGTTAGCCATGGTTCAAATCCTTGTTATGCCATGGGAATGGTATTTGGCCAAAGTTGTTATTGTGTTAAAGCCATTGCATGCTAAATGTGAAGCTTGCTAATGATGCATGCAATGATGGATTTTCTACTCTTGAAATTTCTTTGTAGCCATCTTGAGTAAGACATTGAGTTTTCTTTTGTTTAACCATGATTGAAGTTGAAAGGGGCATGATTGTGATGTATTCAGCCATGATGCATTCATGAGCATGGTTCATGCTTCTTGCATGTTAGTAAAATTTGTGTTTTGGATGGCTATGGACACCTTGAAATTGACCTTGCACCTATATGTGTATATATGATTGCACATGATATTTTGATTATGAAGAAAGTGATAAATATGTTGTTTAAAGAAGAAATTTGTTGAAGAATGTTGTGAAATTTGCATGTACAATCGGCCTAGTACACATATGATGTGAAAATCTTGCAATTTATTGTTGATTTTGTGCAAGTATGACTAAGTATAATCGGCCTCATGGGGAATTATTGTGCATGCATTCGGTTAGAGGCAAGCTTAATGATGCCTATTCTTGACTTAGGTAATCGGCTACCTTGTTGTGAGCTAAGGCCGAATGTGTGCGTAATTAAAGAAAATTGACTAAAGTGCTTAGTTATGTGATGTTGAGTCAATGATATGTGTATTCGCCAAGGCTAGCAAGTGAGACTTTAATGAATTGAATTTGTTTGAATTAGCTGAAGAGCTTAGAGGGCCACAATTGGATAAGGGAAGGAAAAAGTGATCGATTAGCCCGTCGGTTGCTTCGACAACATCCGAGGTAAGTCCTCAAGAAATGACCCTACTCGAATTATGTGAAATGAAATATGGATGTGTAATGATTATTGATTTATGTGTGTATGAGTATTTGAATGATACCGGGCTAAGTCCCAAGGCGATTATGCAAGTGATATGTTTGTGTTTGAGCCTTAGTAACGAAAATAAAACATGGATGTGTAATGATTATTGATGTATGTGTGTGCATGAGCAATTGAATGATATCCGAGCTAAGTCCCGAAGACATTTATGCTAGTAATTATATCCGGGTTAAGACCAAAGGCCATTGTGCTAGTGACCACATCCGGGCTAAGACCAAGGCATTCGTGCAAGTTGTTAAATCCGGGCTAATACCGAAGGCATTTGTGCAAGTCGTTCTATCCGGCTAAGACCAAGGCATTCGTGCATGTGGTTATATCCGGTTGTATTCAAGAAGCTTGGGCTGAAGGTGGCGTTGGTTGCTGTAATAAATTTAATTAGTACGCTCAAAAGCCCAAAGGAAAAGGTATGTTTATATGTGCATTGGAAAAGTCGATATGTTTGAGTAACATTCGCTCAATCGACTAACGAATTTTCAGCTATTGAATTGGTTGATATCTTGTGAAAGTATACAATGATGAAGTGTGAAGTAAGTATGATTATGTGAATGTGTATTAATGAAATGATTCATTTGGCTATGTGAATGTAATGCCTTAGTTAAAGCTGATTTTATTGCTTGAGACTTACTAAGCATAAAAATGCTTACCCGTTGCTTTGGCTCTCTGCTTTATAGATTTTGCTCGTTAGCGATCGGATTCGGGATCATTAAAGTCGAAGTCATCTACACTATCAAAGCCTCCATTTTGGGTATAATTTTGGTTGAACTTTGAAATGGCATGTATAGGACTACCCTATTGTAGAAGGTCATGTACCTTTCGGTTTTATGTAGCTTGGATAGCCATGCGAAAATGGCTTAGATATCGTTGTTAGTATGATTCTATAATCGTTTGTATGATGATCATTATGGGGTATGGAATGGTTTTGAAAAGATTAGCCATTGGAATGGTTAATCATGATCACACTTGTGCTATGTATGCAAAAAGGGCCTATTGAATCGTGGAAATCATGAAATAGGTAAAGGTTACCTTGAAAACAGATGCTGGCAGCAGCAGTGGTGTGGTTTGAAAAATCACCAAAATTTGTAGGAATGGTATTAAATAGTGAATAAGTTATGTAAATGAACCTTGATGAGTCTACTTTCATATGGAAGAAACGAAACGGTCATAGGAGTTACTTGTTAAGAGATATTAAAGTTATTGTGAGACAGGGCCAGAACGGTTTCTGGGTCACCTGTCTCGACTTTAAAAATTTTCTATAAATTATCCAGAAAGAATTAGAAGTCATGCCTTATATGTAAAGATTCCATTTTGAGTCTAGTTTCATTAGAAATAAACGGCACCAGTATTAAAGCCCTGTACAGAGAGATATTCAAGTTGTAACGCGAAGGTCAGAGCAGTCGATCCCTGTAACATGGGTGACTTTAACTAATAAACTGTACCAATTGGCCTGACCAAAAATTATAAAAATAAATCCATGGAAGGATATATGAGTCTAAATTCAGGAAAATTTACGGAATCAGTTTCCAAGTTTTGAAACTCGAGATATGATTTTAAAGCACAGTGACGCAGTTTTCCAGCCTGTCTGGAAATGCCAAATTAATCGGTCCTTTAAGAGGATTTAGCTCGTCAACCTCTCGCATCCGACACGGCGATGGTCTCGGGCTCGGGTGTTACAATTTTATTGGTATCGAGCTACGGTTTAGTCGATTCTAGGACTACCGTGATATGTTTGGGGTCTAGCTATACATGCCATTAAATGATGAATTGATAGTGTGGTGATTTCGACAATTTGACTTTGTGTTTGTTTATAGCAATGGATCCCGATCCCAACCGAGCAATAGCTGATGATGTGGAGAGTGTGGCGCTGCTCTCGCGAAGGGACAACGCCGGCGGACTCTCAACCTATGGCCAGCAATCCGAATGATGAGGCTAGGCAAGCCTTTTATAGTGTGATGAATGATTGGTTTAACCAATACATTCGAACTAACACGTCTGCTCCACAACCTCCATTCCCGACAAATGCAACCCACACCTACAATACCTCCCAGAATCGACCAAATAAGGTCAAGTAAGCCCCAATGATAGGATTCTAAACATGGGGCCACTAAATTTAAAGCTACGGATGATGACGATGCCGAGCAAGCTGAATTTTGGTTGGACAACACTATCCGTGCTCGATGAGCTATCTTGTACACCGATGAGTGCTTAAAGTGCACCATGTCCTTGTTACGTGATTCCGCCTACTATTGGTGGAGTACTCGACTTACATGGTGCCTAGAGAGCAAGTGACTTGGGAGTTCTTTCAAACCGAGTTCGAAAAAGTATATCGATCGAGATTCATCGACCCGAAGCGAAAGGAATTTCTTGATCTTAAGCAAGGCTCTATGTCGATTCACCTTCTGACGAAAATTTGTGAGGCTTAGGCGGTATCTTGAGAATGCATTTTGTCCGAAGCTATTATGTGTAAACGCTCGAGGATGGGCTGAATGATGATATAAGGATGTTCGTTGGCATTCTCGAAATCGAGAGTTCGTAGTACTTGTTGAGCGAGCTTGTAAAGTCGAAGAGCTTAGGAAGGAGAAACAAAAAGTTGATGTGGGAACTGGAGAAATCCGAAAAGGTCCTCGGAAAGTCTCTTCATCGTGCATCAAGAGATTTCGAGATGATGTGAGCGGTCTAGAGCTTGCTTCGGCTTTTCTAGACGAGATCGCGGTCGACCTTCTCAGTGACCACACGAGTCACTCCGATCGCTGATGGTGGAAATGATCGTAGAGAGAGAGCGTGAGTGTCTCGCATTGTGGCAAATGGCATTCGGGAGTCTGAGGTTCGTGATCGCTCTGCTATAAGTGTGGATCGGTTGACCACTTTATCAAGGACCGCCTGAGGTTGCTTGAACAAAATGTAAGTCAAAGTGGAAACCCGGTGCTACCAACGCCGAGGTAGCCATCCAAAATGCGGCAATGCTAGTGGTGGTCGGAGAGGGTCGAGAGATGCTACAACGAGACTCGAGGCTCGTACTCTGCTAGGACTTATGCCATGCACGCCGCGTGAGGATGTCAGCCTCACGGATGTTATTGCAGAGGTACTTTCACTCTTTTCGATACTAATGTGATTGCTTTGATTGACCCTGGTTCTACTCATTCTTATATATGTGAAACCTTAGCATCCAAAGACTTTACCTATTGAGTCTCACGAGTTTGTAATTCGGTGTCAAACCCTTGGGTCATTACGTGCTTGTCAACAAAGTGAGCAAGAAAAGTCCCTAGTATTCCGGGTTCTTGTTTTCCGCGGACTTGATGCTTTTGCCGTTCGATGAATTCGACGTTATTCTTGGTTTGGATTGGTTGGCCATGCACGATGCGGTTGTAAATTGCAAAAGCAAGACTATCGATCCGAGGTGCTTGCGAATAACGAGATAATTTGGGTTGAGTCTACGGACTTAAAGGGGTTGCCACTGTAATATCAACAATGTTGGCCGGAAATATGTAAGAAAAGGTAAAGCGTACCTTGCGATGTGCTCGGTGACAAGGAGTCGAAAAGAAACCCGAATCGGTGCGCGTGGTTTGTGAATACCGGATGTTTTCCTGAAGAATTCCGGGTTTACCACCTGTTCGGAAATAGAGTTTGCCATCGAATTTGTACCGGTACCACTCCAATTTCGATAGCTCCGTATCGTATGGCAATCAAATAGAATTAAAGGAGTTAAGCTCGATTGCGAGAATTGGTGGATAGAGGTTTTGCCCACCGAGTTTTTCGCCTTGGGTGCGCCAAAGGTGTGTTTGTGAAAAGAAGGATGGGACCATGAGGTTGTGCATCGACTATCGTCGACAATAAAGCGACGATAAAGAACAAACATCCGTTATCACAGTATTGATTACTTGTTCGATCAAGCGAAGGAGCCTCGGTGTTCTCGAAAATAGATTTGAGATCGGGCTATTATCGATTCATGGTCGAGATCTGGACGTACCCAAAACCGCCTTGAGCGAGATATGGTCACTACGAGTTTCTAGTCATGCCGTTTGGACTTACTAATGCCCTCGCGGTATTTATGGATTTGATGAATCGGATCTTGAGACCATATTTAGATCGGTTCGTAGTCGTATTCATTGATGACATAACAAGGGTAGTCCTATACATGCCATTTCAAAGTTCAACCAAAAATTTATACCAAAATAGAGACGTTGATAGTGTGGATGACTCGACTTTATTGATCCCGAATCCGATTGCTATCGAGCAAATCTATAAAACAGAGAGCCAAAGCAATCGGGTAAGCATTTTTATGCTTAGTAAGTCTCAAGGAATATAATCAACTCTAATTACAGCAATACATTCACATAGCCAAATGCATCATTTCATTAATACACATTCTTACTTCACACTTCATCATTATATATCACAAAGTATCAATCAATTCAATAACTGAAATTTATTATCGATTGAGCGAATGTTGCTCAAACATGTCGATTTCCAATGCACATATAAACGCACCTTATTCTTTGGGCTTCTCGAGTGTACTAATTGAATTTATTACAGCAACCAACACTCACCTCCAGCCCAAGATTCTTAATATAACCGGATATAACCACGTGCACAAATGCCTTCGGTCTTAGCCCGATAGAATGTCTCGCTCTAATGCCTTCTTGTCTTAGCCCGATGTAGCCACTAGCACAATTGCCTTCGGTCTTAACCCGGATATAATTTCCAGCATAATTGTCTTCGGGCTTAGCCCGGATATCATTCAATTTCTCATGCACACATACATCAATAATCATTGGACATACATATTTCATTCTCGCACTAAGGCTCAAACACAATTATAATCACTAGCATAATCGCTTTCGACTTAGCCCGTGCATTATTCAATACTCATACACACATAAATCAATAATCAATACATCCATATTTCATTCCACATAATTCAAGTAAGGTCACTTCTGAGGACTTACTTCCTCTGATGTTGTCGAACGGCTTTACGGTTATTCGATCACTTTTCCTTCCCTTGTCCAATTGTGGCCCTTAGCTCTTGAGCTAATTCAAACAAATTCAATTTATTAAAACCTCATTGTGCTAGCTTATGGTCGAATATGACAACGAGTTTAAATGGTCATATGGCCACTCTTTAGCTTGAATACACAATGGTCATGCACATTTTATACTACATCAAGCAATTCAATACAATTTATTCGAGCATCAAGGAAAAGCTAAGGCCTTCAATAGGCTACCCAAGGCCGAATAATATTCATGTACATGTTGAGGCCAATTATGCACTTAATACCTCACAAAAACAGCATGCATTTTACTAGTTAATGCTTTGCATATTGTAGCTCAAAACTTATAATATAGCATCAAGCACTCATATGTGTGCTAGCCTAATGTGCTTGCAATTTCACAATCATTCTTCAACATCTTCTTCTTTAAACAACCATATTCATCACTTAGTTCATAACCAAAACATCATGTGCAAACATATATATACATATGTGAGCATGGCGAATTTCAAGGTGTCCATAGCCATCCAAAACACAAATTTTAACTAACATGCAAGAAGCATGAACCATGCTCATGAATGCATCATGGTCGAATATGACAATCATGCCCTTTTCAACTTCAATCATGATTAAACAAAAAGAAAACTCAAAATCTTACTCAAAAGTAGATAATCCATCATTGCATCATCATCAAGCTTCACACTTAGCATGCAATGGCTTTATCACCATAACAACTTTGGCCAAATACCATTTCCATGGCATAACAAAGATTTGAGCCATGGCTAACATGCACATCAAGTTAGCAAACCAAAACATGCATGAAACTCCTAACACAACCCCATACATACCTTAATCTTGATGCAAACTTAGCCAAATCTCCTTCTAGATCTCTTCCAAACCAAGCATGAAGCAAAATCCTCCTTCTTCCTTAGTTTTGGCTCAAAGAAAGGATGAACAAAATTTTTTTCTTTCTTTTCTACAACTCACGCAATGGGGGAATACCACACTCACACACATTTTTTTTTTTCATTCTTTTCCTACCCATACACCTTTGTTTATTATTTTCCCTATCGCACCAACAAAACATGTTTCATGACATGTTTGCCCATCCTCTTGCCATGGCCGACCACCATGTTGGGGAAATTTGACATGCAAATCCTTTTATTTTTGCATGCATGAGCAACTAGTCATCACACATTTCCCCATCATACTTTCAAAGTTCACTACTAGGTCCTTTCTAGTGAAATTGCATTTATAACACTAAATCAAACATCAAAAATGTCACACACAAATTAACACATATCATAGGCATCAAAATAAATTTTAAATTATTTTTATGCTCGGTTTTGTGGTCCCGAAACCACATCCCGACTAGGGTCAATTTTGGGTGTCACAACTCTCCTCACTTAAGAAATTTTCTTTCAAAATCTTACGTAAATAGGTTTGGATATCGCTTCTTTCATAGAGTTTCGTCTCCCAAGTAGCTTCTTCTATCCCGTGCTTGAGCCATAACACTTTCACCAGGGGAACCGCTTGTTTCACAACTCTTTCACTTCGTGATAGGATACGAATCCGTTCTTCCTCATAACTCATATTAGCTTGAATTTCAATTTCGATGGACTAATCACGCGATGGATCGGATCTATAGCGTCGAAGCATCGAAACGTGAAAGACATCGTGAACCTTTTTGAGTTCGGGGGCAAAATCAAACGATATGCCACCGACCGACTCGCTTTGATATCTCATATGGCCCAATGAACCTTGCTCACTTCGCCTTACTACCAATCTGAGATCTTTTTCCAAGGCGATACCTTGAGAAACACTTTATCACCCACCACTGATATCCTTACGTCAGATCCACAGACGTTTCTCGACGATCGGAGGCTATCTTCAGATTTCACGGATTACTTTCACTTCTGCTCAGATCTCTAATCAAATCCAACCTCGAAAATCTTGCTTTCACCGAGCTCCAATCAAAACAATGGTGTATGGATTTACTAACGCATAAGGCCTCAGAGGGTGCCATCTTAATACTTGATTGAAAGTCGTTGTTGTGTTAATTCAATCAACGGAAAATACCGTGCTCCCATAAAACCACTAAACTCGAGGACGCGAACATCTAACATATCCTCAAGTATCCGAATTATCCACGGATTGACCATCGGCTTGGGGTGAAAGGCGGTATAAATGCAACTTGGTACCCAAAGCTTCTTGCAACTTTTTCCAAAATCGCGAGGTAAATCTCTGATCTCTATCCCGACACGATGGAAATAGGCACCCCGTAATCTCACAATCGAGAACGCATAATCTGGCTTAATTTGTCCATTGAAAAATCCGCAGACGCACGGGACAAAGTGGCCGACTTAGTCAATCTATCTACCACGACCCAAACCGCATCCTTCTTACTTGTCGACAATGGCGTCCGACACAAAGTCCATTGTGACTCGATCCCATTTCCACTGTATCGTGATTGGCGTATAACCAAGGCACCGATGTTCCGCTTTCACTTGTTGACATATTAAACATCTCAAACAAAGTCGGAGATGTCTCGCTTCATACCATGCCACCAAAACCGACGCTTTCAAATCATTGTACATCTTCGCACTCCCCGGATTGCCATTCGGCTACAATGGGCTTCATTCGTAATTATCGAAATGAGTTCAATTCTTTGGAACACAGACGACTTTTTGAACCTCAAACAATCGCTATCGCCGATTTGAAATTCCGAGTCCTTGTTCTAACACACCAAATTTCCGCTTTTGCGCCAACTCACATCGACTTCTTCGAAGCCGAATTTGATGTATCAATAGTGGTTTGGCTTTCAATTCAGCACTAACACACTATCGGATCGGACAGATAAGTGCACATTCATCGTCAAAGCAAACAATGATTTCTACTTAAGGCATCCGCAACCACATTAGCCTTCCCGAGTGATAATCAATGATGAGCTCATAATCTTTTAACAACTCGAGCCATCGCCTTTGTCGCAGATTTAAGTCTCTTTGGGTCATCAAATATTTGAGACTTTTGTGATCCGAATACACACGGCACTTCTCACCAAATAAGTAGTGTCGCCATATCTTTAAGGCGAATACAAAGCCAATTCGAGATCATGGGTCGGATAATTTTTCTCATGTGGCTTTAATTGCCTCGACGATAGGCCACAACTCGACCTTCTTGCATCAATACACAACCTAACCCAAGTAGGAGGCGTCGCTATAGATGACAAACTCACGGACTCAAGTTGCACCTAGAATGGGCTTCACCAAATAAGTTTTCGCTGATCGAAACTTTTGGCATTTCTCGTCCATTCAACTTAACATCCTTTTGGAGTAGCCATCTGCGTGGCTATCAAGGAGGTTTTACAAATCGCTTCATAAACCCATAAGCCCCAAAAGTCTGAACCTCGCAGAATATTTCTTGAGGTTTAATTAAGTATGGCTGAAATTTTATTCGGCCCACTCGAATACCTCGGCGTGTATACCACATGACCCAAGAAGCTAACCTCTAACCGTAACTCACACTTCGTCAACTTAGCATATAATTGCTTATCCCGTAAGATTTGCAAGACTAACCGCAGTGTTCAAAGCATGTTCGCCTCATTTCTTGAATAGACCAAGATGTCATCTTCAGTTGATCGAACAAGTCATCAATACGCGTAACGGATATTTGTTCTTTATCGCCGCTTATTAAGTCGACGATAGTCGATGCACGACCTCATGGTCCCATCCTTCTTTTTCACAAATAACACCGGGCGCACCCTAAGGCGAAAACTCATGAAGCGAAACCTCTATCCACCAATTCTTGCAACCGAAGCTTAACTCCTTTAATTCCGCTGGTGCCATACGATACGGAGCTATCGAAATTGAGTGGTACCAGTACCAATTCGATGCCAAACTCTATTTCCCGACAGTGGTAAACTCGCAATTCTTAGGAAAACGTCCGGTATTCACAAACCATCGCACAGATTCGGTTTCTTTTTGACTCCTTGTCATCTAGCACATACGCAAGGTACGCCGCACTTTTCTTACATATTTCGGGCCAACATTGCTGATATTACAATGCAACCCCTTTAAGTCCGTAGACTCAACCCGAATTATCTCGTTATTCACGCACTCAACTCGATAGTCTTGCTTTTGCAATTTACAACCGCATCGCATGGTCAACCAATCCAAGCCAAGAATAACGTCAATTAATCGAACGAAAAAGCATCAAGTCCGCCGGAAAACAAGAACCTCGAAATACTAGGGACTTTTCTTGCACACTTTGTTGACAAGCACGAATGACCCAAGGGTTTGACACCGAATTACAAACTCAGAGACTCAATAGGCAAAGTCTTACTCGATGCTAAGGTTTCACATATATAAGAATGAGTAGAACCAGGTCAATCAAAGCAATCACATTAGTATCGAAAAGAGTGAAAGTACCGTAATAACATCCGGTGAGGCAAGATCCTCGCGTCTGCGCAGATGGCATAAGTCCTAGCAGAGCACGAGCCTCGGGCCTTGTTGTAGCATCTCTCGACCTTCTCTGACCGCCACTAGCATTGCCCGCATTTCGGGATGGCCTACCTCGAGCAATGGTAGCACCCAAGTTTCCACTTTGACTTATATTTTGTTCAAGCAACCTCGGGCAGTCCTTGATAAAGTGGTCAGCCGATCCACACTTATAGCAGGAGCGATCACGAACCCTACAGCCCCCGAATGCCATTTGCCACAATGCGACACTCCTCTCTCTCGGCGATCATTTCCACCATCGGCGATCAAGTGACTCGTGGGTCACAGGGTTCGACCATGATCTCGCCTAGAAAGCCCGGCGCCTCTAGACCGGCTCACATCATCTCAAATCTCTTCGATGCTGTTGAAGAGACTTTCCCGAGGACCTTTTCAAATTCTCCAATTCCCACATCAACTTTTTGTTTCTCCTTTCTAAGCTCTTCTACTTTACAAGCTCGTTCAACAAGTACTACGAACTCTCGATTTCGAGAATGCCAACGAACATCCTTATATCATCATTCAGCCCATCCTCAAGCGTTGCCATATTAATAGCTTCGGACGAAATGCATTCTCGCAGCATCGCTAAGCCTTACAAATTTTCGTCAGAGTCGGTAATCGACATAGAGCCTTGCTTAAGATCAAGAAATTCTTTTCGCTTTTGGTCGATGAATCTCGATCGATATACTTTTTTCGAACTCGGTTTGAAAGAACTCCCAAGTCACTTGCTCTCTAGGCACCACGTAGTCGAGTACCCCACCAATAGTAGGCGGAATCGCGTAGCAAGGAGATGGTACACTTTAAGCACTCATCGGTGTACAAGATAGCTCATCGAGCACCGGATAGTGTTGTCCAACCAAAATTCAGCTCGCTCGGCATCGTCATCATCCGTAGCTTTAAATTCAGTGGCCCCATGTTTTCGAATCCTATCGACTAAGGGCTTACTTGACCTTATTTGGTCAGTTACCGGAGGTATTGTAGGTGCGGGGGTTGCATTTGTCGGGAATGGAGGTTGAGGAACAGCCGTGTTAGTTCGAATGTATTGGTTGAACCAATCATTCATCACACTATAAAAGGCTTGCCTAGCCTCATCATTCGGATTGCTGGCCATAGGTTGAGAGTCCGCTGACGCTCTCCCTTGCGCGGGAGCAGGCGCCACACTCTCCACATCATCAGCTATTGCTCGGTTGGGATCGGGATCCATTGCTATAAACAAACACAAAGTCAAATTGTCAGAAATCACCACACTATCAATTCATCATTTAATGGCATGTATAGCTAGACCCCAAACACATCACGGTAGTCCTAGAATCGACTAAACCGTAGCTCTGATACCAATAAAATTGTAACACCCCGAACCCGAGACCATCGCCGGTGTCGGACGCGAGGGTTAACGAGCTAAATCCTCTTAAAGCACCGACTAATTTGGCATTTCCAGACAGGCTGGAAAACTGCGTCACTGTCGCTTTAAAATCATATCTCGAGTTTCAAAACTCGGAAACTGATTCCGTAAATTTTCCTGAATTTAGACTCATATATACTTCCATGGCTTTATTTCTAGAATTTTGGTCGGGCCAATTGGTACAGTTTATTAGTTAAAGTCACCCATGTTACAGGGATCGACTGCTCTGACCTTTGCGTGCTAAAACTTGAATATCTATCTGTACAGGGCTTTAATACTGGTGCCGTTTGTTTCTAATGAAACTAGACTGAAAATGTAATCTGCACATATAAGACATGACTTCTAATTCTTTCTGGATAATTTATAGTAAATTTTAAAGTCGCGACAGGGGACCCAGAAACCGTTCTGGCCCTGTCTCACAATAACTTTTATATCTCTTAACATGTAACTTGTATGACCGCTTCGTTTCTTCCATAAGAAAGTAGACTCATCAAGGTTCAATTACATAACTTATTCACTATTTAATACCATTCCTACAAATTTTGGTGATTTTTCAAAACCACACCACTGCTGCTGCCAGCATCTGTTTTCAAGGTAACCTTTACCTATTTCATGATTTCCACGATTCAATTGGCCGTTTTTGCATACATAGCATAAAGTGTGATCATGATTAACCATTCCAATGGCTAATCTTTTCAAAACAATTCCATACCCCATAGTGATCATCATACAAACGATTATAGAATCATACTAAAAACGTATATAAGCCATTTTCGCATGGCTATCCAAGCTTACACAAAACCGAAAGGTACATGACCTTCATCAATAGGGTAGTCCTATACATGCCATTTCAAAGTTCAACCAAAATTATACCAAAATGAAGGCTTCGATAGTGTAGATGACTTCGACTTTAATGATCCCGAATCCGATCGCTAACGAGCAAAATCTATAAAACAGAGAGCCAAAGCAACGGGGTAAGCATTTTTATGCTTAGTAAGTCTCAAGCAATAAAATCAGCTTTAACTAAAGCATTACATTCACATAGCCAAATGAATCATTTCATTAATACACATTCACATAATCATACTTACTTCACACTTCATCACTATATACTTTCACAAGATATCAACCCATTTAAAAGCTGAAAACTCGTTAGTCGATTGAGCGAATGTTACTCAAACATATCGACTTTTCCAATGCACATATAAACATACCTTATCCTTTGGGCTTTTCGAGCGCATTAATTAAATTTATTACAGCAACCAACGCCACCTCCAGCCCAAGCTTCTTCGAATACGACCGGATATAACCACATGCACGAATGCCTTCGGTCTTAGCCCGATAGAACGACTTGCACAAATGCCTTCGGTATTAGCCCGGATTTAACAACTCGCATTTAATGCCTTCGGTCTTAGCCCAGATTTAACAACTCGCACGAATGCCTTCGGTCTTAGCCCGATGTAGTCACTAGCACAATTGTCTTCGGTCTTAACCCGGATATAATTACCAGCATAAATGTCTTCGGACTTAGCCCGATATCATTCAATTGCTCATGCACACACATACATCAATAATCATTACACATCCATGTTTCATTTTCGCACTAAGGCTCAAACACAAATATATCACTAGCATAATCGCCTTCTGGACTTAGCCCGGTATCATTCAAATACTCATACACACATAATTCAATAATCATTACACATCCATATTTCATTTCACATAATTCGAGTAGGGTCATTTCTTGAGGACTTACTCGGATGTTGTCGAACGGCTTCAACGGCTATTCGATCACTTTTTCCTTCCTTTATCGGATTTAGCTCCCTTTGCTCTTGAGCTTAACGAATACAAGTAGAAGTATTCAATATTTTTCTCAATAATGTTCACTAGTCAATCACATTCGCATCTCATATCATCTCACTTTATTATAATTTATCATTCAACCTTGAACTAAAACGCCATTATATGGCCACATATACATACATCCATATATTTAAGCTCAAGAATTTTAACATAACATCAAGTGCTCAATTACTCATGTGGCCGATTATACATGGCCATAAATACACAAAATTAAAAATAATTTCAAGGTTTTTCACACTATACATGTACTAGGCCGAATGTACATGCAAATTTCACAACATTCTTCAACAAATTTCTTCTTTAAACAAACATATTTATCACTTTCTTCATAACCAAAATATCATGTGCAAACATATATACATATATGTGCAAGGTCAATTTCAAGGTGTCCATAACCATCCAAAACACAAATTTTAACTAACATGCAAGAAGCATAAACCATGCTCATGAATGCTTCATGGCCGAATACATCACAATCATGCCCCTTTCAACTTCGGTCATGGTTAAATAAAAAAACTCAATGTCTTACTCAAGATTGCTACAAAGAAATTTCAAGAGTAGACAATCCATCATTGCATGCATCATTAGCAAGCTTCACATTTAGCATGCAATGGCTTTAACATAATAACAACTTTGGTCAAACACCATTTCCATGGCATAACAAGGATTTGAACCATGGCTAACATGAACATCAAGTTAGCAACTAAAACATGCATGAATCTCATGACATAACCTCATACATACCTTAATCTTGATGCAAGTTTAGCCAAATCTCCTTCTAGATCTCTTCTAAACCAAAATGGAGCAAAATCCTATCTTCTTCCTTAGTATGTTCGCCAAAAAGAGAGAACAAAGATGAACAAATTTTTTTTTGTTTTTTTTTCACTTGCACGGCAATGGGGGAAAGGATGCTACACTCACACACACATTTTTTTTTTTGTTTCTCTTCCCACATCTAATTATTTTATCATTTAATACATCATGCATTAACAAAACATGTAATAACATGTTTTCTTTGCCCATAATTCCTTGCCATGGCCGCCACCACCTATAAAAGGGAATTTGACATGCAAGTCCATTGTTTTGCATGCATGCTTTAATTAGTCATCACACATTTCCTATCGTATTTTCAAAATTCACTACTAAGTCCCTTCTAGTGAAATTCACCTTTATAACACTAAATCAATCATCAAAAATGTCACACATGAACACACGCATATTATAGGCATCAAAATAAAATTTTAAATTATTTTTATGCCTCGGTTTTGTGGTCCCAAACCACATTCCGACTAGGGTCAATTTTGGGTCACACGACTAAACCATAGCTCGATACTACTAAATGTAACACCCTTTACCCATACCCGATGCCGAGACAAGATATGAGGCATTACTGGGCTTAATCACAAGCAACATACAAAACCTGGCCATAAAAATTTCATTCCAATTCAATCCATTCATACATATGCAAATTGTTCCTTATATGGGCCTCACGAGGCCCAAAACTACATCAGGTATAGTTCAGGACTAAACCAAGAACTTTAGAAAACTTTGGGAAAACTTAGAAAATTTTCATCAAACAGAGTCACACGCCCGTGAGGGTAGGTTGTGTGGTCACATACGCTCGTGTGGCTTGGGACATGCCCGTGTCCTCAGTCAATGTAACTTTTTGTTTATGACATCATCAATACAATTAGGGTCACACGGCCAAGACACACGCCCATGTGCTCAAGCCATGTGGCAATTTAAATTCCAAAAATTAAGTGCAGACTTCACACGGCCTGGGCACATGCCCATGTCCTGCGGCCGTGTCTTTGCACGTGTGTTTACTACTGAGCATTCTATTTTGCATTTAATAGGGTGTAGGAGACACACGGCTAGAGCACAGGCCAATAGGGCAAACCGTGTGTCACACACGGCCTAGACACACGCCTGCAGTGCCTACTGTGTGGATAACTTTGAGGCTATATTCCAAGCCTTTTGTCATCCTTAATGACACATGCACACTTACATATTCATAATCATGGCTCATGCAAGCCAACTTCTTATCAATTTATACTTGCTTAAGACTTCATATTTTATTTAGACCAAGCTTACTAAATTCACATACAATATGAAATATCAATTTACTTCCATTTCATACATTCATGCCCTAGTTGTTATTATGCCATTTACTCATATTTCCATTATCAAATATCCATGATCATATCCACAATTCATCCATGCCAAGTGAATTTAACCACGATATGAGTGAACATGGCACATGCATGCATATATGAATAGGATTACATCCCAATAATTATTATGAGCCATACTTCATGGCCATATACAAAATGAATCATCAAATCATTATAAGCCAACAACTTGGCTAAAACAATATGACATATAACAAAAAGACAATGTCTCTATACCGCCATACTCAAAATACTTAAATTCAATATACCCAAAAGATTAGTTTGATAGTGTGAATCGAGCCCTAATGTCCTTCGATCCCCGAGCTAGCTTGGCGACACTATAAGAAAATGAAAAACGAAAGGGAGTAAGCATAAAGCTTAGTAAGTTTGCATGTAAATAATTAACAACATTAACCATGCAATATTATACACATAACACAATAATATTTATCACAATGTCATCAAGTATCATAGGTTCATTTTAAGTCATGCAATTTACATAATGTACAATAAAACTCATGATCATAATTCATTCATTCACTTCTTCTGAGGTCTCATCGATTCGTAATCTCGATGTTTTTGAGTTTTGTGTATGTACCTATATTCTTTCAACATGATCATACATTGTCATCTCTTTGACATAATTGTTGGATTGCCCGTTGAACCACTTGGAATACTAAAAGATACTCAATAACTCTCATACACATGGTAGGATGCCAATGCCATATCCCATATATGGTCTTACATAGACCACATATCGATGCCAATGCCATGTCCCGGACATGGTCTTATATGTGATCGTAGGTCGATGCCAATGCCAAGTCCTAGACATGGTCCTACATGGGATCACATATTGATGCCGATAGACTAGCTATGGTCTTACACAAAATTACATATCGATGCCAAAGCCATGTTCCGCATATGGTCTTACATGGATCGTACATAACCCTAATGTCATGACATTTGTATCCTAACTATTCCTAAGGTTCAACCGGATTTTAAGGTATTGAACTCATTGAATCGCCATCGAGTCATCATTAATTAAATCCATAAAGATAATTATACAATTCATGCAATATTAAAGCATTAAATACATAATAATGTAACGTTGCATTATTTACATACAAACTTACCTCTGCACCCAAAATATGGCTACTATTCGATTTAGTCCACAACTTTGTTTTTTTCCTTAGTTTAGGTCCGACTCCATTTTTCTTGATCTATAATAGCAAATTTCGCTTATTTAATTATCAAATTGTTCAAAATATTCCATAAATCATACTTTGGAAAAATTATAATTTTGCCCTAAACTTTCACATAATTACAACTTAGCCCCTAGGCTCGTAAAATGAAATGTGTTCATTTTCTTTGATACCCAAGCCTAGCCAAACTTATATCATACTCATATCAGCCCACATTTTCTTTCAAATCTGATTTTTAACTACCTATTTTACAAATTTTACAAAAATGTCCTTTTAGGTGTTTTTATGAAAATCCACTTAGTAAAAGATGTTTTTCATGCATCAAACTTTCATATTCCTCCATTAAACACCAAAATACATGCACGCCACTCATGGGTAAGTTTTTCAACATGAACCCTAGCTCAAAATAATGGTAGAAATAGCTAGATCATGCTTCAGATATCTCAAAAACATAAAGAACATTAAAATGGGGCTAGGTATCTTACAATCGAGCTTGAAAGGATGAAAAACCCTAGCTGTGGCTCCTTGAGAATTTCGACTAAGGAGGAGGAAGATGTACACAATTTTTGACTTATTTTCCTTTTTATTCTTTTATTAATCAAATGAAAAAATATCAGAACACCCCTTACCCGAATCCGAGGCCGAGACAGGTACAAGGCTTTACCTGACTTAAACATACACAACTATGAAAACTATGCCATAAAATTTCATTCAAATTAAAAATATCCATTCATATTCATAATGCCCCTTATATGGGCTTTTAGGCCCAAAACATACATCGGAGGTGGTTTGGGACTAAACCGAGAACTTACTGAACTTTTTACAACACTTAGAAAATTTTCATATTTTGAGAGTCACAAGCCTGCAGTGATCACACACGCCGTGTGGCTCAAGACACGCCCATGTCCTCTACCCATGTAACTCTCTATTTATGATGCCAAGAACGATACAGGTTACACGGCCAAGTCACATGCCCGTGTGCTAGACCTTGTCCTCCACACGGATGAGACACACGATCGCTGTCTCTACCCGTGTGGCCCGTAAAATAGTTATTTACCAAGCCACTTGGCACCCTCGTTAGCACTTACTTAAACATAACTTCAATAGCACTTTTCAAGGCAATTTCATATTGATTTATTCATGCATAAGGCACCATAATTTACCCAGTTTAAACTTATCTACTTCATGCTATAATTATCGTTAACACATTCTTACACTTCATACTTATGCTAGTCTATCCATAGACCAATTTAGTCACTTTCAAACCATCAAGTAATCTAGGGCACAAAATTGTACAAAATTGCTTAGTAAGTCCATATGAAAATAATAAGCAATTTATTAGCATGTTTTTAACAATTCTCACATGTTCACAAGTTAACACAATCATAATTGCACAAAATTCTACTATTTACTCCTCGCTCATCTCAAGTCGTCTACTCAAGTCATCATCACTAAATTATTTATATCTTGAGCTATGGAACTCCAAATTAAGATCCGCTAATTTTCCTGAAACTAGACTCACATATCTTCTTACCATAAAATTTTCAAAATTTTGGTCTATAACACCCCAAACCCAACTGGACGTTATGACCGGATCTCGATATGCCACATCAAGTGTTCAAAACATTCTAGATTACTTAGTTTGGAAAAACTTAGTTGGTGTTGTAAAAGACACTTTTAAAAGTAGGTTAAAGTGAGTGGAAGCAGGCACCGTAGGAAACCAGAAGGAGAGGAGGTGAGTCCGCTTGACTACTTAAGTACCAAGCTCCCTTCGGATCCAATCCTAGACATGCACACCGCCATTGCCACACTCTAACATCTCGTATAATTTGGAGAAACCATTTGGTTATGTCCATCTTAAGAAAATGATTAAGGTTGAAAACGCTTGCTTAAAATATTTATTTTCTTGGAAAACATTTACTTTATGGAAACTTTGCGCGTCATCGTGATCTTTTAAAAACAAGTAGTTTTTATAAAACTAACCCTATCGCTAACCAGTTTAATAATCCCCAAGATAAAATTAATTAAAAAGAGCGGCCTTATTACAACTTTAAGCATAATAAAAATAATCCAAATTAAATGCTAAACTTATTTAAAATCGGCAATCAATCTTCATGGCCACTCTGAATCCCGCCAAGCTCCAAGTCCACCAACTAGGGCTCACCTGCAAGGATGGAAGAAAAAAGGGGTGAGTTTGGGAAAACTCAGTGTATACAGAAACCCATCCAAAGCCCAAATCAGCTCGAGCCCATTGGGCCTAAGCCCTATTCATATAACAGTACACAAGGGACCAAGCCCTTTTCGTAATACAAGAGCAAGGCCTTAGCCCTTTTTAACATAACAAGCAGGCCCATAGGCCCAGCTTCAATAACATAGGTAACAATAGTAGTAATGCATGCAAACCCATCTGGGAGACTACTCAACCCACCAGCCGCTACACTGCCCGCATCAGAACACCCGAACCCGAGACCATCGCCGATGTCGGACACGAGGGGTTAACAAACCAAGTTCACTTGTTTTGCCCACCAATTTGACATTTCCAGTCAGTTGGAAAACTGCGTCACCGTCGCCTTAAAAATCATATCTCGAGTTTCAAAACTCGAAACTGGTTTCAAATTTTCCTGAATTTAGAATCATGTATCCATCCATGGATTTATTTCTAGAATTTTGGTCAGGCCAATTGGTACAGTTTATTAGTTAAATTCACCCATGTTACAGGGATCGACTGCTCTGACCTTCGCGTTACAACTTGAATATCGCACTGTACAGAACTTTAATACTGGTACCGTTTGTTTCTAATGAAACTAGACTCAAAATGGAATCTGTACATCTAAGGCATGACTCCTAATTATTTCTGGATAATTTATAGAAAATTTTTAAAGTTATGACAGGGGACCCAGAAACCGTTCTGGCCCTGTCTCACAATAGCTTTAATATCTCTTAACATGTAACTCCTATGACCATTTCGTTTCTTCCATATGAAAATAGACTCACCAAGGTTCATTTACATAGCTTATTCACTATTTAATACCATTCCTAAAAATTTTGGTGATTTTTCACATTCACGTCACTGCAGCTGGCAGCATCTGTTTTAAGGTAGGTCTTACCTATTTGGTAGTCTCCATGAACCAACTAGTCTTGCCATACATAGGTTCATATATGATCATTTTAACCATGCCAATGGCTGATCATGTGACCAACATTCCCATTTCCAATCCATGGTCACATCATGACACCAAATATATACATATACAAACCGCAAATAGTCTAAGTCGATACTTCACTTTTACGAGCCATTTTCGCATGGCCGCATACAAATACATCACAACATATTTAACCAACAAGGGTAGTCCTATACATGCCATTTCAAAGTTCAACCAAAATTTATACCAAAATAGAGACGTTGATAGTGTGGATGACTTCGACTTTATTGATCCCGAATCCGATTGCTATCGAGCTAAATCTATAAAACAGAGAGCCAAAGCAACGGGTAAGCATTTTTATGCTTAGTAAGTCTCAAGGAATATAATCAACTCTAATTACAGCAATACATTCACATAGCCAAATGCATCATTTCATTAATACACATTCTTACTTCACACTTCATCATTATATACTTTCACAAAGTATCAATCAATTCAATAACTGAAATTCATTAGTCGATTGAGCGAATGTTGCTCAAACATGTCGACTTTCCAATGCACATATAAACGTATTCTTTATTCTTTGGGCTTCGAGTGTACTAATTGAATTTATTACAGCAACCAACACTCACCTCCAGCCCAAGATTCTTCGAATATAACCGGATATAACCACGTGCACAAATGCCTTCGGTCTTAGCCCGGATAGAATGTCTCGCATTTAATGCCTTCGGTCTTAGCCCGGATGTAGCCACTAGCACAATTGCCTTCGGGTCTTAACCCGGATATAATTTCCAGCATAATTGTCTTCGGGGCTTAGCCCGGATATCATTCAATTTCTCATGCACACATACATCAATAATCATTGGACATACATATTTCATTCTCGTTACTAAGGCTCAAACACAATTATAATCACTAGCATAATCGCCTTCGGGACTTAGCCCGGCATTATTCAATACTCATACACACATAAATCAATAATCAATACATCCATATTTCATTCCACATAATTCAAGTAAGGTCACTTCTTGAGGACTTACCTCGGATGTTGTCGAACGGCTTTTACGGCTATTCGATCACTTTTTCCTTCCCCTTGTCCAATTGTGGCCCTCTTAGCTCTTGAGCTAATTCAAACAAATTCAATTTATTAAAACCTCATTGTGCTAGCTTATGGTCTAATATGACAACGAGTTTAAATGGTCATATGGCCACTCTTTAGCTTGAATACACAATGGTCATGCACATTTTATACTACATCAAGCAATTCAATACAATTTATTCGAGCATCAAGGAAAAGCTAAGGCCTTCAATAGGCTACCCAAGGCCAATATTCATGTACATGTTGAGGCCAATTATGCACTTAATACCTCACAAAACAGCATGCATTTTACTAGTTAATGCTTTGCATATTGTAGCTCAAAACTTATAATATAGCATCAAGCACTCATATGTGTGCTAGGCCAATGTGCTTGCAATTTCACAATCATTCTTCAACATCTTCTTCTTTAAACAACCATATTCATCACTTAGTTCATAACCAAAACATCATGTGCAAACATATATATACATATGTGAGCATGGCCAATTTCAAGGTGTCCATAGCCATCCAAAACACAAATTTTAACTAACATGCAAGAAGCATGAACCATGCTCATGAATGCATCATGGCCGAATATGACAATCATGCCCTTTTCAACTTCAATCATGATTAAACAAAAGAAAACTCAAAATCTTACTCAAAAGTAGATAATCCATCATTGCATGCATCATCATCAAGCTTCACACTTAGCATGCAATGGCTTTATCACCATAACAACTTTGGCCAAATACCATTTCCATGGCATAACAAAGATTTGAGCCATGGCTAACATGCACATCAAGTTAGCAACCAAAACATGCATGAAACTCCTAACACAACCTCATACATACCTTAATCTTGATGCAAACTTAGCCAAATCTCCTTCTAGATCTCTTCCAAACCAAGCATGAAGCAAAAATCCTCCTTCTTCCTTAGTTTTGGCTCAAAGAAAGGATGAACAAAATTTTTTCTTTCTTTCTCTACAACTCACGGCAATGGGGGGGGGAATACCACACTCACACACATTTTTTTTTTCATTCTTTTCCTACCCATACACCTTTGTTTATTATTTCTCCCTAATGCACCAACAAAACATGTTTCATGACATGTTTTGCCCATCCTCTCTTGCCATGGCCGACCACTTCATGTTGGGGGGGAAATTTGACATGCAAATCCCTTATTTTTGCATGCATGAGCAACTAGTCATCACACATTTCCCCATCATACTTTCAAAGTTCACTACTAGGTCCTTTCTAGTGAAATTCGCATTTATAACACTAAATCGAAACATCAAAAATGTCACACACAAATTAACACATATCATAGGCATCAAAATAAATTTTAAATTATTTTTATGCCTCGGTTTTGTGGTCCCAAACCACATCCCGACTAGGGTCAATTTTGGGTGTCACAACTCTCCCCACTTAAGAAATTTTCGCCCCAAAATCTTACCGTAAATAGGTTTGATATCGCTTTTTCATAGAGTTCTCGGTCTCCCAAGTAGCTTCTTCTATCCCGTGCTTGAGCCATAACACTTTCACCAGGGGAACCCGCTTGTTTCACAACTCTTTCACTTCTCGTGATAGGATACTTAATCGGTTCTTCCTCATAACTCATATTAGCTTGAATTTCAATTTCGATGGACTAATCACGCGCGATGGATCGGATCTATAGCGTCAAGCATCGAAACGTGAAAGACATCGTGAACCTTTTTGAGTTCGGGGGCAAAATCAAACGATATGCCATCGACCGACTCGCCGGATATCTCATATGGCCCAATGAACCTCGGCTCACTTTTGCCCTTACGGCTGAATCGAGTATCTTTTTCCAAGGCGATACCTTGAGAAACACTTTATCACCCACCGATACTCGATATCCTTACGCTTCAGATCCGCTGCACGACTTCGACGATCGGAGGCTATCTTCAGACTTTCACGGATTACTTTCACTTTCTTCAAAGATCTCTAATCAAATCCACCCGAAAATCTTGCTTTCACCGAGCTCACCCAAAACAATGGTGTACGGCATTTACGAATCGCATAAGGCCTCGTAGGGTGCCATCTTAATACTTGATTGAAAGTCGTTGTTGTGCGAATTCAATCAACGGAAAATACCGCTCCCATAAACCACTAAACTCGAGGACGCAACATCTTAACATATCCTCAAGTATCCGAATTATCCACTCGGATTGACCATCGGTTTGGGGGTGAAAGGCGGTGCTAAAATGCAACTTGGTACCCAAAGCTTCTTGCAACTTTTTCCAAAATCGTGAGGTAAATCTCGGATCTCTATCCGACACGATGGAAATAGGCACCCCGTAATCTCACAACCGAGAAACGCATAATTCGGCTAATTTGTCCATTGAAAATCCGTGACGTCACGGGACAAAGTGGGCCGACTTAGTCAATCTATCTACCACGACCCAAACCGCATCCTTCTTACTTGTCGACAATGGCGGTCCGGATACAAAGTCCATTGTGACTCGATCCCATTTCCACTGGGTATCGTGATTGGCGTATAATCCAAGGCACCGATGTTCCGCTTTCACTTGTTGACATATTAAACATCTCAAACAAAGTCGGAGATGTCTCGCTTCATACCATGCCACCAAAACCGACGCTTTCAAATCATTGTACATCTTCGTACTCCCGGTGGATTGCCATTCGGCTACAATGGGCTTCATTCAGAATTATCGAAATGAGTTCAATTCTTTGGAACACACAGACGACTTTTTGAACCTCAAACAATCGTCATCGTCGATTTGAAATTCGAGTCCTTGTTCGAACACACTCAAATTTCGCTTTTGCAGCCAACTCACATCGACTTTCTCGAGCTTCTCGAATTTGATGTATCAATAGTGGTTTGGCTTTCAATTCAGCTACTAACACACTATCGGATCGGACAGACAAGTGCACATTCATCGCTCGTAAAGCAAACAGTGATTTCCGGCTTAAGGCATCCGCAACCACATTAGCCTTTCCCGAGTGATAATCAATGATGAGCTCATAATCTTTTAACAACTCGAGCCATCGTCTTTGTCGCAGATTTAAGTCTCTTTGGGTCATCAAATATTTGAGACTTTTGTGATCCGAATACACACGGCACTTCTCACCAAATAAGTAGTGTCGCCATATCTTTAAGGCGAATACAATGGCAGCCAATTCGAGATCATGGGTCGGATAATTTTTCTCATGTGGCTTTAATTGCCTCGACGCATAGGCCACAACTCGACCTTCTTGCATCAATACACAACCTAACCCAAGTAGGGAGGCGTCGCTATAGATGACAAACTCTTTGCTTGACTCGGGTTGCACTAGAATTGGGCTTCACCAAATAAGTTTTCATTGATCGAAACTTTTTGGCATTTCTCCATCCATTCAACTTAACATCCTTTTGGAGTAGCTTCACATCGGCGTGGCTATCGTTGAGAAGCCTTTTACAAATCGTTCGGTAATAACCGACAAGCCCCAAAAGTCTCGAACCTCAGAATATTTCTGAGGCTTCTAATTAAGTATGGCTGAAATTTTATTCGGTCGACTCAATACCCGATGCAGATACCACATGACCCAAGAAGCTAACCTCTCTTAACCGTAACTCACACTTGCTGAACTTAGCATATAATTGCTTATCCCGTAAGATTTGCAAAGACTAACCGCAGTGTTCAAAGATGTTCACCTCATTTCTTGAATAGACCAAGATGTCATCAATGAACACGACTACGAATCGATCCAAATATGGTCCGAAGATCCGATTCATTAAATCCATAAATACCGCAGGGCATTAGTGAGCCCAAACGGCATCACTAGGAACTCATAGTGACCATATCTCGCTCAAGGCGCCTTGGGTACGTCCAATCTCGGATTCGCAATTGATAATAGCCCGATCTCAAATCTATTTTTGAGAACACCGAGGCTCCTTCAGCTTGATCGAACAAGTCATCGATACGTGGTAACGGATATTTGTTTTTATTGTCGCTTATTGTCGACGATAGTCGATGCACGTACCGCATGGTTCCATCCTTATTTTTCACAAACAACACCGGCGCACCCCAAGGCGAACAACTCGGGCGAGCAAAACCTCTATCCACCAATTCTTGCAACCGAGCTTTCAACTCTTTAATTCCGTTGGTGCCATACGATACGGAGCTATCGAATTGAGTGGTACCAGTACCAATTCGATGCCAAATTCTATTTCCGAACAGTGGTAAACCCGCAATTCTTCGTGGAAAACATCCGTATTCACAAACCATCGATACAGATTCGGTTTCTTTTTCGATTCCTTGTCATCGAAAGCACGACGCAAGGTACGCTTCGCACCCTTTTCTTACATATTTTCGGCCAACATCACCGATATTATAGCCGGCAACCCTTTAAGTCCGTAGACTCAACTCAATTATTTCATTATTCGCGACCTCAAATCGATAGTCTTGCTCTTGCAATTTACAACCGCATCGCATGGTCAACCAATCCAAACCAAGAATAACATCGAACTCATCGAACGGCAAAAGCATCAAGTCCGCCGGAAAACAAGAACCTCGGAACACTAGGGACTTTTCTTGCACACTTTGTTGACAAGCACGTAATGACCCAAGGGTTTGACACCGAATTACAAACTCAAGAGACTCAATAGGCAAAGTCTTATCGATGCTAAGGTTTCACATATATATGAATGAGTAGAACCAGGTCAATCAAAGCAATCACATTTGTATTGAAAAGAGTGAAAGTACCGTAATGACATCCGGAGAGGCAGATCCTCACGCGCGTAGATGGCATAAGTCCTGCAGGAGCGCGAGCCTCGATCGATGGTAGCATCTCTAGATCCTCTCGACCGCCACCGACATTGCCCATATTTCTAGGTGGCCTACCTCGAGCAAAGGGTAGCACCCGGGTTTCCACTCGACTTACATTCTGCTCATGCATCCTCGGGCAATCCTTCATAAAGTGGTCGGCCGACCCACACTTATAGCAGGAGCGATCACGAAACCAACAGCTCCCGAATGCCATTTGCCACAATGTGGACACTCCGCCTCTCTCTACGATCATTTCCACCATCGGCGATCAAGTGACTCGTGGGTCACAGGGTCGATCGCGTCCTCGCCTAGAAAATCCTGAAACGCCTCTAGACTGCTCGCATCATCTCAAATCTCTTCGATGCTTGTTGAAGAGACTTTCCGAGGACATCTTTCGAATTCTCCAGCTCCCACATCAGCTTTTTGTTTCTCCTTTCTAAGCTCTTCTACTTTACAAGCTCGCTCAACAAGTACTACGAACTCGATCTCGAGAATGCCAACGAACATCCTTATATCATCATTCAGCCCATCCTCGGCGTTTACACATAATGGCTTTGGACGAAATGCATTCTCGCAGATCGGCTAAGCCTCACAAATTTTCGTCAGAGTCGGTAATCGACATAGAACCTTACTTAAGGTCAAGGAATTCCTTCGCTTTTGGTCGATGAATCTCGATCGATATACTTTTTCGAACTCGGTTTGAAAGAATTCCCAAGTCACTTGCTCTCTAGGTACCACGTAGTCGAGTACTCCACCAATAGTAGGCGGACTCACGTAGCAAGGAGATGGTACACTTTAAGCACTCATCGGTGTACAGATAGCTCATCGAGCACCCGGATAGTGTTATCCAACCAAAATTCAGCTCGCTTCGGCATCATCATCATCCGTAGCCTTAAATTCAGTGGCCCCATGTTTTCAAACCTTATTTGGTCATCACCGGAGGTATTGTAGGTGCGGGGTTGCATTTGTCGAGAACGGAGGTTGTGGAATGTACCGTGTTAGTTCGAATGTATTGATTAAACCATTCGCTCATCACACTATAAAAGGCTTGCCTAGCCTCGCCATTCGGATTGCTGGCCATAGGTTGAGAGTCCGCCGCATGCCCCTTGCGCGAGTAGGCGCCACACTCTCCACATCATCAGCTATCGCCGGTTGGGATCGGATCCATTGCTATAAACAAACACAAAGTCAAATTGTCGAAATCACCACACTATCGAGTCATCATTTAATGGCATGTATAGCTAGACCTCAAACACATCACGGTAGTCCTAGAATCGACTAAACCGTGGCTCTGATACCAATAAAATTGTAACACCCCGAACCCGAGACCATCGCCGATGTCGGACACGAGGGGTTAACAAACCAAGTTCACTTGTTTTGCCCACCAATTTGACATTTCCAGTCAGGCTGGAAAACTGCATCACCGTCGCCTTAAAAATCATATCTCGAGTTTCAAAACTCGGAAACTGGTTTCGTAAATTTTCCCTGAATTTAGACTCATGTATCCATCCATGGATTTATTTCTAGAATTTTTGGTCGGGCCAATTGGTACAGTTTATTAGTTAAATTCACCCATGTTACAGGGATCGACTGCTCTGATCTTTGTGCGTTACAACTTGAATATCTCACTGTACAGAACTTTAATACTGGTGCCGTTTGTTTCTAATAAAACTAGACTCAAAATTGAATCTGTACATATAAGGCATGACTCCTAATTCTTTCTGGATAATTTATAGCAAATTTTTAAAGTTGCAACAGGGGACCCAGAAACCGTTCTGGCCCTGTCTCACAATAGCTTTAATATCTCTTAACATGTAACTCCTATGACCATTTCGTTTCTTCCATATAAAAATAGACTCACCAAGGTTCATTTACATAGCTTATTCACTATTTAATACCATTCCTACAAATTTTGGTGATTTTTCACATTCACGTCACTGCAGCTGGCAGCATCTGTTTTAAGGTAGGTCTTACCTATTTGGTAGTCTCCATGAACCAACTAGTCTTGCCATACATAGGTTCATATATGATCATTTTAACCATGCCAATGGCTGATCATGTGACCAACATTCCCATTTCCAATCCATGGTCACATCATGACACCAAATATATACATATACAAACCGCAAATAGTCTAAGTCGATACTTCACTTCTACGAGCCATTTTCGCATGGCCGCATACAAATACATCACAACATATTTAACCAACAAGGGGTAGTCCTATACATGCCATTTCAAAGTTCAACCAAAATTTATACCAAAATAGAGACGTTGATAGTGTGGATGACTTCGACTTTATTGATCCCGAATCCGATTGCTATCGAACGAAATCTATAAAACAGAGAGCCAAAGCAACGGGGTAAGCATTTTTATGCTTAGTAAGTCTCAAGGAATATAATCAACTCTAATTACAGCAATACATTCACATAGCCAAATGCATCATTTCATTAATACACATTCTTACTTCACACTTCATCATTATATACTTTCACAAAGTATCAATCAATTCAATAACTGAAATTCATTAGTCGATTGAGCGAATGTTGCTCAAACATGTCGACTTTCCAATGCACATATAAACGCATTTTATTCTTTGGGCTTCTCGAGTGTACTAATTGAATTTATTACAGCAACCAACACTCACCTCCAGCCCAAGATTCTTCGAATATAACCGGATATAACCACGCACAAATGCCTTCGGTCTTAGCCCGGATAGAATGTCTCGCACGAATGCCTTCGGTCTTAGCCCGATGTAGCCACTAGCACAATTGCCTTCGGTCTTAACCCGGATATAATTTCCAGCATAATTGTCTTCGGGCTTAGCCCGGATATCATTCAATTTCTCATGCACACATACATCAATAATCATTGGACATACATATTTCATTCTCGTTACTAAGGCTCAAACACAATTATAATCACTAGCATAATCGCCTTCGGACTTAGCCCGGCATTATTCAATACTCATACACACATAAATCAATAATCAATACATCCATATTTCATTCCACATAATTCAAGTAAGGTCACTTCTTGAGGACTTACTCGGATGTTGTCGAACGGCTTTTACGGCTATTCGATCACTTTTTCCTTCCCTTGTCCAATTGTGGCCCTCTTAGCTCTTGAGCTAATTCAAACAAATTCAATTTATTAAAACCTCATTGTGCTAGCTTATGGCCGAATATGACAACGAGTTTAAATGGTCATATGGCCACTCTTTAGCTTGAATACACAATGGTCATGCACATTTTATACTACATCAAGCAATTCAATACAATTTATTCGAGCATCAAGGAAAAGCTAAGGCCTTCAATAGGCTACCCAAGGCCGAATATTCATGTACATGTTGAGGCCAATTATGCACTTAATACCTCACAAAACAGCATGCATTTTACTAGTTAATGCTTTGCATATTGTAGCTCAAAACTTATAATATAGCATCAAGCACTCATATGTGTGCTAGGCCGAATGTGCTTGCAATTTCACAATCATTCTTCAACATCTTCTTCTTTAAACAACCATATTCATCACTTAGTTCATAACCAAAACATCATGTGCAAACATATATATACATATGTGAGCATGGCCGAATTTCAAGGTGTCCATAGCCATCCAAAACACAAATTTTAACTAACATGCAAGAAGCATGAACCATGCTCATGAATGCATCATGGCCGAATATGACAATCATGCCCTTTTCAACTTCAATCATGATTAAACAAAAGAAAACTCAAAATCTTACTCAAAAGTAGATAATCCATCATTGCATGCATCATCATCAAGCTTCACACTTAGCATGCAATGGCTTTATCACCATAACAACTTTGGCCAAATACCATTTCCATGGCATAACAAAGATTTGAGCCATGGCTAACATGCACATCAAGTTAGCAACCAAAACATGCATGAAACTCCTAACACAACCTCATACATACCTTAATCTTGATGCAAACTTAGCCAAATCTCCTTCTAGATCTCTTCCAAACCAAGCATGAAGCAAAAATCCTCCTTCTTCCTTAGTTTTGGCTCAAAGAAAGGATGAACAAAATTTTTTCTTTCTTTCTCTACAACTCACGGCAATGGGGGGAATACCACACTCACACACATTTTTTTTTTCATTCTTTTCTTACCCATACACCTTTGTTTATTATTTCTCCCTAATGCACCAACAAAACATGTTTCATGACATGTTTTGCCCATCCTCTCTTGCCATGGCCGGCCACTTCATGTTGGGGGGGAAATTTGACATGCAAATCCCTTATTTTTGCATGCATGAGCAACTAGTCATCACACATTTCCCCATCATACTTTCAAAGTTCACTACTAGGTCCTTTCTAGTGAAATTCGCATTTATAACACTAAATCGAAACATCAAAATGTCACACACAAATTAACACATATCATAGGCATCAAAATAAATTTTAAATTATTTTTATGCCTCGGTTTTGTGGTCCCAAACCACATCCCGACTAGGGTCAATTTTGGGTCACACACGCATCACCTCTACACTCTATGTGGGGAATATCTCAACCCACCCAAATTTACACTCCACAGCTTAAAGAACGCCGCTCAAATATCGAGAAGTTGAGGCAAAGCCTCCAAGACGTGGGTGAACCACTTTCAATACTTCCTCCATCAATACCCCAATCCCATGCAATGATATTAATAAAGCATATCATGTACAATACAAGATTAATCAATCATGCGCTTTAGCCAATTTAAACCCTAGGGTATTTCTAATTATGCTCTTTAGGGTAATTCCGCATTTACGCAACTACACAAGCTATTTCAGTAATTTTTAGCCATTTTATGCAATTTGGTTCCACCATCTAACTAACATGCTACTTTGCCCATCTCTTACCCATATTGGTCCGTAAGCCCATTGGGCCCAGTTTTGGCCCATCTGGCCCCTTTTTCCGAAGTATGCTAAAATGTCACACGAACTTACTTACCACTTTGCGGTGCTGGATCTAACAATTACTCTATGTCTTGAGAGCATTCGCATACTCACAAGCCTATGAAATGCCGGAATTTCGGCATTTCGGCTTTTGCCGAATTGAACTAAGGAAGGGTGTTCGGTACACACTTGATTCGCGACAACTGCTATTGAGATCTCTTCTGATGTCCTACAATTGATTAGCATAGTTCTTATTTACAAACCGTAATCACTAAACCCCAAAACTTACTTATCCATGATCAAACCATGTCCCTAAAAGCCTTTGAAACCTTACCTTTTTTGCCAAAATCGATAGCTAGTTCCGAATCCGATTGTTCCAATGATTCACACTTTTGATCCAACGCTAAGAAGACTCTAATCACCGAAAGAAAACATCGCCATAAAACCCTTAAAGCCTTATGCTCAAATCGATGACCTCCCTAATCTTTAGGGATTTCGCTTTTCCTAACATCGTAAAATAAGAACAGATCTGAGATGATAAGTACTTACCCCTTACTCCTACTTGATTTCCTCGTAATCCGGTGCAAATTTATCCTTAGAACAATGGTAAAACCCCAATCCAAGGGTTGAAGAAGTTTCGGCTATAAGCCCCTAAACCAATGGTACTTTCGGCTTTTGGGTGGTGAAGGAGATGACGATATGAGGCTATGACCTTGAAGTAGAATTGCCGTCAGGTATCTAGGATTAAGAAAAGATAATCGAGATTTAATAAAACAAAAGAACATAGAAGGACCTGGTTTTGAAGAAATCGCACAAGCAAAGGATCACGATTTCGCTTTTATGGATTCGCAAAAGTATTGATGAACAATGAGAATTGATGAATGGTTTTGAAGAAGAAAATAGAAAAAAGAATAGGGAGGTGGTAGTTTCGGCTAGAGAGGAAGAAGAGAGAAAAAAAAAACCCTTGTGGTGCCTGAGCAGAAGAAAACGACACCACTCAATACCCTAGGTGCCGAAATACTAACCTCAAAACCCCCTACCGATTTTTCCCTCTTGAATTCCCAAAATTCTCAAAATCCCTTAAATCTCTCCCCTTATCACTCCTTAATCCAAGCGTTTGGACTGATCCAAACTCTCCTTTAGCGGAATCCACCTGGACTCCAACACTACCCCTCTTGCACTTAAAAATAAATGCATCTATTTGTCAACACAGGGAATCGATCCCATGCCTTCCCCAATGCTCCACACGCCACCTGTTTAGGAGCCTAGTGGCGTCACCCTTGCCACTTTACTAAGGCTCTTTTTGTGATGCAATTTACCCATCACTCCACTTAAGGGCCACTTAGCCAGAACCCCTAACTCCTAAGTCCAAAAAATTCAAAAATTCAACCGGGTTTTGGCCAACACATGGGCCTTCCACAAGCCCATTTTCCTACTCAAAATATTAATTCCACATCCAAATACAAAATTTTAAAATCTTTACAAAATATTGAAAACCGCGAATAAATCCGAAAATCAGGATGTTACAACTCTACCCTCCTTAAAGAAATTTTGACCTCGAAATTTTACCTTATTAGAACAGCTTGATGGTACTGCTGACGATAGCCTCCTCGCCTCCCAAGTAGCTTCTTCTTTGCCATGGTTCCTCCAAAGTACTTTCACTAGTGGAACCGATTTCCTTCTTAACACCTTGACGTCCACGATCAAGTATTTGCACAGTTCCTCTTCAAAGTTAAATCGACCGCACCTCGATCTCTCAGAATCGGTATGATATGAGTTGGGTCGATCGACATCGCCTCAAAGATGGATACATGAAAACGTCGTGGATACGATGCAGTTCTGGTGGTAACTCTAGCTGATAAGCCACTGGTCCAACCCGCTTAACAATTCGGTAAGGCCCAATAAACCGTGGGCCCTTCTTACCAAATCTTAAAATTTTCTTCCAAGGGGAAACCTTTAAGAAAACCATATCCCCAACCGCGAACTCAATCTCCTTGCACTTCAGATCCGCATACGACTTTTGTCTATCGGATGCCTCCTTTAACCGATCCCTTATTAGCCTAACCTTCCTTTCAGTGTCTGCCACCAATTCCGGTCCAAGTACTCGTCGTTCACCCAACTCTGTCCAACACGTCGGCGTACGACATCTTCGCCCATAAAGCGCTTCATATGGTGCCATCTGAATACTTGCTTGATAGCTGTTATTGTAGGAAAACTCCGCCAATGGCATGTAGTCCTCCCAACTTCCACGAAAATCAATGATACAACCTCTCAACATATCCTCCGTAACTCGAATAACCCTTTTCTCGATCGTCCATCTGCTCAGGTGAAAAGCGGTGCTAAAATCCAATTGTATACCCAACGCTTCCTGTAACTTCCGCCAAAACCGAGATGTAAACCTAGGGTCTCGATCAAAAATTATCAACACTGGCACCCCATGCAACGCACTACCTCCGCCACATATAACTTGGCCAACTTTTGCAACAAGAGTCGGTGCGAACAGTATGAAATGAGCGATTTTGTTAACCTATCCACAACCACCCACACCGAATCTTTCTTGGTGGGTGTCAAACGTAACCCACTCACAAAGTCCATTGTTATTCTTTCCCACTTCCATAGCGGAATTTTCACAGTTGCGTAATCCCAAGGCAATTGGTGCTCAACCTTAACCTCCCGCACGCCGACATTTCCCAACAAATTCACCACCTCTCGCTTTTAATCCAGCCACCAAGACACCTCTCGCAAGTCTCGATATAACTTATTCCTCCAGATGCATGGCACGAGTCCACCATGAGCCTCTTTCGTAATTAATCGCCTCAATTCGTGGTCCTTGAATATAATCCTTCCACGAAAGCAATCAACTCCTTCAAGTGTTCAACCCAAAATCCTCGTTCTCACCATTCTTAACTTGTCGGAATCAAGAGCTAATGAATCGCCCTTCAACTTTTTTTTCCTTAATCTGCTCACCCAAGTAGGCCTTACTTACGCTTCGCCAACAAGCTTCCATCGTCAGATGACTTAAACGTGCGAATAAGGCTCTCAACTCAAGAATAACCCTTCGACTCAACGCATCCGCCACCACATTAGCTTTTCCTGGGTGGTACTCTATCGAATAGTCGTAATCCTTAAGCAACTCCACCCATCTACGTTGCCTAAGGTTCAACTCCTTCTGAGTCAACAAATACTTTAGGCTTTTTTGATCTGTGTATATGATGCACTTTTCCCCATATAGGTAATGTCTCTAAATTTTTAACGCAAAAATCACCGCTGCTAGCTCCAAATCATGCGTAGGGTAATTCACCTCATGAGCCTTAAGCTGTCGCGATGCATAAGCGACCACCTTGCCCTCTTGCATCAAGACGCAACCTAACCCCACATGCGACGCATCATCAGATACAAGAAAGTCCTTCCCGACACGGTTGAATCAACACCGGCGCTTCACAATACCTTTTTCAACCGATCAAAAGCTTTTTGTGTTTCTCGGTCCGCATAAATGGTACTCCTTTCCTTATGAGTTTTGTCAAAGGTGCCGCCATCACCGAGAAACCCTCCGAAACCTTCAGAGTAACCCGCCAACCCTAGGAAACTCCGAATTTTCAATATCGACCTAGGTGGCTTCCATTCCGAATTGCTTCAATTTTACGAGGATCCACCTTAATCCCCTCGGCGAGACCACATGACCTAGGAAGGTTACCTCCTTCAACCGTAATTCACACTTGTCAATTTCGCATAGAGCTCCTTTTCCTTAACACTTGCAAGACAATACGGAGATGCTCATCATGTTTCGCCTCTGCTTCAGAGTATACCAGATATTGTCGATAAAGACGACTACGAACCGATCCAAGTAAGGTTGGAATACTCGATTCATCGATCCATAAAAGTCAGCAGTGCGTTACGTCCCCAAACGGCATGACCACAAACTCATAATGTCCATATCAAGTTCAAATGTCGTTTTATGAATATCCCTTCTTTACCCTTAGCCGATGGTATCCGAATCTAAGATCGATTTTGGAGAATACCGAAGCTCCCTCAATTGATCGAATAGATCGTCAATCCTTGGTAGTGGATACTTATTCTTAATCATCGCTTTGTTCAATCTGGCGATAATCGATGCACATGCGCATCGTTCCGCCCTTTTCTTCACAAACAGATGTGCTCCCCAAGGAGACACACTAGGCCTAATGAAGCCTCTATCTAACAACTCTTGAATTTGAGCCTTCAGTTCCACTAACTCCTTCGGTGCCATCCTATAGGGTGTAATAGATACTGGAGCTATTCTAGGCAACAAATAGATTCCAAACTCGACTTCTCGATTCGGAGGTAATCCAGGAAGCTCTTTCGTAAAAATATCTCGGAATTCCCTAACAGCCTCGATGGTCTCCACAATGATCCTCGCCAACTTGGCTTACCAAAGCCAGATATGCCTCGCATCCCTTGCGCATCAGTTTCTTAGCCCTCAACGCCGATACTACATTGGATAAGTAATCCCTTCGTTCTCCAATAATCATTACCTCTTCATCATTGATATCCTTAACACCATCCTCTTAGTCGCACAATCCAAAGTTGCCTTATGCTTGGTCAACCAATCCATCCCTAGTATCAAATCGAATTCTTCAAGCGGTAACTCCATCAAATCCCCACAGAAAACCCTGCCTTGAATCTCCAGAGGCACCTCCTTGAAGAGTTTCTCTACTTTAACCGAGTGACCTAAAGGACTTATCACAGATACCCCACATACAGTCTCCTCGGAGTGCACACCCAGTGCCCCAGAAATGTTATATGCCACATATGAATGGGTTGATCCCACATCAATCAGAGCAGTATAAGGTACACCATATACAAAAAACATACCAGTTATGACATCAAAAGGCCACCCTCATCAAGCGCGACGAGCAGCATACACCAAAGCTGGCTGACGAGCATCCGCGTTACCAATACCCCTGCCAGGTGCCCCACGTCCACGGCCATTATCACCGCGACCTTGTCCACGACCTCTTGGCGGCGGCGGTCCATCCCTCACAGGTTGAGCCGGTCGCACAGCCCTGTAACATCCCGTACCCGAGACCGTTTCCGGAGTCGGACACGAGGGGTTCACAGACTAAATTCACTGATTGAGCATTTACCGATTAACTTTCACAATCCATTTTAACATTCCCAGACAAGCTGGCTAACTGCGTCACTGTCACCTTAAAAATCATATCTCGAGTTCCAGAACTTGAAAACCAGTTCCGTAAATTTTTCCTGAAACTAGACTCATAATTCCATCTACACATTTTTTTCTAGAATTTTTGGTCAAGCCAATTAGTACAGTTTATTAGTTAAAGTCACCCCTGTTTCAGGGTTCGACTACACTGACCTTTGTGCATTACGACTTGGATATCTTCCTGTACAGGGCTCCAACACTTATGCCGCTCATTTCTAAAGAAACTAGACTCACAAGGAAATATGTACATATAGAGAATAAATTCTAATTCTCTCTGGTTAATTTATAGTGAATTTTCAAAGTCGGAAAAGGGGATCCAGAAACCGTTCTGGCCCTGTTTCGCGAGAACTTGAATATCTCTAAAAATCCGATTCATATGGCCGTTTCGTTTCTTCTATATGAAAGTAGGTTCATCAAGGTTCAATTACATAATTTATTCACTATTTTATTTCCATTTCTACTATTATGAGTGAATTTTCACATCCACATCACTGCTGCTGCCAGCATCTATTTTAAGGGTAAACTTTACCTATCCCATGATCCTCCATGGATCAACTAAGGTTTATCATACATATATCAAAAGTGATCATGCATAACCATTCCCATGGCTAACCGTTACCAACATTTCCATGCCTCTCGACGGGCAACTTACAAAATCATAATAATGCTATGATCAAAGTATACTTAAGCCATTTTCGCATGGCTATCCAAATTTACACAAAACCGAAAGGTACATGACCTACAACAAAAGGGTAGTCCTATACATTAACCAAAATATCCTCTCACTACTAGCCTATTCTATACATGCCATAAGATATTCCAAAACGTAGCAAGTACCAAACAAAGGATGGTGATAGTGTGACTAGTTGTTGACGATCCCCGAGCCTGTAGCTTCACAATGAGACCTATAACACGAGGAAACAGAATAAACGGAGTAAGCATTACAATGCTTAGTAAGTTTTAAGCAGGTGTCAACAGATAACAATCAAATTATAACATAGTTGTTCGTAATTTCATTTCACTCTTCCTTCGGCATACCGTCCCTTTACCAAATATGCACATCTAATCATATACAATAGGCAGATAAACTCTCACATAAAAGTGAGCTCATGTGACATAGATATATCGTATGATTTCACATAACCTCTCACACTAATCCGATGTCACATAATCATAGGAATAGTCCCATAGATTGCTCTCGTATGCATCATATATAAACTTGGAGTACATACTGCTTAACCTTTCGCATTGAATATATTTATAAGCAATTTTATTACGAAGTCTTACCCGACATAATCTCTACACGTAGTCATCGGGTCTTACCCGGACATAATCTCCACACGTAGTCATCGGGTCTTACCCGGAATATATTTCCACGTTTCATGTACATTTAATCGCATGTTACAACATTCACATTAGCCATTCGGCTTTACCACATATACATATCACACATATATTTCACATTAGCCATTCGGCTTTACCACATATACATAACACACATGTATTTCACATTAGCCATTCGGCTTTACCACATATACATATCACACATGTATTTCACATTAGCCATTCGGCTTTACCACATATACATATCACACATGTATTTCACATTAGCCATTCGGCTTTACCACATATACATCACACATATGTATTTCACATTAGCCATTCGGCTTTACCACATATACATATCACACATGTATTTCACATGTATTTCACATTAGCCATTCGACTTTACCACATATACATATCACACATGTATTTCACATTAGCCATTCGGCTTTACCACATATACATATCACACATGTATTTCACATTAGCCATTCGGCTTTACCACATATACATAACACACATGTATTTCACATTAGCCATTCGGCTTTACCACATATACTTATCACACATGTATTTCACATGTATTTCACATTAGCCATTCGACTTTACCACATATACATATCACACATGTATTTCACATTAGCCATCCGGCTTTACCACACATACATAACACACATGTATTTCACATTAGCCATCCGGCTTTACCACATATACATATCACACATGTATTTCACATTAGCCATTCGGCTTTACCACATATACATATCACACATGTATTTCACATTAGCCATTCGGCTTTACCACATATACATAACACACATGTATTTCACATTAGCTATTCGGCTTTACCACATATACATATCGCACATGTATTTCACATTAGCACACATGTATTTCACATTAGCCATTCGGCTTTACCACATATACATATCACACATCTATTTCACATGTATTTCACATTAGCCATTCGACTTTACCACATATACATATCACACATGTATTTCACATTAGCCATTCGGCTTTACCACATATACATAACACACATGTATTTGACATTAGCCATTCGGCTTTACCACATATACATATCACACATGTATTTCATATTAGCCATTCGGCTTTACCACATATACATAACACACATGTATTTCACATTAGCCATTCGGCTTTACCACATATACATATCACACATGTATTTCACATTAGCCATTCGGCTTAAACACATATACATATCACACATGTATTTCACATTAGCCATTCGGCTTTACCACATATACATAACACACATGTATTTCACATTAGCCATTCGGCTTTACCACATATACATATCACACATGTATTTCACATTAGCCATTCGACTTTACCACATATACATATCACACATGTATTTCACATTAGCCATTCGGCTTTACCACATATACATATCACACATGTATTTCACATTAGCCATTCGGCTTCACCACATAATTACACTTTCACATTCATCACATCGGCCATTAGGCCTTATCACATATGTACACTACGAGCTGTTTTTCCTGAGCAATTGTCACTAAATTATTTATAACTGGAGCTACAAGGCTCCGAATCACTTGCCGTTAATTTTCCCTGAATATAGACTCATTAAGCTTTAATTTCATGTTTTATTCAGCCTCTAATTCAAGTCCATCAATTTATGGTGATTTTGTAAATTCATGTTACTGCTGCTGTCCTAAGCAGGTTTATCACAAATTTACTCTTCTGACATATCCTTTTAGCACTTCATAATATCATAACCATTTGGCAACATATCATATCAATAACTTACCTATACTTCATAATAGCCATTAGGCTATATGCATAAAAACTTACAATAAAGTTATGATTCTTTTAATATGTGCTTAACATATCATACTCAATCACAATATAGGTTTTAATACTTAAAACTTACCTCGATCGCTAATGTACGTCAATTCCGACTATTCGATCAATTTCCCCTTTTTCCACGATCCGACTTTGTTTCCTTGAGTTCTTGAGCTAATGAACCAAATTTAAACTTATCACATCACTATTGTGTAAAACCACATTCGATTATATTATAATTCGGTTAGCAAGAAAGACACTTATTCCTTATAACATTTAGCTTTAATTTCTACAATAATTAACTAAAGCCTAAATAACATGTAAGGGTTCCAAATATGTGACATTTGTCTTATTTACAAGTATCTATGTCAAAGACCCTTATTAATAACTTACAAACCATTTTTGTAACACCCCGTACCCGAGACCGTTGCCGGAGTTGGACACGAAGGGTTCACAGACTAAATTCACTGATTGAGCATTTACCGATTAACTTTCACAGTCCATTTTAACATTCCCAGACAAGCTGCCTAACTGCGTCACTGTCACCTTAAAAATTATATCTTGCGTTCCAGAACTCGGAAACTAGTTCCGTAAATTTTTCATGAAACTAGACTCATAATTCCATCTACACATTTTTTTCTAGAATTTTTGGTCAAGCCAATTAGTACAGTTTATTAGTTAAAGTCACCCCTGTTTCAGGGTTCGACTACACTGACCTTTGCGAATTATGACTTGGATATCTTCCTGTACAGGGCTCCAATACTTATACCGTTTGTTTCTAAAGAAATTAGACTCACAAGGGAATCTGTAAATATAGAGCATAAATTCTAATTCTCTCTGGTTAATTTATAGTGACTTTTCAAAGTCGGAACAGGGGATCCAGAAACCGTTCTGGCCCTGTTTCATGAGAACTTGAATATCTCAACAAAATCCGATTCATATGGCTGTTTCGTTTCTTCCATATGAAAGTAGGTTCATCAAGGTTCAATTACATAATTTATTCACTATTTTATTCCATTCCTACTATTTTTAGTGATTTTCACATCCACATCACTGCTGCTGCCAGCATCTATTTTAAGGGTAAACTTTACCTATTCCATGATCCTCCATGGATCAACTAAGGTTTATCATACATATACCAAAAGTGATCATGCATAACCATTCCCATGGCTAACCGTTACCAACATTTCCATGCCTCTCGACGGGCAACTTACCAAATGATTATAATGCTACGATCAAGGTATACTTAAGCCATTTTCGCATGGCTATCCAAATTTACACAAAACTGAAAGGTACATGACCTACAACAAAAAGGTAGTCCTATACATTGACCAAAATATCCTCTCACTACTAGTCTATTCTATACATGCCATAAGATATTCCAAAATGTAGCAGTACCAAACAAAGGATGGTGATAGTGTGACTAGTTGCTCGACGATCCCCGAGCCCAGTAGCTTCCGCAATGAGACCTATAAGACAGAGGAAACAGAATAAACGGAGTAAGCATTACAATGCTTAGTAAGTTTTAAGCAATGTCAACAGATAACAATCAAATTATAACGTAGTTGTTCGTAATTTCATTTCACTCTTCCTTCGGCATACCATCCCTTTACCGAATATGCACATCTCATCATATACAATAGGCGATAAACTCTCACATAAAAGTGAGCTCATGTGACATAGATATATCGTATGATTTCACATAACCTCTCACACTAATCCGATGTCACATAATCATAGGAATAGTCCCATAGATTGCTCTCGTATGCATCATATATAAACTCGAGTACATACCTGCTTAACCTTTTGCATTGAATATATTTATAAGCAATTCTTATTACGAAGTCTTACCCGACATAATCTCCACACGTAGTCATCGGGTCTCACCCGAATATATTTCAAGTTTCATGTACATTTAATCGCAGTTTACAACATTCTCATTAGCCATTCGGCTTTACCACATATTCATATCTCATACGATTTCACATTCGCCATTCGACTTTACGACATATACACATCTCATATATATTTCACATTAGCCATTCGGCTTTACCACATATACATATCACACATGTATTTCACATTAGCCATTCGACTTTACCACATATACATATCACACATGTATTTCACATTAGCCATTCGGCTTTACCACATATACATATCACACATGTATTTCACATTAGCCATTCGACTTTACCACATATATACACTTTCACATTCATCACATCGGCCATTAGGCCTTATCACATATATACACTTTCACATTCATCACATCGGCCATTAGGCCTTATCACATATATACACTACGAGCTGTTTTTCCTGAGCAATTGTCACTAAATTATTTATAACCGGAGCTACAAGGTCTCGAATCACTTGCCGTTAATTTTCCTAAATATAGACTCGTACATCTTCCATTGATAAATTTTTCAGAATTTTAGGTTTGGCCAATCAATACCAGATTTTTCTTAAAGTTTCCCCTGTTTCACTGTTTGACTAACCTGACCAGTCTTCACTATGAATCAAAATTCTCATTGTACAGAATTCAAAGTATGTTCCATTTGATTTCATTTGAAACTAGACTCATTAAGGAGTCTAAGCATATAAATTTTATCTTCTAACCATTTTTTACAAATTATAGTGATTTTCTTAAAACAGAACAGGATTTCGAGTCATTCTGACCCTGTCCCACACAACTTTAAATATCTCTTTATAAGAAATTTCTTTGCTTCCACGGTCTCTTTTATAGGAAACTAGACCAACTAAGCTTTGATTACATATTTTATTCAGCCCATAATTCCACACCAACAATTTATAGTGATTTTCTAAAATCACATTATTGCTGCTGTCCAAGCAAATTATTACAATTTGCTCTTAAATTTCCAAGTCCAAACACATATGAACTTACCATTTGGGTTTAAGACATATCATGACCACATCATATCTTATTAAATCAACTCATTATGTCCTATTATGGTTGAATTTACTCAACGTTTAATCGCTTAAAACTTACCTCGAAGTGGTCGACGACTAGATATCCACGGCTATTCGCTTATTTTCTCTTTCTCCTATCCGACTTGATCCTCTTTGCTCTTAAGCTTGATTCAACAATAGATTTTATTAAATAACTTATCAATTCAGCTATTCGATTTAATACATGCATACCATACAATTAAGTACAATTGATGTTATTAACTCGACGTTAAACATCATACATATGCTCTACTTATGTACCGACGAACATAATACTAGCTTAATACCATGCATAATCGGATTTATTTAACATTTTGACCGAAATCCTCAATTGGCTAACATAGCTTTAATATTTCAATATAACCACGTATACATCAAAGGCAATTTAGAACACTTAACCCTTATACTCAATAATGAAACCAAACCATATACCTAATTATTAAACACATCACCTCCAAATGCATGTATTAACTAACATATATCCAATCCACATGCCAAGTTACCATGAATAAATTAAACTTACATATATGTAACATAGCCGAATATTTCCTTAACATAAAGGCACTTAGTGACATTTTAGAAAAGTAGAATAACCATTCCCATAAGTATATTTTCATGCCAAGACCGTACCTAAATCACCAACATTTTAACTCCCAACTACTTAGACTTAACCTTCAACACTTTAATTTTCCACAACCTACTCTTCAAGGCTTCAAATATAAACTAATTAACATTTATACTCTTATGCGAATACACATATACTTATAATAAGCGCATATGACATCTTCTTCAAGACACATTCGCCATGGCATACTTTCCTTGTAAAACCCAATTGATCAATCCACCATAACCAAACTTAACTCATACAAAACCTATCTTCAAACCATAAAATAGGTAGAATTGAAACAAATCATCCAAATGGTGCATAAGTTTTTCCAAGAATGACATTGAACTTACCTTACTTTAGCTATCCACCTTAGCAGAACCTTCTTCCCCAAAGACTTTTCTTCCTCTCCTTTCCCTAGTTACGCAATGGAGGAGAATACATAGGCTAACCCTTTTTTTTTCCACTAACTAGTATTTTATCAACCTTATTCATTATTTCTTTTGTTTTATATAAAATATTAACATATAATATATTTTTGATCCATAACATGGCCAGCCACTATCATGAAAAATGGGGACTTTGACATGCAAGTCCCCATATTTAATCCATGCAACAATTTGGCCATTTTAAAAATTAACCAACACATTTTCAATGTTTCTCACATAAGCCCTTTTGATTAAATTCGCATTCAATTGACAAAATCAAAGCATCAAAATTTCACACACAAATTGTAACATAATATAGACATGAAATATAACAATCAATTACCGGTGTGACTCGGTTTTGTGGTCTCGAAACCACTTCCTGACTAGAGTCAAATTAGGGATGTCACAGTTTTATTAGTATCATTATTCACAATCATGTTCGGTAATACGCATGTAAACATATAAGCATGTCTCTCATCTTTCCTCGAGTAGCCGAATGCCCAAAATCTTTTATAACCACAAACATAATTTTCTTACTTCTCATCATGGCCGAATACTAACCATGCCTTAAGCTCTTTCTCTTTCCAGTTTTTAGTACTTTATAACTCATCTAACAACCATTTCAAAGCTAAAACTCCAACATCCAAAATTTAACACATAAAATCCTCAATTAGTACATGGTTCTATTAATTGTAAGCTCTATTTCAATATATAAGCATAAATTACAAATTTTGGACATCATTTCATAATTCCAAGCAAGTTGTCAATGCAACCTCACTAAATTTTCATGGATTCAAATCATGGATTTAATATACCATTACCATGAAATCAACAACCAGAAATTTATAGACAATTTAGGAAAAATCACATTACAAATCTCAAGTTCAAGCAAAGACCATGGCCGAAATGCACATATAGCCACACACACAAAAAAAATTGAACCTTTGGTTGCCTAACTAGCTTAACATCCATCCCAAAACATCAAATTTCCATCAAATTTTAATCAAGAAACTCACCTCATGAAGAATATCAAAGTGCCGAATGGTTTTAGACTTTTTCTCCATTCTCTTCTTCAAGGTTCGGCTACTAAGGGAGAAGATGAAACAACATTTGGTTTTTCTTTTGTTTTCTCTCCTAGAACCGGCCAAGAAGAAACAAGAACAAGGACTTTGTTTCTTTCACCCATTTTCTCACTTATTTCTTCATTCAATAATATTATAAAAATTATAAAACCATTTAGTTGCCTTAAAACTAGTAAATAATACATATATATTGTCATAAACATCAACATCGCCGGCCACTATCATGAAAAATGGGACTTTGACATGCAAGTCCCCATATTTAATCCATTCAACAATTTGGCCCTTTTAAAAATTAACCAACACATTTTCAATGTTTCTCACATAAGCCCTTTTTGATTAAATTCGCATTCAATTGACAAAATCAAAGCATCAAAATTTCACACACAATTTGTAACATATTATAGACATGAAATTTAACAATCAATTTCTTGTGTGACTCAGTTTTAGGGTCTCGAAACCACTTCCCGACTAGAGTCAAATTAGGGATGTCACAACTCTCCCCCTCTTTAGGATTTTCATCCTGAAAATCTTACTAGCGACTAGGTTAGGATAACGTCCTCTTATTGCATCATGTCCATATAAACATTAACTCATCGATAGCAATTGTAATTCATTATTGATTTTGCATTGATCTATAAAATCATTTTCTTGATTTCATAATCAATAATCACTTAATTTAATTCACAAATGCATTTCAAACACATATCAAGCACATACTAACATATATAATTCACATCATCAACCCACATATTTGTAACCCATATTTTCATCCATGTATAAGCTGTAACCTGCCCGAAATTACACATATACTCAAACATCCCAATAAATATCCTTTATAACTCCATCGTATCTCAATATTCAACTTCCACACACCTGAACATTTAATTCATTCAGCACATACGAACATACCTCATTGCTGGAATTTTTGCAAGCGTATTAACTGAAATTTTTACAGCAAGATTGCTCATCTCCGAATCACGTACCTTCGGGATTTAACCGGATATAGCGACTCGCTCGATTGTCTTCGGGACATAGTCCGGTTATAGTGATTCGCACAATTGCCTTCGGGAATTAGCCCGGATTTAGTCACTTAGCACAAAAGCCTTCGGGACTTAGCCCGGATACCATTTGAATAACCAAGCACATATATCAACAAATCAATACACATTCTTATTACATTCTCATTACCAAAGCTCAAACACAAGACACTTATCATATTTACAATTTCGGCTGAATAGCCACACACCAAGAGCATGATTTCGATTTGCTTAAAACATGATCTAATCAAATCATAATTTAAGCTCTAGTTACTCAAAAACTTACTTCACATTACCAACCCTTATGTTCATACACAAAAGATCAACTTAGCTAAGGACCGGTAGCTTGTTTATCAACTGAGCGACTACTTACTTGTAAGGGCTCAACTAATTCAAGCACATACAGCTCTTACAATGCCATATCCTAGATATGGTCTTACATATTCTCATATATCGAGCCGATGCCATGTCCCAGGCATGGTCTTACACATTATCTCAAATCAATGCCTTCGTCCCATTTAGAGGTCTTACATGAATTCCACTTCACACACTTAGTGCCCATCGACCGATCTCGCACTCATAGTGCTCGGTTAAAGGGATTTACACACACACAATGCCTCTAATCATTCACACACATAGTGCTCTTATTCATTCGTTATTACACATTGAAATGACTTACCCAAGTCTATAAACATCACGTATGTACACTTTTAAACATATCGTCTCATATAAATTTGAATTCGTATAGTAATGAACACTTAAACTTTGCTCAATTTACCGGCACGAAGCCTACTAGGCACGAAGGCCCGAATACACGTCACCAGCATGATTGCTCTTCGGGACCTAGCCCGGATGCATCACTAGCACGAATGCTCTTCGGAACTTAGTCCGGATACATCACTAGCACGAATGCTCTTCGAAACTTAGTCCGGATACATCACTAGCACGAATGCTCTTCGGAACTTAGTCCGGATACATCACTAGCACGAATGCTCTTCGGAACTTAGCCGGATATAACCACAAGCACAATTGCCTTCGGGTCTTAACCCGGGTATAACAACTCACACAAATGCCTTCGGGTCTTAGCCCGGATATATTCACTAGCATAAATGCCTTCGGGACTTAGCCCGGGTATCATTCAAATGCTCATGTACACATATATCAATAATCACGTCACATCCATATTTCATTCTCAATTCTCATGTACATATACACATATAGCAATACACATTAGTATATCATTTACATTACTTGAATACAAACACAACATGCTTATCGACCATTCAACTTCCAGCTCCATAGCCACATACAAAAATCACATATACCCTTAATTCAATCCGAATCGAAATTCAAATACGAGTACATGATACGTACCTGATCAACTTAATAGTTTAGGCATATCTAAGTGAAGTTATATCGCTAATTCTCATAGTCAGAAGCTTGCTACAGCTCGATCGGGATCAAGATTCATTACAATACAGCAACCACCTTTTACTAGTCAAAAATCATCACACAATCATTTTATCCCTTTATGGCATGTATAAATAGACTCACGCGTGCTACGTTAGTCCTAGAATCGACTAAACCGTAGCTCTGATACCAATAAAATTGTAACACCCCGTACCCGAGACCGTTGCCGGAGTCGGACACGAGGGGTTCACAGACTAAATTCACTGATTGAGCATTTACCGATTAACTTTCACAATCCATTTTAACATTCCCAGACAAGCTGGCTAACTGCGTCACTGTCACCTTAAAAATCATATCTCGAGTTCCAGAACATGAAAACCAGTTCCGTAAATTTTTCCTGAAACTAGACTCATAATTCCATCTACACATTTTTTTCTAGAATTTTTGGTCAAGCCAATTAGTACAGTTTATTAGTTAAAGTCACCCCTGTTTCAGGGTTCGACTACACTGACCTTTGCGCATTACGACTTGGATATCTTCCTGTACAGGGCTCCAACACTTATGCCGTTCATTTCTAAAGAAACTAGACTCACAAGGAATCTGTACATATAGAGAATAAATTCTAATTCTCTCTGGTTAATTTATAGTGAATTTTCAAAGTCGGAAAAGGGGATCCAGAAACCGTTCTGGCCCTGTTTCGCGAGAACTTGAATATCTCTAAAAATCCGATTCATATGGCCGTTTCGTTTCTTCTATATGAAAGTAGGTTCATCAAGGTTCAATTACATAATTTATTCACTATTTTATTTCCATTTCTACTATTATGAGTGAATTTTCACATCCACATCACTGCTGCTGCCAGCATCTATTTTAAGGGTAAACTTTACCTATCCCATGATCCTCCATGGATCAACTAAGGTTTATCATAAATATACCAAAAGTGATCATGCATAACCATTCCCATGGCTAACCGTTACCAACATTTCCATGCCTCTCGACGGGCAACTTACAAAATGATTATAATGCTATGATCAAAGTATACTTAAGCCATTTTCGCATGGCTATCCAAATTTACACAAAATCGAAAGGTACATGACCTACAACAAAAGGGTAGTCCTATACATTAACCAAAATATCCTCTCACTACTAGCCTATTCTATACATGCCATAAGATATTCCAAAATGTAGCAGTACCAAACAGTGGATGGTGATAGTGTGACTAGTTGCTGACAATCCCCGAGCCTGTAGCTTCGCAATGAGACCTATAAGACAGAGGAAACAGAATAAACGGAGTAAGCATTACAATGCTTAGTAAGTTTTAAGCAGTGTCAACAGATAACAATCAAATTATAACATAGTTGTTCGTAATTTCATTTCACTCTTCCTTCGGGCATACCATCCCTTTACCGAATATGCACATCTAATCATATACAATAGGCAGATAAACTCTCACATAAGAGTGAGCTCATGTGACATAGATATATCGTATGATTTCACATAACCTCTCACACTAATCCGATGTCACATAATCATAGGAATAGTCCCATAGATTGCTCTCGTATGCATCATATATAAACTTGGAGTACATACCTGTTTAACCTTTCGCATTGAATATATTTATAAGCAATTCTTATTACGAAGTCTTACCCGGACATAATCTCTACACGTAGTCATCGGGTCTTACCCGGACATAATCTCCACACGTAGTCATCGGGTCTTACCCGGAATATATTTCCAAGTTTCATGTACATTTAATCGCATCTTACAACATTCACATTAGCCATTCGGCTTTACCACATATACATATCACACATATATTTCACATTAGCCATTCGGCTTTACCATATATACATAACACACATGTATTTCACATTAGCCATTCGGCTTTACCACATACACATATCACACATGTATTTCACATGTATTTCACATTAGCCATTCGGCTTTACCACATATACATATCACACATGTATTTCACATTAGCCATTCGGCTTTACCACATATACATATCAGACATGTATTTCACATTAGCCATTCGTCTTTACCACATATACATATCACACATGTATTTCACATTAGCCATTCGGCTTCACCACATAATTACACTTTCACATTCATCACATTGGCCATTAGGCCTTATCACATATATACACTACGAGCTGTTTTTCCTGAGCAATTGTCACTAAATTATTTATAACCGGAGCTACAAGGCTCCGAATCACTTGCCGTTAATTTTCCCTGAATATAGACTCGTATATCTTTCATCCATAAATTTTTCAGAATTTTAGGTTTGGCTAATCAATACCAGATTTTTCTTAAAGTTTCCCCTGTTTCACTGTTTGACTAATCTGACCACTCTTCACTACGAATCAAATTTCTCATTGTACAGAATTCAAAATGTGTTCTATTTGATTTCATTTGAAACTAGACTCATTAAGGAGTCTAAGAATATAAATTTTATCTTATAACCATTTCTGTACAAATTATAATGATTTTCTAAAGACAGAACAGAGGATTACAGTATCATTCTGCACTGTCTCACACAACTTCAAATATCTCATTATCGGAAATTCCTTTGCTTACACAGTTTCTTTTATAAGAAACTAGACTCATTAAGCTTTAATTTCATGTTTTATTCAGCCTCTAATTCAAGTCCATCAATTTATGGTGATTTTGTAAATTCATGTTACTGCTGCTGTCCTAAGCAGGTTTATCACAAATTTACTCTTGACATATCCTTTTAGCACTTCATAATATCATAACCATTTGGCAACATATCATATCAATAACTTACCTATACTTCATAATAGCCATTAGGCTATATGCATAAAAACTTACAATAAAGTTATGATTCTTTTAATATGTGCTTAACATATCATACTCAATCACAATATAGGTTTTAATACTTAAAACTTACCTCGATCGCTAATGTACGTCAATTCCGACTATTCGATCAATTTCCCCTTTTTCCACGATCCGACTTTGTTTCCTTGAGTTCTTGAGCTAATGAACCAAATTTAAACTTATCACATCACTATTGTGTAAAACCACATTCGATTATATTATAATTCGGTTAGCAAGAAATACACTTATTCCTTATAACATTTAGCTTTAATTTCTACAATAATTAACTAAAGCCAAATAACATGTAAGGGTTCCAAATATGTGACATTTGTCTTATTTACAAGTATCTATGTCAAAGACCCTTATTAATAACTTACAAACCGTTTTATTAGTATCATTATTCACAATCATGTTCGGTAATACGCATGTAAACATATAAGCATGTCTCTCATCTTTCCTCGAGTAGCGAATGCCCAAAATCTTTTATAACCACAAACATAATTTTCTTACTTCTCATCATGGCCGAATACTAACCATGCCTTAAGCTCTTTCTCTTTCCAGTTTTTAGTACTTTATAACTCATCTAACAACCATTTCAAAGCTAAAACTCCAACATCCAAAATTTAACACATAAAATCCTCAATTAGTACATGGTTCTATTAATTGTAAGCTCTATTTCAATATATAAGCATAAATTACAAATTTTGGACATCATTTCATAATTCCAAGCAAGTTGCCGAATGCAACCTCACTAAATTTTCATGGATTCAAATCATGGATTCAATATACCATTACCATGAAATCAACAACCAGAAATTTATAGACAATTTAGGAAAAATCACATTACAAATCTCAAGTTCAAGCAAAGACCATGGCGAAATGCACATATAGCCACACACACAAAAAAATTGAACCTTTGGTTGCCTAACTAGCTTAAATCCCAAAACATCAAATTTCCATCAAATTTTAATCAAGAAACTCACCTCATGAAGAATATCAAAGTGCCGAATGGTTTTAGACTTTTCTCCTTCTCTTCTTCAAGGTTCGGCTACTAAGGGAGAAGATGAAACAACATTTGGTTTTTCTTTTGTTTTCTCTCCTAGAATCGGCCAAGAAGAAACAAGAACAAGGACTTTGTTTCTTTCACCCATTTTCTCACTTATTTCTTCATTCAATAATATTATAAAAATTATAAAACCATTTAGTTGCCTTAAAACTAGTAAATAATACATATATATTGTCATAAACATCAACATGGCCGGCCACTATCATGAAAAATTGGGACTTTGACATGCAAGTCCCCATATTTAATCCATGCAACAATTTGGCCCTTTTAAAAATTAACCAACACATTTTCAATGTTTCTCACATAAGCCCTTTTTGATTAAATTCGCATTCAATTGACAAAATCAAAGCATCAAAATTTCACACACAATTTGTAACATAATATAGACATGAAATTTAACAATCAATTTCTTGTGTGACTCGGTTTTAGGGTCTCGAAACCACTTCCCGACTAGAGTCAAATTAGGGATGTCACAAGCCCTTTGTTCGGCCACCTGAGCCTGAGTGGCCCTCCTAGGACAATCCTTAATCCTATGCTCCTTAGACCCACAGCAAAGACAAGCCCCAGAACGCTTCCAGCACTCTCCTTGATGCGTTCTGCCGCAATCCCCACAAGCTTGCGGTCTACCTGTGTTCACCGAAACTGCTCGAACCAGTTCCTCCATCCTAGCTCTCTTAACATTTCGATTTGCAGCACCCACTGGTCCAGCATCCCTCCTGAACCGATTCCGATCCCTATCACAATTTTTCCATTCGGTTTGTTTCACCTCCTAGGCTATCTTAGCCTTCTCTACCAGTGCAGCGAAATCTCGCTCTCTCTGCGGAGCTATGAGCACCCTTAACTCATATCTGAGGCCATCCTCAAAACGAACGCTGCGTTCGTATTCGGTGGAAACGATGCCATTAGCATACCGACTCAATCGTAGAAACTCCGCCTCATATTCAGCAATGGTCTTATTCCCCTGAGTCAGATTCAAGAACTCCTTTCTGCGTGCATCCACATAGCTAGCTCCAACATATTTTGCCTTAAAGGTCTGTTTGAACAGCTCCCATGTTACCCTCTCAGCTGGGGTACCCTCTCTCACAGTAATCCACCACCGACACGCTTCATCCCGCAAAGAACGACACGCCCCTTTCAACTTCGTTCTCTTGGCGAGTCCCAGTCATCCATGATCCGCTCTGTGGCTTCCAACCATGATTTCGGCCACATTTGGGGCCACTCGATATGCCCCTAAAATTCTCACTCATGGGCGAAGTCGTTCGAAATGGACCCCTATTCATGGGCCCGATGTTAGCTCGGCCACCCTTTCCAAAACCCTCAACATGGCACGAGACAGGCGTCATCCCTGCGGCCGGTCATACGGCCCATTTTCATTAGCCGGTGGTGGGCGTGCCTCGCCAGCTGGCATGTGTTCAGATGATGCAGATCCAGCTTGAGTGCTACCTCAGCCTCGACCACGGCCTCTTCCTCGAGTAGCCCTTGTACTCATAACGATTTATCTAATTACAAATTTTATGACATCAGTTTACGGGTTTCACTGTTTATTACAGAATGTCTTATGAACAGATAGAGTTTCAGAGTTATTTTCGCACGATCACAATTTAGCTACGGTCTCAGTTTTGTAGCCCTAATACTACATTATCAATAGCACTATCTCTAAGGCTCAGTACTATCTATAGTATTATTTCCAGTCCAGTTCCATATAAATATTTAAAGCAGAAAAAGAACACTTACAGACTTGGTGCCGGGGATTCAGTGTGCCACTTCCTTATCAGTCCCAAAAAAAAAACCCATGTTTTTGTTTACCGAAAATAAAAAGATTTCATTTGAAAACACTTTTATTTTAAAACTATTGATTTAACCTCGTTCAATAGAAAACTTTGAACATCTTTGAAAAACTTATAAAAAAAGCCCCTTTTTTTTAAATTTTTTCGGACCCGATCCACAGCCGAGTTGTTGCAACCTGGCTCTGATACCACTAAATGTAACACCCCAAACCGGGCCTGGACGTTATGACCGGATCTGAAGCGCCACATCGAAGCGTTCAAAACATTCCGTATTACTTAGTTTGGAAAAACTTAGTTGGTGTTGTAAAAGACACTTTTAAAAGTAGGTTAAAGTGAATGGAAGCTGTGCACCAGGTAGGAAACCAGGAAGGAGAGGAGGTGAGTCCGTCGGACTACTTAAGTACCAAGCTCCCTTCGGATCCAATCCTAGACATGCACACCACCATTGCCACACTCTAACATCCCGTATAATTTGGAGAAAACCGTTTGGTTATGTCCATCTTAAGAAAATGATTAAGGTTGAAAAACGTTTGCTTAAAATATTTATTTTCTTGGAAAAACATTTACTTTGCGGAAACTTTGCGCGTCATCGTGATCTTTTAAAAAATAGTAGTTTTTATAAAACGAACCCTAGTGCTAACCAGTTTAATAATCCCCAAGATAAAATTAATTAAAAAGAGCGGCCTTATTACAACTTTAAGCATAATAAAAATAATCCAAATTAAATGCTAAACTTATTTAAAATCGGCAATCAATCTTCATGGCCACTCTGAATCCCGCCCAGCTCCAAGTCCACCAACTAGGGCTCACCTGCAAGGATGGAAGAAAAAAGGGGTGAGTTTGGGAAAACTCAGTGTATACAGAAACCCATCCAAAGCCCAAATCAGCTCGAGCCCATTGGGCCTAAGCCCTATTCAGATAACGAGACACAAATGGACCAAGCCCTTTTCGAATCTGATAGCAAGGCCTTAGCCCCTTTTTAACATAACAGTGTGGCCCATAGGCCCAGTTCAATAACATAGGTAACAATAGTAGTAATGCATGCAAACCCATCTAGGGAGACTACTCAACCCACCAACCGCTACACCGCCTGCACCAGCCCTACACTCTATGTGGGGAATATCTCAACCCACCCACCCTACACTCCACAGTTTGCGACAGCACTCAAATATCGATAAGTTGAGGCAAAGCCTCCGATGACGTGGATGAACCACTTTCAATACTTCCTCCATCAATACCCCAATCCCATGCAATGATATTAATAAAGCATATCATGTACAATACAAGATTAATCAATCATGCGGTTTAGCCAATTTAAACCCTAGGGGTATTTCGGTAATTATGCTCTTTAGGGGTAATTCTGTACTTACGCAACTACACAAGCTATTTCAGTAATTTTTAGCCATTTTATGCAATTTGGTTCCACCATCTAACTAACATGCTACTTTGCCCATCTCTTACCCATATTGGTCCGTAAGCCCATTGGGCCCAGTTTTGGCCCATCTGGCCCCTTTTTCCGAAGTATGCTAAAATGTCACATGAACTTGCTTACCACTTTGCGGTGCTAGATCTAAGAATTACTCTATGTCTTGAGAGCATTCGCATACTCACAAGCCTATGAAATGCCGGAATTTCGGCATTTCGGCTTTTGCCGAATTGAACTAAGGAAGGGTGTTCGGTACACACTTGATTCGCGACGACTGCTATTGAGATCTCTTCCGATGTCCTACAATTGATTAGCACAGTTCTTATTTACAAACCGTAATCACTAAACCCCAAAACTTACTTATCCATGATCGAACCATGTCCCTAAAAGCCTTTGAAACCTTACCTTTTTTGCCAAAATCGATAGCTAGCTCCGATTCCGTGTAACACCCCGTACCCGAGACCGTTGCCGGAGTCGGACACGAGGGGTTAACGGGCTTAATCCACTTACTAGCACAGTTCATTATAAAAATTTCCAGACAGCCGGCTAACTGTGTCACTGTCACCTTAAAAATCATATCTTCAGTTCCACAACTCAAAAATCAGTTTCGTGATTTTTCCCTGAAACTAGACTCATATATACATCTACAAATATTTTTCTAGAATTTTTGGTCAGGCCAATTAGTACAGTTTATTAGTTAAAGTCCCCCATGTTATAGGGATCGACTACACTGACCTTTGCGCATTACGACTTGGATATCTCCCTGTACAGGGCTTCAATACTGATGCCGTTTGTTTGTACAGAAACTAGACTCGAAAAGAAATCTGTAAATATATGGCATGGATTATAATTATCTCTGGTCAATTTATAATGAATTTCCAAAGTCGGAACAGGGACTCCAGAAATCGTTCTGGCCCTGTCTCACGAAAACTTAAATATCTCTTAACATACTGTTCATGTGATCATTTCGTTATTTTCCTATGAAAATAGACTCGTCAAGGTTCGTTTACATAATTTATTCACTATTTAATTCCATTCCTACTATTTTTAGTGATTTTTCACATCCACATCACTGCAGCTGTCAGCATCTGTCTTTAAGGTAGGCTTTACCTATTTCATAGTTTCCATGATTCAACTAGCCCTTTAACATAAATAGCACAAAATATGTTCATGATTAACCATCCCAATGGCTAATCGTTTCCAAACATTTCCATACCTCTTAATGAACAACATACAATGATTATAATACCATGCCCAAAGTATACTTAAGCCATTTTCGCATGGCTATCCAAATTTACACAAAACCGAAAGGTACATGACCTACAACAAAAGGGTAGTCCTATACATGCCATTTCAAAGTTCAACCAAAAATATACCAAAAGGAGCTTTGATAGTGTGGGCGACTTCGACTTCAAAAATCCGAGTCCGATAGCTGAAGAACCAAAATCTATAAAACAGAGAATCAAAGAAACGGAGTAAGCATTTAATGCTTAGTAAGTTTGAGTCATGAATTTAGACACAACCGAGGTATAGTATTTATGTAGCTAAACAGATAATTTCATATGCACAAATTCTCAATATCATACTTACTTCACATTACCAACCCTTATATTCATACACAAAGATCAACTTAGCTAAAGGCCGTAGCTCATTTATCAACCGAGCGAATACTTATTTGTAAGGGCTCAACTAATTCAAAGCACATACTGAAACATACCTCACCGTTGGGATTTCACAAGCGTATTAACTGAAATTTTTACAGTAAGTTCATTCATTCCCGAATCACGTACCTTCGGAGTTTAACCGGATATATCTACTCGTTCAAATGCCTTTGGGACATAGCCCGGTTATAGTAACTCGCACAGATGCCTTTGGGACTTAACCCGGATTTAGTAACTCGCACAAATGCCTTCGGATCTTAGTCCGATTTAGTAACTTCGCACAAATGCCTTCGGATCTTAGTCCGGATTTAGTAACTTCGCATACGAATGCCTTCGATCTTAGTCCGGATATAGTCACTTAGCACAAAGCCTTCAGGACTTAGCCTGGACATCATTCAATAACCAAGCACAATTATCAATAAATCATGACACATTCAGTATTTCATTTTCATTAGCAAAACTAAAACACAAGACACTTATCACACTTGCAATTTCGGCTCAATAGCCACACACAAAGAGCATAATTTTGATTTTGCTTAAAACATGATCTAATCAAATCATAATCCAAATTCCATTACTCAAAACTTACCTCGGATGTTGTTGAGCGATTTCGATGGCTATTCGACCACTTTTCCTTCCCTTTATCGGATTTAGTTCCCTTTGCTCTTGAGCTTAAATTGACAAATAAATTGATTTAATCATTTGAGTATCAAAAAGAGGAACTCAAGGTACTTAGCCCATATATATTCATTAGACATTAAAGTCACATATGTACGAAATCATGAATCTAACTCAACACAATAGTCCACACTCTCTTTTAGCCGATTATCTAAGCCAAGAATAGGCATCAATATGCTTGCCTCTAACCGAATGCATGCACACCAATCCACCTCATGTGGCCGAATATGCATGTCCATGTTGAGGCCAATTATATACTAATACCACACATAAATGGCATACATTTTACTAACTAACGCATTACATATTGTAACTCAATACGCATCAATCATTTACTTCATAACCGAAACATCATCATATGTAAATATATACCTTGAGATAGTATATATGTCATACCAATACATCATGTGCAAACATATATATATATATATGTGTGCAAGAGCCGAATCACAAGTTGATTATAACCAAATATAAACATATATCCAAAACACAAATCTTACCTATCATGTAATAAGCATAAATCATGCTTATGGATATACCATGGCCGATACTTCCAACAACACCAAATAAAAATATACTTCATGGATCTAAGGTAGACCCAAGAAAGGAACTCATAATCATCAAGATTTAGCATGAAACACAACCATCACCCTTATTAATCTCCATAGCCGAAAACCTTACTTATTCCAAAATCACAATTTCAACATGGGTTACCAACAATAACTTGATATCTCACTCAAAATCAACTAGGATTTCAAGAACTAGTATCAACTTCCTTACCTTAATATCGACCTAAGATGACCGATTGCTTCACTCCTTTCTTCCCCCTCTCAAATCGGCCAAGAAGAACCAAAGAACACAACTTGTTTTCTTTCTTCCTTAGAATTTTCAGCCAAAAGAAGTGAAAAATAATGGACACTTTTTTTTCTTCTTTCCTCAACTCACGGCAATGGGGGGAACACTCACACCATTCTTTTTTTTTCCCATTTCTTTATTACCCATACTCCTTATTTTATTTTTCCTAACATACACCATTGTCACAACATGTTTTATGACATGTTTTGCCCATCACCCTTTGTCATGGCCGGCCACTAGCAATTAAAAAGGGGGAAATTGACATGCAAGTCCACCCCTTTGATTACATGCACTAATAGATCCTTATAGATTTACCTATCACATTTCAAAAGTGTCACACATAAGTCCTATCGACTAATTTCACATGAAATTTACTAAATCGAAGCTTAAAACCTTCACACATTCATAATCACATATTTTAGACAATAGATATCATATTCAAATAATTTGGTGACTCAGTTTAGCGGTCCCGAAACCGCTTTTCTACTAGGGTCACTTTAGGGATGTCACAATCCGATTGTTCCAATGATTCACACTTTTGATCCAACGCTTAAGAAGACTCTAATCACCGAAAGAAAACATCAGTTACAAACCCTTAAAGCCTTATGCTCAAATCGACAGCCTCCCTAATCTTTAGGGATTTCGGCTTTTCCTAACATCGTAAAATAAGAACAGATCTGAGATGATAAGTACTTACCCCTTACTCCTACTTGATTTCCTCGTAATCCGGTGCAAATTTATCCTTAGAACAATGGTAAAACCCCAATCCAAGGGTTGAAGAAGTTTCGGCTATAAACCCTTAAACCAATGGTACTTTCGGCTTTTGGGTGGTGAAGGAGATGACGATATGAGGCTATGACCTTGAAGTAGAATTGCCGTCAGGTATCTAGGATTAAGAAAAGATAATCGTAGATTTAATAAAACAAAAGAACATAGAAGGACCTGGTTTTGAAGAAATCGGCACAAGCAGTGATCACAAGATTTTGGCTTTTATGGAATCGGCAAAAGTATTGATGAACAGTAGAATTGATAAATGGTTTTGAAGAAGAAAAATAAAAAAAGAAGAATAGGGGAGGTGGTAGTTTCGGCTAGAGAGGAAGAAGAGAGAAAAAGAAAACCCTTGTGGTGCCTGAGCAGAAGAAAACGGCACCACTCAATACCCTAGGTGCCGAAATACTAACCTCAAAACCCCTTGCAGATTTTTCCCTCTTCAATTCCCAAAATTCGGCCAACTCTTAGCCTCTCTCCAAATCCCTTAAATCTCTCCCCTTATCACTCCTTAATCCAAGCGTTTGGACTGATCCAAACTCTCCTTTAGCAGAATCCACCTGGACTCCAACACTACCGCTCCTGCACTTAAAAATAAATGCTTCTATTTGTCAACACAGGGAATCGATCCCATGCCTTCCCTAATGCTCCACACTCCACCTTTTTAGGAGCCTAGTGGCGTCACCCTTGCCACTTTACTAAGGCTCTTTTTGTGATGCAATTTACCCATCACTCCACTTAAGGGCCACTTAGCCAGAACCCCTAACTCCTAAGTCCAAAAAATTCAAAAATTCAACCGGGTTTTGGCCAACACATGGGCCTTCCATAAGCCCATTTTCCTACTCAAAATATTAATTCCACATCCAAATACAAAATTTTAAAATCTTTACAAAATATTGAAAACCGCGAATAAATCTGAAAATCAGGATGTTACATGGTCCATCCAATAAGTACAGTTTATTCTTTAAAGTCTCCCCTATTCTGCTATTTGACAGTTTCAACCCTTCTTCACTAAAAATTATTATCTCACAATACGAAATTCGGATAATGTTCCCATCTATTTCTATTGAAAATAGACTCATCAAGGATTTATTCAGATGAATTATAACCCAGAATTATTTTCATACAGTTTTTAATGATTTTTCAAAGTTAAGACAAGGGAAACCGAAATCACTCTAGCCCTATCTCACAAAAATCCAAATATCTCATAACATGAAATTCTTTTGTTTACACCGTTTTTCTATGTGAAACCAGACTTGATAAGCTTTAATTTCATATTTTATTCAATATCTAACTCAATTTAAAAAAATTTGGTGGATTTTCAAATTCGGACTACTACTGCTGTCCAAAACTATTTTAGTGTAGAATAATGATAACTAAGTTTATAACACCTTTACGAATCATTTCAACCTTCTTGGTAAAAATACATATTTATACATCATAAGCATAGACCCATAATCACAAGGTCATCACAAAATCATTCTGATGGGCATGACTTACTTATTTGCATTCTTACTAAAGGTGCATCATGAACTGAGATCATTTCTCATGAGTTTTACACACATACCCGTACCATTTGCAACATCATCATAACTTTTCTCAATAATGACACAATCTTTAAATCACTCGTTGAACCGATTGGAATACTAAAAGATACCCGATAAGCCTCATACAAAAGGGTAAAATGCCGATGCCATGTCCCGGACATGGTCCTACAATGGCTCTCATACATCGGTGCCGATACCATGTCCTAGACATGGTCTTACATTGACACATATAACAATGTCGATGCCATATTCCAAACATGGTCTTACACTGGCTCGCATATTGAGGCTGATGCCATGTCCCAGACATGGTCTTACACTGACTCTCATAAAGTGGCTCCCAGACATGGTCTTACACAAGCACACATATCAATGCCGATGTCATGTCCCAGACATGGTCTTACACTGGCTCTCATAATGTGGCCGATGCCATGTCCCAGACATGGTCTTACACTGACACACATATTAATGCCGATGCCATGTCCCAGACATGTTCTTACACTAGCAAACATATCAACCAAATGTCTTGGCATGGATATCCAATCTATTCCTAAGGTTCAACCGAGAGTTTTACCACAACAAATCTTTTCATACATATTCCATGTAATATCACTTTTTAACACCAAGTTACCATTCATTACAATGTCATCAAACATCATAAACATATATTTTAGGTCATTGCATATGCATAGCTTACAATATAATTTCGTCAAGCATAACACCATCACGTACATAGTACCACAAACATATAATTCAACGCATCCGCATTTTCATATCAATTCAGATTGCAATCACAAATCACAGTAACATTATTGTCTTACCAATTTTATCATACGACTCGTTTGTCAATTCCTCGTCGAGTATCTCTGTAAAAAATCATACAAATTATATAATAATAATTAGGCATTTCAATTCAAATAAGACACTGCATTATTATTTTCACACGAACTTACCTCGAATACAAAAAACGGCTAATTATTCCCTTTTTATCCTTAACCACGTACTTTCTCGATTTAAGCCCAAATATCAATTTTCTTGATCTAACATTTCAAATATAGCTTATTTATTACTCAAATTATTCAAATTGACCCAAAAATCATACTTTGGAAAATTTATAATTTTGTCCCTAAACTTTCATTTATTTGCAAATTAGTCCCTCAGCTCGAAAAATAAAATTCATTCAATTTTATCCCAACCCAAGCCTAGCTAAATATTTATCTTACTTACAGCAACCCACATATTTCATTATTTCACACCTTTACCATCTATTTTACCACTTTTACAAAAGGGTCCATTTTGGGTGTTTTCATGAAAAATAATTAACAAAAGTTGTTTATTTAACAACCAAGATTCATTTTCTTCCATAAAAATGCAGCAAACAACATGAATATTCTCATGGAAAAACCCTAGACTTTCATCCATTTTCAAAATAGTCCCCTCATTAGCCAAATTAAGCTACAAGGTGATACGATCCGTCTCGGAAGAGTCGAGTCGTATTAGTGTGCCCGATCATCGACAAGAAGTTACGTTAGGTTTAATTGAAAGGTCGGATAAGAGAAAGAAGGATATTGGTTTTGGTTCGAATTGGAATAGGTAAGAAGAATTGAAGGTTCGGGTTTAGGGTCCGAATAGGTATAGATGAATGAATTGGTTCAATTAGGTAAGAGGGCATTGAAAAAATGGACGTAATGGTATGAAGGATAAGAACGAATTGGTGTTATGAAATGGTATGAATGGAATGGTCGGTTTAGGTACAATTTGGTAAATGGAGAAATGGGGTTGAACAAAAAGTGCAAACATGAACCAATACCGATTGGGTATCGACCCGTTGTTTATAGGCTCTTTTAGTTCGGTTTGGGTTTGGTAAAGGAAAGCCTTGACCCGCTATCTAACAAGATAGGAACCTCGGTATGTTTGAACGTTACACTATGAGTAGTGATAAGTTTGGTTTCGATAAAGAACAATGGTTGACACAACTAGAACGCTAGGAAGCCAATCGAATCTTTGAACGAAATTTGAGAGAAGTTTTGCCTCACAATTTTGGCAGCATAACATTAACAAAGTCCAAAAGTTTTTTTTTTTACAAAGGAAAATAACAAGTATTTATAGCCTAAAGACTAGCTAACCAAATGGACACTTTACATACTTAATAATTAAGTAAAAGTCTCATGAATGCATCTTGAAAATTCTAGAAAGAAGTCCTTTGATGTTCATGACCAGATTCGGCTATGGTGGAGATGTCTTAAAGATTCTTCATGCTTAAGGAAATGAATCATGAATGAGAGACTCCCTTGGACATTAGCTAGGTTCGACCAACTTGAGTAATTGAGGCAATCAATTCATGTTGTTTGGTGAAAAGTTGGGAATTAATTGAGGAGACTTCATGAGCCAAATTAAGTGTGAATGCCGATTCTTGAAGAGTCCATAGGTGTGAACACTCTGAATTGAAAGGCCATGCCATGTGAACATAATGTGAACGGGATTTTAAGGTTCATGGAGGGAGATGTTCGGCCACATGTATGAAGTAATGGGAAGCCCCCTTTTAGCCGAATAGTCACTTGGAGAAATGAAGGAGTAGCACACCATACATGAATGGAAACATTCATGAACCTTGAACACATTGAATATGGCCATACATGTACTTAACTGAACATGCACCTAGGAGATTCAAAGCCTTTAACCGTCCATGCACCTCCAAAAAGACATGTTGCTTCATGCTCCATTTGTCCATTGAGTTTCTACAAGAAAATGTGAACAGAATTAATTCAAGCTAATGTGAACACAAATGTAAACATTAAATTCGGTTATGACAATTTAATTAACATCAATAAACACTTTTAAGACATATTTAATAAAACTAAAATGAACTAAATTTAATATGTGGTTTATTAATTAACCAATTAATGAACTTATTAAATAAAAATTTAATAGCAGTCAAATGAAGTCAAAGTAGTCTTCATGAGCTAGAATTCAACTCATGAACTAAAAACTGAGCTGGACTTGGACTCATGAGCTGGTAGTGAGCTGGATCCAAGTTGGGAACTGGAAGTGAGCAGGTGGTGAGCTCGATGAGCTGAGCTGGACTTGTAGGTAGTTGCATGCTGAGTTCAAGGAGCTGGAATCAGCTTCTCGGAGTGTCCTAATAGCGTTTCATTCCAAAGTTGAGCTACAAAAGCTGTGATAGACTCTTTAAACTTCTTGGCTCGAGCTCGAGTGACAGGATCTTGTGGTAGCACCATAGAATCCTTGCTTGAATTAGCTGAACCATGGGGCGCGATCCCATCACAAGGGTTTCAAAAATACAAAAATCATTAAAAATGACCATCAAAATCACTTACTTGTGAGGGTTAGAAGTTGCTGAAATTTTTAAGCTTCCATGGCCATTTCCTTGGGTAAAAATTGGTGGAGAAGAAAGAGAAATAAAAAAAGATGATAGCTTTTTGTATTTTTGTCTTATTATACCTTTTTAACTTAATTATCCATTTACCCTTTTAATTTCTAACTAATTTCAATAATACCAAACAAATATCTTCCACTAACTTATTAATGGCCACGTCAAGAGTTTTATATCCGTTAAATTGTTGAATTCCAATGAATGCTCAAGTAGTACACTCGAAGTGTACGATTCAACAATTCATCAATTTCTTATTCAGAGATACCTCTTAGGGCACTTAACTAAAAAACACTCTTTCGAGTCACATATCATTTAATAGGAGTACCAGTCCAGGCTAAATCCTTTATATAGCATATGCTCAAAGGCTCGATTAGGATTACCAGTCCAGGCTAAACCCTAAACTTAATGCATACTTGAGATGTATTATATTAGGATTACCCGCCCGGGCTAAATCCTTTATAGGACAAGGTCATCGGGATTACTCGTTTGAGCTAAATCCTGTTCACAACAAATGCAGGACCTTACTTGTTTTGGGAAAGCGCACACAATCATCAGAATTCAACATCCAATCGGGACTAACCCCTTTATCACCATTTCAAGCTTAGTTTTATTTTTCATCATAGCATAAAAGTGAAGCACATCAATATAAATCACATTACATGCAAGACAACAATTAATTAACATAATTACATGTCCGATTAAGTTACATGAACTTACCTTGATCTTGTTTGCGTAAAAATCTAATAATCTGAAATCTTTTCCTTTCCGCAATCTAGCCTCGAATTAGTGTTTACCAAATCTATATAGATGAATCAACATCAATTTCACACATTTCATAACTAAATGGACCCAATTTAAGTTCTAGGCAAAATTCCTAACTTTTCCATAAATTTCGATTGTCCCTAGGCCCAAAAAAAAGAAACTTGTACAAATTACTCCCTATTCTAAGCTTAACCTAAGCCCCATTACAAATTTTCCAGCACATGTATTCATAAAATTTCAAAATTTTTCATTAAATTTTACAACTTTTCATTTTAGTCCCTAAATCATGTTTTCATTAAAAACCACTTTGTAAGAGTTGTTTATCTATCAATAATCTTTCATTTTCTACCATAAATTTCTAATTTCCAGCATAATACATTCATGACCCATTTTCATACTTTGATAACTTTTCAAATTAATCCCTCAAATAGAGAGATTAAGCTATCCCTGTTTGAAAAATACCAAAATTACTAAAAACAGGACAAAAGAACTTACCCAGTTAGGCCTTGAAAGTTTCTTTTCTCTCTCTTAGGGTTTCCACGAGTTTTTAGGTTAAAGATGATGAAAATAAGATGATATAATATCTTTTCATCTTTTAATTAATTAAGTATTTTGGTATTTCCAATTTAGCCCCTTGTCTTTTTCTATAATTCCAAGGATGAGTCACCAAGAAAAATCTACATACTTTTCTTAATGGTCTAATTATCATATAAGGACCTCTAGTTTCGAATTCCATATCTATTTGTGTAACAGCCCGATTTTGGGGCTAGTCAGAACAGTGGGTTTAGAAACACTAATCTGAGTCAGAGAAATTATTTTTATAATATTTTATGGCTTATAGCATGTTTATATGGATGCATGAAAATTTTAATGAATTAATTTTAGCGATTGTGAGCTTAATTGCAAAAAATGACTAAATCGCATAAAGGGTAAAAGTTTTGTTTTACTAGCGAATTGTAACACCCCGAATTTGGGCCTAGAGGTATTGGGCCTTGAGTGCGGGTCCGTAAGGAGGTTGTATATAGGTATTTAATTGTGCAATGAAATAATATAATTAAATGTTTGCTTTAACGGTTAATGGCTTTGAAAAGTTTTGGAGAAATCTTGGGTTCAAACTTGGGCTTTAGCAAAACTTTTGGTATTAAGTGAAAAAAACCTGGATGCTTGGATGAGGGTTTTTAAATTATTTTGTTAAATAAATGACACAAGAAAGCATGTAGACTATTGGTTGTGGCGTCACTAAGGTTCTATAGGAGCCTGGGTTCAAGCCTTGGCTCTTGCAATTTATTTTGGTTTTTTTTAAGGGAACCTGGACTTTGGCCTTTAGACTTTATAATTAATTGGGGATAAAATATGACACAAAAAGCCTTGTGGCTTAGTGGCAAGTAGCGTGTGGAGCATCTGAGGGAGGCATGGGTTCGAATCCCATGGCAAGCAAGGAGCATTTATTTTGCTAACAGGGGGCGGAAAGAGTTGGTGTTGAATTTAAACTCTAATGTTGGAGGGATCCCACATCGGGAAGCTAACATAAGAGTGGTTGCGAAGCTGGCTTTAAATAGAGGGAACCATGAGGAGAGTAAAGGTACCTTTCCTTGGCTAATCCCTCTCGCTGTATGGCGTGCACGTTTGGGTTGGGCGTCAGCTAAGAGTGCTTGGAGCGTAGATTAACTCCAGTCTCCTATCAGTTGTGTATTTCCCACTACTCTAGCTATAGGATGGCTACTTCGGGCCGCGATGGGCCGAAAGGGGTCATGTGAGCCCAATGGGCCTACGGGCCCAATTGGATAAATTGTTTGATTGTGTAGTAAATATTGGACTAGGCTAGGTGAATCTCATATTTGTGGCTAGATTTGGGCTAAAAGGGCCACACGAGCGTGTGGGCCCATTTGGGCCTAGAATAGGCTTTAGGCCCATTCGTATTGTCATCCCTGTTTAGAATACTTTAGTTTACCAAATTACCGAAATACCCTCAATTTGTAAAATTTCCAAAATACCCCTGATTTACAAAATTATAGAAATGCCCTTGACTTTCTAAAAATTATAGAAATACCATTGGTTTACAAAATTACTGAAATACCCTTGGTTTGTAGATTTACCAAAACACCCTTGTAGGATGAAATGACTAAAATACCCCTAATATATAACACCCCGAACCCGAGACCGTTGCCGGTGTCGGACACGAGGGGTTAACAAGCCAAAACCACTTATGGCACCGACCAATTTGACATTCCCAGGCAAGCTGGAAAACTGCATCGCTGTCGCCTTAAAAAGCATATCTCGAGTTTCACAACTTGGAAACTGATTCCGTAAATTTTCCCTGAATTTAGACTCATATATCCATCCATGGATTTATTTCTAGAATTTTTGGTCGGGCCAATTGGTACAGTTTATTAGTTAAAGTTACCCATGTTACAGGCGTCGACTACACTGACCTTCGCGTATTACAACTTGAATATCTCTATGTACAGGGTTTCAATACTGATACCGTTTGTTTCTAATGAAACTAGACTCAAAAATGAATCTGCACATATAAGGAATGACTTCTAATTCATTCTGGATAATTTATGGTAAATTTTCAAAGTCGCGACAGGGGATCCAGAAACAGTTCTGGCCCTGTCTCACGAGAACTTTAATATCTCTCGGTATACTGCTCATATGATCGTTTCATTACTTTCATATGAAAATAGACTCGTCAAGGTTCGATAACATAATTTATTCACTATTTAACACCATTCCTACAAATTTTGGTGATTTTCCACATCCACGTCACTGCAGCTGGCAGCATCTGTTTTTAAGGTAGGCTTTACCTATATTGTAGTTCCCATGAGCCAACTATAGTCTAGTCATACTTAGGTCCAGATATGATCATATTTAGCCATTCCAATGGCTGATCATGTGACCAACTCTCTCATTCCAAACCATAATCACATCATGAAACCAAATATAATTACAAACCACAAATGGTCTAATTTCATACTCCACTATTACGAACCATTTTAGCATGGCCGTACACATATACATCACAAGTACTTAAAACAACCGAGGTAGTCCTATACATGCCATATCCAAAACTCAACTAAAGGAGTACCAAAAGGGCTTTGATAGTGTGGTTGACTTCAACTTCTATGATCCCGAATCCGATCGCTAACGAGCAAAATCTATAAGCAGAGAAACAAAGAAACGGAGTAAGCAATTTATGCTTAGTAAGTTTGAGCCATAATATACACACAACCAAAGCATAGCATTCAAGTAGCTAAACAATAATTCATATGCACAATTTCTCAAAGACATGCTTACTTCACAATCCCAACTCTTATATTCATACACAAATAACGGCCTAGTTAATGCCGATAGCTCATTTATCATTAGAGCGAATATTAAATGCGCACTTACTCATAGTGTGCAAAGCACACACAAAACATACCTTGTTGTTGGGAATTTCACAAGTGCATTAACTGAAAATTTTCCAGCAGCTTATAAATTTCAAATCACATACCTTGGAGTTTATCCGGATATAGCTACTCGTTCAAAACACCTTGGGACATAGCCGGTTATGGTAACCCGCACAAACGCCTTCGGGACTTAACCGGATATCACAACTTCGCACAATTGCCTTGGGCTTAGCCGATATCATAGCTTCGCACAATTGCCTTGGGCTTAGCCCGATATCTGGTCGCACAATTGCCTTCGTGCTTAGCTCGGATATCACAATTCGCACATTCATTCACATCTTTGTTTCAATTTCATAACAAACTTTTATGCACATTTTACTTAATCAAAATATCATTTCGGCTCAATGGCCATATACAAGGGCACAATTTCGATTGCTTATTACTTCATTCAATCGAATCAAAATCTAAGTTTCGATACTCGAAAACTTACCTCGGATGTTGTCGAGCGATTCCGATGGCTATTCGACTACTTTTTCCTTCCCTTTATCGGATTTGGTCCCCCTTTGCTCTTGAGCTTAATTTAACAAATAATTTGATTCAATCATTTGAGTATCGAAAAGAAGAACTCAAGGCACTTAGCCCACATATATTCACTAGACATTAAAGTCACATAAGTACGAATTCATGAATCGACTCAACACACAAAGCCTTCAACATGCTTACTCATGGCGAACAACACAACCTCTTAGGCACTCATTCATGGCCGATTATGCATGTTGATGTTGAGGCCAATTACATGTTTAACACCACACATGAATGGCACACATTTTACTAGCTAATGCTTTACATATTGTAGCTCAATACTTATAATATAGCATCAAGCACTCATATGGCCGATTATACTTAGTCATACTTGCACCAATCAACAATAAATTCCAAGATTTTCACATCATATGAGTACTAGGCCGAATGTACTTGCAATTTCACAACCATTCTTCAACATTTTCTTCTTTAAACAAACATATTTATCACTTACTTCATAACCAAAACATCATGTGCAAACATATACACACATATAGGTGCAAGGCCGAATTCTCAAGGTGTTCACAACCATCTAAAACACAAATTTTACCAATCAAGTAACAAGCATAAATCATGCTCATGAATGCATCATGGCGAATACATCACATTCATACCCCTTTCAACTTCGGTCATGGTTAAACAAAGAACTCAATGTCCTACTCAAGAATACTAAAAGAAATTTCAAGAGTAGTCAATCCTTCATTACATGCATCATCAACAAGCTTCACATTTAGCATGCAATGGCTTTAACACAATATCAACCTTGGCCAAACACCATTTTCATGGCATAACAAGGATTTGAACCATGGCTAACATGCACATCAAGTTAGCAACCAAAACAAGCATGAATCTCATGACACAACCTCAAACATACCTTAATCTTGATACAAGTATGACCAAATCTCCTTCTAGTTCTCTTCCAAGCCAAGCATGAAGCAAAACTCCTATCTTCTCCTTAGTATTTTCGGCCAAGAAGGAAAGAACAAGGATGAACAAATTTTTTCTTGTTTTTCTTTCACATACACGGCAATGGGGGAATGCCACACTCACACACATTTTTTTTTCTCTTCTCTTCCCACAACTTAATTATTAAATCATTTCCCTCATCATCCATTAACAAAACATGTTTCAACATGTTTTCTTTGCCCATAACCCTTGTCATGGCCGGCCACTAAGCTTCCTTTTGGGGAAATTTGACATGCAAATCCCTTATTTTTGCATGCATGATTAACTAGTCATCACACATTTCCCCATCATACTTTCAAAGTTTACTACTAGGTCCTTTCTAGTGAAATTCACCTTTATAACACTAAATCGAATCATCAAAAATGCCACACACAAATTAACACATATCATAGGCATCAAAATAAATTTTAAATTATTTTTATGCCTCGATTTTGTGGTCCCGAAACCACATCCCGACTAGGGTCAATTTTGGGCTGTCACATAATAGGTAAAAAGACTGTAAAGCCCCTATAGGGTAAACTGATCGTAATACCCTTGTATGGTAAAATGACGAATATGCCCTTATGTTCCGTATGACTAATGTGCTTAGGATTTACATATATTGATATTGGATTAGTTAAGTTTGAGTGACAGGTGGTGGTTATCGTAGGCGATTGATTTTGGAAACGTTTCAACTTCAACCCATAACAGGTGTGTACTAACCCTCGTAATAGCTTAGGTTAATATTTGCTGAGAAGCCAAAATGTTAAAATACCGGCATTTAGGGAACTTGTAATGTTGCGTGTGGGTATAGATGCGATAAATACGATAAGATCGGTGTTTGGATCGATGGAACGGGTAAGAACTCAATTTTGTGCACGATGGTAAGTTGGGCCTCAATAGGCAGGAATTGGGTCAAATGGGCTTTTGGGCCCATTTGGGTAAAATTGATAGAAAATGGAATTTGGAAAACTTGCATGTTAACACGGTTAGTATTGTTGTAAAATTTGGATTAAGCAGGCTTAGTGGACTAAATCAGCATTCGTAGGGCCCATTAGAGGTTTTGGGCCCAAAAGCCCGAGTTTGATAAAGTGGGTTAAAGATCATTGTTTAAACACTCGGAAATATTGATAATTGTTGATGAACATGGAAAACCCTGATATTTGGTAAAATTACAAAATTACCCTTATAATGTGAAAAAAGACTATTTTTGCCATTGTGGGCAAGTGACTGACTTTGACTGTGTGGTTGACAGATTTGATTGTGAATATATGTTGGTGATATGAATGACTTGACTGTGATTGTTTGATACAAATATGGGCATGACATTTTGCATACATGACATGTTGCATGGGTTGGGTTTTATAAATGGAGGAAGTGCTAAAAGGGCTATGCCCCAGTTTACCGAAAAGGGCTTTGCCCCAGTTATTAAAAGAGTCTAGGCCTCCAGTTATATGATAAAGCAGCTATGCTGCCAGTGGAGATTTTGGTTGGGTGGGTTGAGTTATTCCCCACATGGAGAGCTTGGTTGGTACGGGTGGAGAGTAGTGGATGGTGGGTTGAATAGTCTCCCCAAATGGGCTTTCATACGTTCATTGGGATTTCATGTGATATTGAAATGGGCCTATGGGCCATACCGTTTACAATAAAGGCTTTGGCCCAGTGATATGATTTATGAAAAGGCTTCGGCCCAGTGATATGATTTATGAAAAGGCTTGACCCGATGTAGATTAAGCGAAAGGCTTCGGCCTAGTTTATGTCAAGCCTAAATAGGGCTTTGGCCCAGATTGGACTGATACTGTGTTTTCACTATTTCTATGTTATTGGGATTACACACTGAGTTTTCATAAACTCACCCCGTTTCTAACTGTGCAGGTAATCCCTAAGCTTAGATGGTTTAGAGCTGCAAGGGACTCGGAGATGGCCATACTGCTGTTTCTGTTTCTTTTAATTGCAATAAGTAGCCAATTTATTTCTTTATAAGTTTTATCTTATTAATATTATTATTTGGTTTTGGGTTGTAATAAGGCCATTTTAATTATTTTTCTGGGATTATTTTATTTTATAGCCTATATTTTACTGATAACAATCGAAAATGGGTTAGACTTAGGGCGTGTTTCCAAAATGATAATTGTTTTCAAAATAATGCAATGATACAATTAATCGGTTTATCAAAAATATCTACTTAAATGAATTCTAACTCGTTTTTCTCAAAACCTAACCTCGCACCAAAGTATGGCAATGGTTGTGGGCATGTCTAGGATTGGATCCATTCGAAGAGCTTGGTACTTAAGCAGCCTTCATGGCTCACCTCTTCTGTTTTTAGATACCTACATGGTGCGCAGCTTCGTTCACTTGGTTAAGCCTTATCAAATGACGATTTTTTTAAAACACTAAAAGAAAGCGTGGATTTTTAACTTCAATATGGCACGTCAGATTCGGCCATTACGTCTGGGCCAGGTTTGGGGTGTTACATTTAATGGTATCAGAGCTTAGGTTACAAAACTCGGCTGGGGTATGGGTAGCAAAAAATTATTGTTGTTTTTTTTCTTTTTCCGAAATTGGGGTTTGAAAGGGGTTTTTCTAAAAATTTTGTTTTGAAATTTATCAACAAAACTTGACTTATTTCTGGAAAGATGTTATTGGAAGTGTGGCACACCGAGTCTCCGGCACCAAATCTGTAAGTTCCCTAACTCTGTTTACTGTTATAAATTGAAATGCTATATTGAGAAACCACTATAGGTAGTAGCACTACACTGGAACTTTCTAGTTAGAGTAAACTGTAACGCTTGAATTTAGATTTAGTATTTATTTGGTGTGTGTTCTGGAAATGTAGAAATTGGTTGCATGTGAAATCTATCCGTTCCGATGGACAAATGTTTGGGTGTATGTTCGTATTATTAGTATCAGAGCGCACAGCGAAAATGTGGTGGTGTAGTCTGAGAATGGAAAATTTTGAGGACGAAATTTCTTTAAGGGGGTAGAATTGTAACACCCCGAATTTGGGCCTAGAAGTATTGGGCCTTGAGTACGGGTCCGTAAGGAGGTTGTATATAGGTATTTAATTGTGCAATGAAATAACACAATTAAATGTTTGCTTTAGTGGTTAATTGCTTTGAGAAGTGTTGGAGAAATCTTGGGTTCAAACTTGGGCTTTAGCAAAAAATTTGGTATTAACTGAAAAAAACCTGGATGCTTGGATGATGGTTTTTAAATTATTGTGTTAAATAAATGACACAAGGAAGCATGTAGTCTAGTGGTTGTGGCGTCATTAAGGTTGTATAGGAGCTTGGGTTCAAGCCTTGGCTCTTGCAATTTATTTTGGTTTTTTTTAAGGGAACCTGGACATTGGCCTTTAGACCTTATAATTAATTGGGGATAAAATATGACACAAAAGCCTTGTGGCTTAGTGGCAAGTAGCGTGTGGAGCATCGAGGGAGGCATGGGTTGAATCCCATGGCAAGCAAGGAGCATTTATTTTGCTAACAGGGGGCGACAAGAGTTGGTGTTGAATTTAAACTCTGATGTTGGAGGGATCCCACATCGGGAAGCTAAATAAGAGTGGTTGCGAAGCTGGATTTAAATAGAGGGAACCATGAGGAGAGTAAAGGTACCTTTTCTTGGCTGATCTCTTTCGTTGTATGGCGTGCTCGTTTGGGTTGGGCATCGGCTAAGAGTGCTCGGGGTATGGATTAACTCCAGTCTCCTATCAGGTGTGTATTTCCCACTACTCTAGCTATAGGATGGCTACTTCGGGCCGCGATGGGCCGAAAGGGGTCATGTGGGCCCAATGGGCCTACGGGCCCAATTGGATAAGTTGTTTGATTGTGTAGTAAATATTGGACTAGGCTAGGTGAATCTCATATTTGTGGCTAGATTTGGGCTAAAAGGGCCACACGAGCGTGTGGGCCCATTTGGGCCTAGAATAGGCTTTAGGCCCATTCCTATTGTTATCCCTGTTTAGAATACTTTAGTTTACCAAATTACCAAAATACCCTCAATTCGTAAAATTTCCAAAATACCCTTGATTTACAAAATTATAGAAATACCCTTGACTTTCTAAAAATTATAGAAATACCATTGGTTTACAAAATTACTGAAATACCCTTGGTTTGTAGATTTACCAAAACACCCTTGTAGGATGAAATGACTAAAATACCCCTAATAGGTAAAAAGACCGTAAAAGCCCTATAGGGTAAACCGTAGTAATACCCTTGTATGGTAAAATGACGAATATGCCCTTATGTTCCGTATGACTGATGTGCTTAGGATTTACATATATTGATATTGGATTAGTTAAGTTTGAGTGACAGGTGGTGGTTACCGTAGGCAATTGATTTTGGAAATGTTTCAACTTCAACCCATAATAGGTGTGTACTAACCATCGTAGTAGCTTAGATTAATATCTACTGAGAAGCCAAAATGCTAAAATACCAGCATTTCGAGAACTTGTAATGTTGCGTGTGGGTATAGATGCGATAAATACGATAAGATCAGTGTTTGGATCGATGGAACGGGTAAGAACTCAATTTTGTGCACAATGGTAAGTTGGGCCTCAATGGGCAGGAATTGGGCCAAATGGACTTTAGGGCCCATTTGGGTAAAATTGATAGAAAATGGAATTTGGAAAAGTTGCATGTTAACACAGTTAGTATTGTTGTAAAATTTGGGTTAAGCAGGCTTAGTGGGCTAAATTAGCATTCGTAGAGCCCATTAGAGGTTTTGGGCCCAAAAGCCCGAGTTTAATAAAGTGGGTTAAAGATCATTGTTTAAACACTCGAAAATATTGATAATTATTGATGAACATGGAAAACCCTGATATTTGGTAAAATTACAAAATTACCCTTGTGAAAAAAAATTGTTTTTGCCCTTGTGGCTAAGTGACTAACTTAGACTATGTGGTTGACGGATTTGATTGTGAATATATGTTGGTGATATGAATAACTTGACTGTGATTGTTTGATTCAAATATGGGCATGACATTCTCCATACATGACATGTTGCATGGGTTAGGTTTTATAAATGGAGGAAGTGCTAAAAGGGCTATGCCCCAGTTTACCGAAAAGGGCTTTGCCCCAGTTTATCAAAAAGGGCTTTGCCCTAGTTATTAAAAGAGTCTAGGCCTCCAGTTATATGATAAAGCAGCTATGCTGCCAGTGGAGAGTTTGGTTAGGTGGGTTGAGTTATTCCCCACATGGAGAGCTTGGTTGGTACGGGTGGAGAGTAGCGGATGGTGGGTTGAGTAGTCTCCCCAAATGGGCTTGCATACATTCATTGATATTTCATGTGATATTGAAATGGGCTTGCATACATTCATTGATATTTCATGTGTTATTGAAATGGGCCTATGGGCCATACCGTTTACAATAAAGGCTTCAGCCCAGTGATATGATTTATGAAAAGGCTTCGGCCCAGTGATATGATTTATGAAAAGGCTTCGGCCTAGTAACTGTTAAACGAAAGGCTTCGGCCTAGTATATGTCAAGACTAAATAGGGCTTTGGCCCAGATTGTACTGATACTGTGTTTTCATTATTTGTATGCTACTGGGATTACACACTGAGTTTTCGTAAACTCACCCCGTTTCTAACTATGTAGGTAATCCCTAAGCTTAGATGGTTTGGAGCTGCGAGGGACTCGAAGATGGCCACACTACTGTTTCTGTTTCTTTTAATTACAATAAGTAGCCGATTTATTTCTTTATAAGTTTTATCTTATTAATATTATTATTTGGTTTTGGGTTGTAATAAGGCTATTTTAATTATTTTTCTGGGATTATTTTGTTTTATAGCCTATATTTTACTGATAACAATCCAAAATGGGTTAGACTTAGGGCGCGTTTCAAAAATGATAATTGTTTTCAAAATAACGCAACGATACAATTAATCGGTTTATCAAAAATATCTACTTAAATGAATTCTAACTCGTTTTTCTCAAAACCTAACCTCGCACCAAGTGTGGCAATGGTTCAGGCATGTCTAGGATTGGATCCATTCCAAGAGCTTGGTACTTAGCGACCTTCATGGCTCACCTCTTACATTTTGGATACCTACAGTGCGCAACTTCCATTCACTTGGTTAAGCCTTATCAAACGACGGTTTTTAAAACACTAAAACAAAGCGTGGATTTTTAACTTCAATGTGGCACGTCAGATTCGGCCATTACGTCTGGGTCGGGTTTTGGGTGTTACACAAATGGTGTTAAATAACTAGAGAATCATAATTAGGGGTCTTTAAAGAGAAAATAGACCCATTTTATAGGGTTGGCTGGCCATAGAGATAAAGAAAATAGAAAAGTCAAATTTAGGTGAAGTTGGTAACTTATTTTGACTAGAAATAAGATAAAATAAAACAAAAGGCTTCATCTTTTTACCATTCATCTTCTCCACCCAAAATATCAGCAAGAAAGGGGTTTTTGAATCTTGAAACTTTCAGCCATTAAGTTCTCTTATAAGTAAGTGATTTTGATGACTTTTCTTGATAATTTTTGTACTTTTGGGACCCTTGTAGCTTAATTTAGTTAATGGAGGGACTATTTTGCAATAAGGTTGCGAGTTTAAGGTTTTTCCATGAAAGCATTTATGTTATGAGCTAAAACTTTATGGAAGAAAATAAGTTATAGTTGTGAAATAAATAAGTTTTCTAAAGTGGTTTTCATGAAAACCCCTAAAAGGGACCATTTTGTAAAAGTTACAAAATAAGTAGTAAAGGTTTGAAATAATTGGATTTGTTAGTTGTAATACGCTTAAAATATATTAGACTAGGCTTGGTTAATGGGGAAATTTGATGAAAAATTGATTCACGAGCCTTGAGGAAAAATCCTAATTTTGTGAAAGTCTAAGGGCAAAACGGTCATTTTGCCAAAATATGAATTATGAAATATCTTGATTTATGTGATGATTAAATTAGTGAATTCCATTTTTCTTATAATACCGTCAAGCTAGCTCGGGACTCAAGGGACATCAGAGGCATTGATCACACTATCAACTCAAGTTTTGGTATAGTTAGTTTAAATGTTTTGAGTATGGCATGTAAAGGGACTTGGTCTTTTTATTTAGCGTCATGTTGTTAGCCACAAGTGTTGGCTCATATGGATGTGATATTCATTTTTATAGGCTATTGATGTTGGCTAATATTGATTATTATTAAATGCATTTAATGAAAATTCTCATGGTTTGTATTGATAAGAGAAGATGCTGTATGTGATAGGAAGTAGCTTGGAACTGATGTATTGATGCCTAGGTATTGGCTGATATGGTCATGTGTTTATGTGGTATCGGTAGTGTTTTATGTTTTTGTAGGTGGGTGTAAGTAAGGGTGACAAAAAGGCTTGGTTAATAGCCTTGTTTTTGTCCACACGGGTAGGCACTCGGGCGTGTGTCTAGATTGTGTGTAACACACAATCTACCCCATGGGCATGTGGTTCAATCGTCTGTCCCCTGCACTTAAATTTGGAAAATAAAATGCCCTTTAGTAACCACACGGGCGGAGACACGGTCATGTGTCTCAACTGTGTGGAGGACACAGCCTAGTACATAGGCGTGTACCAAGGCCGTATGCCCCTAAAGTGTTGATGACGTCAGAAATAGAATGTGAAGGTTTTTGTACATAGGCTGAGACACAGGCGTGTCATGGCCGTTTTAGGGACATGGGCCATGGACACGATCGTGTGCAAGGCAGTGTGAAAACCCCTATAGGTTTGAATCGAGAAATAAATTCACACAGGCTAGGGACACAGGCATGTCCCAATATGTTCAGGGTGTGTGTACCACACTGGCCTTTAACATGGCCATGTTAAGAGGACACACGGGCATGTGCCCCTAGTTGCATTGAAAATTTTCAAAGTTTTCAAAAGTGATCAGTTATTCCCGAACTATTTCCAAAGCGTGTTTTGGGCCTTGTAGATCCATATTAGGGACGTTAAGAGGAAGTTTGAAAGTTTTAAATTTATGGAAAATTTTATGACCCGAAAATGTTTGTATGTATGTGTTTAAGTCTAGTAACACCTTGTACCCTGCCCCGGCGTGGGATACAGGTAAAGGGTGCTTCATTTAGTGGTATCAGAGTTTCAGTTTAATTGATTCTTGGACTAACATAGCGAGTGTACAAGTCTAGCTATACATGCAATAAATATATTGTGATAGTGTTACGACTCCTGACAAATTTAAATTATGCTTTCATATAGTAAATGGATCCTAACGGAGCAGTGGCGGATGATGTAGAGAGTAATGCACTGGCTTCCATTGAAGGGACCACGCCAGTCGAGAGTGGGCCCATGACATTTAGTCCGGGCAGAGCTGCTAGAGAAGCCTACCTTCACATGATTAATACTTAATATTTGGAGTTTGTTCGTGTAAATCCGAACACTCCACCTCCTCCACCCCGTCCAATTCCCCAGCCCCCCATAGCTCCCCAAGCCATAGAGATAATTAGAAGGGAGAAACCTCCAGTTGATAAAATTCGAAAATAAGGGGCCGAGGAATTTAGAGTGAATATAGATGATGACCCAGAGAGGGTAGAGTTCTCGCTAGAAAATACCATTAGGGTATTCGATGAATTGTGTTGCGCATCTGAGGAGTGTATGAAGTGTGTTGTGTCACTCTTGCGAGACTTGGCCTACCAATGGTGGAACACCCTTGTGTCGGTTGTACCAAGGGAAAGGATTACATGAGAGTTTTTCCAAGAGGAATTTTGAAAGAAGTATATTAGTTAGATGTTTATAGATTAAAAGATAAAGGAATTTTTAGAATTAAAGCAAGGCCGAATGACAGTGACAGAGTATGAGCGTGAGTTCGTGAGGCTTAGCAAATATGCTAGGGCGTGCGTATATACGGAAGCTATCATGTGTAAAAGATTTGAAGAAGGATTGAATGAAGACATTTGATTATTAGTTGGCATCTTATGTAACACCCCATACCCGAGTCCGTTACCGGAGTCGAACACAAGGTGCGTAGAGACTTAACTTAATTATTTTCACAGTCCATTTAAAAAATTTCCAGACAAGCTAGTTACTGCATCACTGTCGCCTTAAAAATCATATCTTGAGTTTCAAAACTTGAAAATCAGTTTCGTAATTTTTCCCTGAAACTAGACTCATAAGTCCATCTACAGATTTTTTTCTAGAATTTTTGGTCAAGCCAATTAGTACAGTTTAGTAGTTAAAGTCTCCCCTGTTTCAGGGTTCGACTACACTGACCTTCATGCATTACGACTTGGATATCTCCCTGTGCAGGGCTTAAATACTGATTCCATTTGTTTCTATAGAAACTATACTCAAAGAGGAATCTATACATATATGGCATGACTCCTAATTATCTCTGGTTAATTTATAATGAATTTCCAAAGTCGGAACAGGGGCTCCAGAAGCCATTCTGGCCCTGTCTCACAAAAACCTAAATATCTCTTAACATACAACTCATATGACCGTTTTGCTTCTTCCATATGAAAGTAGATTCATCAAGGTTCATTTACATAATTTATTCACTATTTAATTCCATTTGTACTATTTTTAGTGATTTTTCACATCCACGTTACTGCATCTATCAGCATCTGTCTTTAAGGTAGGCTTTACCTATTTCATAGTTTCTATGATTCAATTAGCCCTTTTTGCATACATAGCACAAAGTATAATCATGATTAACCATTCCAATGGCTAATCGTTTCCAAACATTTCCATACCTCTTAGTGATCAACATACAAAACGATTATAGTACTATGCTAAAAACGTATATAAGCCATCTTCGCATGGCTATCCAAATTTACACAAAATCCATGGGTACATGACCAACAACAAAAGGGTAGTCCTATACATGCCATTTCAAAGTTCAACCAAAATTGTACCAAAAGGGGGCTTTGATAGTGTGGGAGACTTCGACTTCCAAAAATCCCGAGTCCGATGGCTGACGAGCCAAAATCTATAAAACAGAGAAACAAAGAAACAAAGTAAGCAATTTATGCTTAGTAAGTTTTGAGCAAGGGATTCCAGCACAACAAAAGTATAGCATTCATATAGCTAAACGGATAATTTCATATGCATAAATTCTCAATATCATACTTACGTCACATTACCAACCCTTATGTTCATACACAAAAGGTCAACTTAGCCAAAGGCCGGTAGCTCATTTATTGGTGAGCGAATACTGATTTGTAAGGATCAACTAATTCAAAGCACACACGAAACATACCTCATCGCTGGGATTTTACGGCGTATTAATTTAAATTTTACAACAAGATCGCTCATTCCCAAATCAAGCATCTTGAGGTTTAGCGGATATAACCACTCGCCCAAGGCCTTGGGTCTTAGCCGGATATGGTCACTAGCATAAATGCCTTGGGACTTAGCCGGATATAGTTACTAGCACAAATGCCTTCGGATCTTAGTCCGGATGTAGTCACTTAGCACAAAAGCCTTCGGGACTTAGCCCGGATATCATTCGAGTAACCATGCTCATAAATCAATAAATCATGACACATTCATATTTCATTTTCATTACCAAAGCTCAAACACAAGACACTTATCACATTTACAATTTCAGCTCAATAGGCACATACAAGAGCATGATTTTGATTTACTTAAAATATAATCTAACCGAATCATAATTTAAGTTCCATTACTCGAAAACTTACCTCGGATGTTGTTGAACGATTTCGATGTCTATTCGACCACTTTTTCCTTCCCTTTATCGGATTTAGTTCCCCTTTGCTCTTGAGCTTAATTTAACAAATAAATTGATTTAATCATTTGAGCATCGAAAAGAGGAACTCAAGGTGCTTAGCCCACATATATTCATTAGACATTAAAGTCACATATGTACGGAATCATGAATCAAACTCAACACATTAGTTAATACTCTCCTTAGCTGAATTTTCTAAGTCAAGATAAAGCCTTCAATATGCTTACCTATGGCCGAACAACACATCAACCTATGTACTCATTCATGTGGCCGATTATGCATGTCTATGTTGAGGCCAATTATATACTCAATACCACACACAAATGGCATACCTTTTACTAACTAATGCATTACATATTATAACTCAATACGCATCCATCATGTACTCCATAACCGAAACACCATCATATGTAAATATATACCTTGAGATATTGTATATGTCATACCAATTCGTTATGTGCAAACATATATATATATATATATATATGTGCAAGAGCCAAATCTCAAAGTTGATTATAACTAAACATGAACATAAATCCAAAACACAAATCTTACCTACCATGCAATAAGCATAAATCATACCTATGGATATACCATGGCCGAATACATCACAACACCATACCATTTCAATTTTGGTCATGGTTAAACAAAGAACTTAATGTCTCACTCAAAAATGCTAAAAAGAAAATCTAAGAGTCATCAATCCACCATCACATGTATCATTAACAAGCTTCATATTTAGCATGCAATGGCATTAACACAAAATCCACCTTGGCGAATATCATCCCCATGACATAGCAAAGTTTTGAACCATGGGCTAATTAGGACTCAAGCTAGCAACTAAAACATGCATGAATCTCATGGCACAACCTCAAACATACCTTAATCTAGATACAAGTATGGCCAAACCTCCTCCTAATCCTATTCCAAACCAAACATGAAGCAAGAACTCCTTCCTTCTTCCTTAGAATTTTTGGCCCAAAGAAATGAAAAAAGGATGAACAAATTTTTTTCTTTTCTTTCCCTCAACTCACAGTAATGGGGAACACTCACACCATTCTTTTTTTTCTTCCATTTCTTTATTACCCATACTCCTTATTTTATTTTTCCTAACATACACCATTGTCACAACATGTTTTATGACATGTTTTGCCCATCATCCTTTGTCATGGCGGCCACTAGCAAATAAAAGGGGAAATTGACATGCAAGTCCACCCTTTGATTACGTGCACTAATAGATCCTTATAGATTTACCTATTACATTTCGAAAGTGTCACACATAAGTCCTATCGACTAATTTCACATGCAATTTACTAAATCGAAGCTTAAAACTTTCACACATTCATAATCACATATTTGAGACAATAGATATCATATTCAAATAATTTGGTGACTCGGTTTAGCGGTCCCGAAACCGCTTTCTGACTAGGGTCACTTTAGGGCTGTCACAACTCTCCCCCACTTAAGAAATTTTCGTCCCCGAAAATCTTACCGGTAAATAGGTTTGGGTATCGCTCTTTCATAGAGTTCTCGGGTTCCCAAGTAGCTTCTTCCATCCCGTGTTTGAGCCATAACACTTTTACTAACGGAACCCTTTTGTTTCGCAATTCCTTCACTTCACGAGCTAGGACACGAATCGGTTCTTCTTCATAACACATATCAGCTTGAATTTCGACCTCTGATGGACTAATTATGTGCGATGGATCAGATCTATAGCGTCGAAGCATCGAAACATGAAAGACATCATGAATCTTTTCAAGTTCAGTGTAACACCCCGAACCCGAGACCATCGCCGGAGTCGAACACGAGGTGTTAATAGACTTCAAACCACTTATTGAGAATTTCCCCAGACAAGCTGCCAATCTGTGTGCTAGTCGCTTCAAAAATTATATCTTGATTTTTACAACTCGAAAATCAGTTTCGTAATTTTTCCCTGAAACTAGCTCATATTTCCATCTACAGATTTTTTTCTAGAATTTTTGGTCGAGCCAATTAGTACAGTTTATTAGTTAACGTCTCCCCTGTTGCAGGGATCGACTACACTGACCTTTGTGCGTTACGAATTGGATATCTCCCTGTACAGGGCTTCAATACTGATGCCGTTTGTTTCTATAGAAACTAGACTCAGAGAGGAATCTACACATATATGGCATGACTCCTAATTATCTCTGGTTAGTTTACAATGATTTTCCAAAGTCGGAACAGGGGATCCAGAAACCGTTCTGGCCCTGTTTCACGAGAACTTTAATATCTCTTAAAATACAACTCATATGGTCGTTTTGTTTCATCCATATGAAAATAGACCCATCAAGCTTCGAGTACGTAATTTTTTTAGCTATTAATTCCACTTTTACTATTTTTAGTGATTTTTCGATCTCATATCACTGCTGCTGTCCGCAACAGTTACTGCGATGAACTATGCCAATTTCATGAATCCTTCCTTAGCCTTACTACTCATCCATCATCGTGACACAAATTATGGCCACCTTATCAAAATTAAGGTTTCTAAAACTCGTGGCTATAGATTCTAGCATCCCACTCAAACGACCACATAGGCCATTTTCACATGGCTTAAAGTTTACAACCCAAAATTTAACAAAACAAAATAGCTCATACATGCCAAATGTTCTCCTAAGTCGACTAAGAAGACAATACCAAAATTGCTCACGGTGTGATGACTTCGTTGTGATTCTGAACACCCAAAAGGAGACGAGCCCAAGGAACCTAAAATGGGTGACAAGAAAACACCGAGTGAGTTTATAACTCGATGAAGTCATAAGCATTCCACAACCATCCATTAATACAATTATCATAAAATGAAATAATGAAACAAGGCCAAATGTTCCAGCCATACCGAACTATACCATAGTTCCTTAGATCTTTCGGATCAATCTCATACCAGGTCATACATTTACATTTCATAAACTGTTCAATAGGATATTTGAAGCAATTTCCATACATCATTTCATTTCCGCAACAATCATGCAATCAAATGAACTTTCATCTATTCCACGATACCTTATTTACGGAATGCAATTGAGATCATCACATAGATTTAAATCTTACCAACTCCACCCGAGCATGAACATAGCATCTATTAGCCATGAACTCGAGGTACTTACTCTTTCCGCTGTCCATACTCATCTCGATAAAGTCACGCCTCCATATAAATGTTCAATCGGAGATATGTGTAGAGTTCGCACACATAGTGCTTAATACTCAATCACGCACACTTAGTGCCATATGATTCAAGCCCGCACACATAGTGCCATATAGTCCAAACTCGCACACTTATTGCCGTACATTACAAGCTCGCACACTTTCGGTGCCAATCTCATCACCGTACACATCTATTTCTCGCACACTTAGTGCCAAGCAAACTTCCTACACATTTCACTATCTCTTTTCGTTCAACACTATCATCTTTTCATACACATACATTTGTATATATTTCATCTTATTAAACACAATTGCATAGATATTACAATCAATTAAGCAATATCAAATATATGCTAATGACTTACCTTGTGTTGGGTAAAAATAGTCCAAGTCGGCTACTCGATGACCTTCGCCTTTCCCTTGCTTGATTCTCCTTCTTTAACTCCTTGAGCTTAATCAATAAATCAACTAGTTTAACCATCTCGCTAAACATTCATAATTCAATTACACATGCATATGTATGTTTGTATATTCGCAACCATCCTCACTTATTACCCATTTAGTCAACAATCTAAGCCAAGATAAGGCTTCAATATGGTTGCCTCTAACCGAATACATGCTCACCAATTTCCCTTCATGTGGCCGAATATGCATGTCCATGTTGAGGCCATTTATGCACTTATTACCACACAAAACAGCATACATTTTACTAACTAATACCTTTCCATATTGTAACTCAATACACATCTATCATTTCCTTCATAACCAAAACATCATCATAAGTAAGTATATACCTTAAGATAGTATATACGTCATACCAATACATCATGCTCAAACATATATACATATATGTATGCTAGAGCCGAATCTCAAGTTGATTGTAACTAAACATGAACATGATTTGAAACACAAATCTTACTCTCCATGCAAAGAGCATAAATCACACTTGGGGATGCACCATGGCGAATACATCACAACACCATAATTTTGGTCATGATTACACAAAGAACTTAGTATATCATTCAAAAATGCTCAAAGAAAATCTAAGAGTCCTCAATCCATCATCACATGTATCATCATCAAGCTTCATATTTAACATGCAATGGCATTAACACAAAATCCACCTTGGCCAAATACCATCCCCATGATATAACAAAGATTTGAACCATGGGCTAATAAGAACATCAAGTTAACAACCAAAAACATGCATGAATCTCATGGCACAACATCAAACATACCTTAATCTTGATGCAAATATAGCCAAACCTCTTCCTAATCCTCTTCCAACCCAAGCATGAAGCAAAATTCCTCCCTTCCCCTCTAGTATTTTGGGTCAAGAAAGAATGAAATGGATGAGCAAAATTTTTTTTCTTTTCTTTTCTTCCATGTACGACAATGGAGGGGGGGTTTCACTCACACACACACATTTTTTTTTTCTTTACTACCCATGCTTATTTGTTTATTGTTTCCCCCTAATGCACCAACAAAACATGTTTCATGACATGTTTAGCCCATACTCCCTTGTCATGGCCGGCCATCACTTGTAAAAAGGGGGTATTTGACATGCAAGGCCATTGTTTTGCATGCATGCTTTAATTAGTCATCATACATTTCCCCATCATACTTTCAAAGTTTTCTACTAGGTCCTTTCTAGTGAAATTCACATTTATAACTCTAAATTAAAGCATCAAAATGTCACACATGAGTTAACACATATTATAGGCATCAAAATAAATATCAAATTATTTTTATGCCTCGGTTTTGTGGTCCCGAAACCACATTCCGACTAGGGTCGTTTTAAGGTCACAACTCTCCCCACTTAAGAAATTTTCGTCCTGAAAATCTTACGGTAAATAGGTTTGGGTATCGCTCCTTCATAGAGTTCTCGGGTTCCCAAGTAGCTTCTTCCATCCCGTGTTTGAGCCATAACACTTTTACTAACGGAAAACTCCTTCACTTCACGAGCTAGGATACGAATCGGTTCTTCTTCATAACTCATATCGGCTTGAATTTTAACCTCTGATGGACTAATTACGTGCGACGGATCGGACCTATAGCGTCGAAGCATCGAAACATGAAAGACGTCGTGAATCTTTTCAAGTTCAGGGGCAAAATCAAACGATCACATATCTGGACCGACTCGTTCGGATATCTCATATGGCCCGATGAACCTCGGGCTCAATTTGCCTTCTGGCCAAATCGAGTATCTTTTTCCAAGGCGAAACTTTAAGAAACACTTTATCTCGCACTTGATACTCAATGTCTTTTCGTTTGAGATCCGCGTCGACTTACGATGATCGGAGGCTATCTTGATTTTCACGGATTACTTTTACTTTACATTCAGCATCTTTAATCAAATCCACTCCAAAATTTTGTTCTCACCGAGCTCGGTCCAAAACAATGGTGTACGGCATTTACGCCCGTACAAGGCCTCGTAAGGCGCCATCTTAATACTTGATTGAAAACTATTGTTGTAAGCAAATTCAATCAAAGGTAAGTACCGTTCCCATGAACCACTGAACTCGAGGATGCAACATCTCAACATATCCTCAAGTATCTAAATTATCCGCTCGGATTGACCATCGGTTTGGGGGTGAAAGGCGGTGCTGAAATGCAACTTGGTACCTAAAGCTTCTTGCAATCTCTTCCAAAATCGCGAGGTGAACCTCGGATCTCTATCCGACACCACAGAAATCGGTACCCCGTGTAATCTCACAATCTGAGAAACATACAATTCAGCTAGTTTATCCAATGAAAAATCCGTACGCACGGGGATAAAGTGAGCCGACTTAGTCAGTCTATCAACAACAACCCAAATCGCATCCTTCTTGCTCGCTGACAATGGCAGTCCGGACACAAAGTCCATTGTGACTCGATCCCATTTCCACTCGGGTATCGTAATCGCCTGAAGTAATCCTGAAGGCACTTGATGTTCCGCTTTCACTTGTTGACATATTGAACATCTCGAAACAAAGTCGGAGATGTCTTGTTTCATACCATGCCACCAAAACCGTCGTTTCAAATCGTTGTACATCTTTGTACTCCCCTGGTGGATTGCCATTCGACTACAATGGGCTTCGTTCAGAATCATTGAAATAAGTTCCGAATTCTTTGGAACACACAGACGACTTCTGAACCTCAAACAATCATCATCACCAATATGAAACTCTGATTCCTTGTTCGGAACACACTCAGCCCGTTTTGCAACCAACCCATCATCAACTTTCTGAGCTTCACGAATTTGATGAGTCAACAATGGTTTGGCCTTTAATTCGGCTACTAACACATTGTCGGGTAGAATAGACAAGTGTACATTCATTGCTCGTAAAGCAAACAGTGATTTCCGGCTTAAGGCGTCCGCAACCACATTAGCCTTTCCTGGGTGATAATCAATGACAAGCTCGTAATCTTTTAACAACTCGAGCCAACGTCTTTGTTGCGGATTTAAGTCTCTTTGAGTCATCAAATATTTGAGACTTTTGTGATCCGAATACACATGGCACTTCTCACCAAATAAGTAATGTCGCCATATCTTTAAAGCGAATCGATGGCGACCAATTCGAGATCATGGGTCGGATAATTTTTCTCATGTGGCTTTAATTGTCTCGACGCGTAGGCCACAACTCGACCTTCTTGCATTAATATGCAACCTAACCCAAGTAGGGAGGCGTCACTATAAATTACAAACTCTTTGCCAGATTCGGGCTGCACTAAAACTGGAGCTTCCGTTAAATGAGTTTTCAGTTGATCGAAACTTTTCTGACACTTTTCCGTCCATTCAAACTTGACATCCTTCTGAAGCAGTTTCGTCATGGGTGTGGCTATCATCGAGAATCCATTTACAAACCGTCGGTAGTAACCGGCAAGCCCCAAAAAGCTCCGAACCTCAATAATATTTCTCGAAGGCTTCCAGTTAAGTATAGTTGAAATTTTACTCGGGTCGACTCGAATACCCGATGCAGATACCACATGACCCAAGAAGCTAACCTCTCTTAACCAGAACTCACACTTGCTGAACTTAGCATATAACTGCTTATCCCGTAAAATTTGCAACACTAATCTCAGGTGCTCCGCATGTTCGGTCTCATCTCTTGAATAGACCAAGATGTCGTCAATGAACACCACTACGAACCAATCCAAATATGATCCGAAGATCCAATTCATCAAATCCATAAATACCGCGGGGCATTAGTGAGCCCAAACGGCATCACTAAGAATTCGTAGTGACCATATCTCGCTTACAAGGCGGTTTGGGTATATCTGAATCTCGGATTATGGCGATAATAGCCCGATCTCAAATCTATTTTTGAAAACACCGAGGCTCCTTCAGTTGATCGAACAAATCATCGATCTGCTGTAACGGATATTTGTTCTTTATTGTCACTTTATTAAGTTGGCGATAGTCGATGCACAACCTCATGGTTCGTCCTTCTTTTCACAAACAACACCGGTGCACTCCAAGGTGAAAAACTCGGGCGAGCAAAGCCTCTATCCACCAACTCTTGCAACCGAGCTTTCAACTCCTTTAATTCCGTTGGTGCCATACGATACGGAGCTATCGAAATCGGTGTGGTCCTGGTACAAGCTCAATACCAAACTCTATCTCCGAGCAGTGGCAAACCCGGTAATTCTTGGGAAAAACATCCGGTATTCACAAACCACCCAAGCACAGACTCGGTTTTATTTCTAACTCCTTATCATCAAGTACATACGCAAGGTATGCTTCGCACCCTTTTCTTACATATTTACGGGCCAACATTGATGATATTACAATGGCAACCCCTTCAAGTCCATAGACTCAACTCGGATCATCTCGTTATTTATGCATCTCAATTCAATAGTCTTGCTTTTGCAATTCACAACCGCATCATGCACGGTCAACCAATCCAACCCAAGAATAACATCAAATTCATCGAACGGAAAAAGCATCAAGTCCGCCGAAAACAGGAACCTCGAATGACTAGGGGCATTTCTTACACACTTTGTCGACCAAAGACGTAACGACCCAAGGGATTTGACACCGAATTACGAACTCGAGAGACTCAACGGTAGAGTCTTCTTTGGATGCTAAGGTTTCACATACATATGAATGAGTAGAGCCAGGGGTCAATCAATGCAATCACACTAGTATCAAAGAGAGTGAAAGTACCAGTGATAACGTCGGGGAGGATGCCTCCTCTCGTCTTGCGGATAGCATATGCTCTAGCAGGAGCAAGAGTCTCGGATCGAACAACCGTATCGAGACCCTCTCGATTACCACCCCTACCTCCTGAAATCCTCGGGGGTCTACCTCTAGCCGTCGTCCCACTAGATCTTGCACCTTGCATCTTATTCTTCTCATCTAGCTCCGTGCAATCTCTAATGAAGTGGTCCCTCGAACCGCATCCATAACAGGCCCTATTAACAGACTTACCCCAACATTCACCTATGTGTCGTCTTCCATATTGGGGGCATTCGGGCTTTTCTTGACGATTATTGCCCATACTAGCTACCGAGGTAGCTCGTGAGTCCATCGATGGTCGTGCTCTAATGGAAATCCCCGCAGTCACCCTCGACTTATTTGTGTCCTCTCTGAACTTCTTTACAGCCGAAAATGGAGCCTTGCCCGTTGATCTTTTATGATAATCTCTAGCTTCAAATTCAGCCTTCCTCTTCTCCCTTCCGAGCTCTTCCGCCTTGCAGGCTCGTTCAACTAGTGTTACAAATTCTTTTATCTCCAAAATACCCACCAAGAGCTTTAACTCTTCATTCAATCCTCTTCAAATCTTTTGCACATAGCAACCTCATCAGCCACACACTCCAGAGCATACCGACTAAGTCTTACGAACTCATGTTCAGATTCGACATCTGATCATACGACCTTGCTTGAGCTCCAAGAATTCCTTACGCTTTTGATCGATGAACCGTTGACTAATGTATTTCTTTCGAAATTCCGTTTGGAAGAAATCCCAAGTAACTTGTTCCTTTGGGACTATGGAAATTAAGGTCCTCCACCAATAGTAGGCTGAGTCTCGTAACAAGGATATAGCACACTTAAGACATTCATCGGGTGTGCATGACAGTTCATCAAACACTCTAATAGTGTTATCAAGCGAACTCACCCTTTCAAAGATCGTCAACTATGGCCTTAAACTCCTCATTACGCTTCCTAATCAAGTCCACGGTGGTTTACTCAACCTCACAGGATCAAGAATCGATGGCATTACGGGCTCTTGGGGTGGATTATTTAAATTTGGGAATGGTTGGACAGTAGGATTGGTTCGGGCATATTGCGCGACCCACTCATTCATCATGGTGAAGAAGGCTTGTTTCGCCCTTCATCTTGATTATTCGCGGATGACCGAGGCTCAACAGACGGTGTCCCTTGCGCAGAGCAGCCGCTACACTTTCAACGTCATCCGCCAAGGGTCTCTCTACCCGGTTCCATTTGCTAATCAAAACAAAAATTTCAACCGTCAAAGTCATCACATTTTAAGCACTAACACATTGGCATGTATAGCTAGACTCACACGCTACGGTAGTCCTAGAACCGACTAAACCATAGCTCGATACCAATAAAATTGTAACACCCGAACCCGAGACCATCGCCGAGTCGAACACGAGGTGTTAACGGACTTCAAACCACTTATTGAGAATTTCCCCAGACAAGCTGCCAATCTGTGTACTAGTCGCTTCAAAAACCATATCTTGAGTTTTACAACTCGAAAATCAGTTTCGTAATTTTTCCCTGAAACTAGACTCATATGTCCATCTACAGATATTTTTCTAGAATTTTTGGTTGAGCCCATTAGTACAGTTTATTAGTTAAAGTCTCCCCTATTGCAGGGATCGACTACACTGACCTTTGTGCGTTACGAATTGGATATCTCCCTGTACAGGGCTTCAATACTGATGCCATTTGTTTCTATAGAAACTAAACGCATAGAGGAATCTACACATATATGGCATGACTCCTAATTATCTCTGGTTAATTTACAATGATTTTCCAAAGTCGGAACAGGGGATCCAGAAACCGTTCTGGGAATGTTTCACAAGAACTTTAATATCTCTTAAAATACAGCTCATATGGTCATTTTGTTTCATCCATATGAAAATAGACCCATCAAGCTTCGAGTACATAATTGTTTTAGCTATTAATGCCACTTCTACTATTTTTAGTGATTTTTCGATCTCATATCACTGCTGCTGTCCGCATAGCGATTACTGCAGAGACTATGCCAATTTCATGAATCCTTCCTTAGCCTTACTACTCATCCATCATACGTGACACAAATTATGGCCACCTTATCAAAATTAAGGTTTCTAAGACTCATGGTTATAGATTCTAGCATCCCACTCAAACAACCACATAGGCCATTTTCACATGGCTTAAAGTTTACAACCCAAAATTTAACAAAACAAAATAGCTCATACATGCCAAATGTTCTCCTAAGTCGACTAAGAAGACAATACCAAAAATTGCTCACGGTGTGATGACTTCGTTGTGATTCTGAACACCCAAAAGGAGACGAGCCCAAGGAACCTAAAATGGGTGACAAGAAAACACCGAGTGAGTTTATAACTCAAGAAGTCATAAGCATTCCACAACCATCCATTAATACAATTATCATAAAATGAAATAATGAAACAAGGCCAAATGTTCCAGCCATACCGAACTATACCATAGTTCCTTAGATCTTCGGATCAATCTCATACCAGGTCATACATTTACATTTCATAAACTGCTTCAATAGGATATTTGAAGCAATTTCCATACATCATTTCATTTCCGCAACAATCATGCAATCAAATGAACTTTCATCTATTCCACGATACCTTATTTACGGAATGCAATTGAGATCATCACATAGATTTAAATCTTACCAACTCCACCCGAGCATGAACATAGCATCTATTAGCCATGAACTCAAGGTACTTACTCTTTCCGCTGTCCATACTCATCTCGATAAAGTCACGCCTCCATATAAATGTTCAATCGGAGATATGTGTAGAGTTCGCACACATAGTGCTTAATACTCAATCACGCACACTTAGTGCCATATGATTCAAGCCCGCACACATAGTGCCATATAGTCCAAACTCGCACACTTATTGCCGTACATTACAAGCTCGCACACTCAGTGCCAATCTCATCACCGTACACATCTATTTCTCGCACACTTAGTGCCGAAGCAAACTTCCTACACATTTCACTATCTCTTTTACGTTCAACACTATCATCTTTTCATACACATACATTTGTATATATTTCATCTTATTAAACACAATTGCATAGATATTACAATCATTTAAGCAATATCAAATATATGCTTAATGACTTACCTTGTGTTGGGTAAAAATAGTCCAAGTCGGCTACTCGATGACCTTCGCCTTTCCCTTGCTTGATTCTCCTTCTTTAACTCCTTGAGCTTAATCAATAAATCAACTAGTTTAACCATCTCGCTAAACATTCATAATTCAATTACACATGCATATGTATGTTTGTATATTCGCAACCATCCTCACTTATTACCCATTTAGTCAACAATCTAAGCCAAGATAAGGCTTCAATATGGTTGCCTCTAACCGAATACATGCTCACCAATTTCCCTTCATGTGGCCGAATATGCATGTCCATGTTGAGGCCATTTATGCACTTATTACCACACAAAACAGCATACATTTTACTAACTAATACCTTTCCATATTGTAACTCAATACACATCTATCATTTCCTTCATAACCAAAACATCATCATAAGTAAGTATATACCTTAAGATAGTATATACGTCATACCAATACATCATGCTCAAACATATATACATATATGTATGCTAGAGCCGATCTCAAGTTGATTGTAACTAAACATGAACATGATTTCGAAACACAAATCTTACTCTCCATGCAAAGAGCATAAATCACACTTGGGGATGCACCATGGCCGAATACATCACAACACCATAATTTTGGTCATGATTACACAAAGAACTTAGTATATCATTCAAAAATGCTCAAAGAAAATCTAAGAGTCCTCAATCCATCATCACATGTATCATCATCAAGCTTCATATTTAACATGCAATGGCATTAACTCAAAATCCACCTTGGCCAAATACCATCCCCATGATATAACAAAGATTTGAACCATGGGCTAATAAGAACATCAAGTTAACAACCAAAAACATGCATGAATCTCATGGCACAACATCAAACATACCTTAATCTTGATGCAAATATAGCCAAACCTCTTCCTAATCCTCTTCCAACCCAAGCATGAAGCAAAATTCCTCCCTTCCCCTCTAGTATTTTGGGTCAAGAAAGAATGAAATGGATGAGCAAAATTTTTTCTTTTCTTTTCTTCCATGTACGACAATGGGGGTTTCACTCACACACACATTTTTTTTTTCTTTACTACCCATGCTTATTTGTTTATTGTTTCCCCTAATGCACCAACAAAACATGTTTCATGACATGTTTAGCCCATACTCCTTGTCATGGCCGCCATCACTTGTAAAAGGGGTATTTGACATGCAAGGCCATTGTTTTGAATGCATGCTTTAATTAGTCATCATACATTTCCCCATCATACTTTCAAAGTTTTCTACTAGGTCCTTTCTAGTGAAATTCACATTTATAACTCTAAATTAAAGCATCAAAATGTCACACATGAGTTAACACATATTATAGGCATCAAAATAAATATCAAATTATTTTTATGCCTCGGTTTTGTGGTCCCGAAACCACATTCCGACTAGGGTCGTTTTAAGGCTGTCACAACTCTCCCCCACTTAAGAAATTTTCGTCCCTGAAAATCTTACCGGTAAATAGGTTTGGGTATCGCTCCTTCATAGAGTTCTCGGGTTCCCAAGTAGCTTCTTCCATCCCGTGTTTGAGCCATAACACTTTTACTAACGGAAAACTCCTTCACTTCACGAGCTAGGATACGAATCGGTTCTTCTTCATAACTCATATCGGCTTGAATTTTAACCTCTGATGGACTAATTACGTGCGACGGATCAGACCTATAGCGTCGAAGCATCGAAACATGAAAGACGTCGTGAATCTTTTCAAGTTCAGGGGGCAAAATCAAACGATACATAATGGACCGACTCGTTCGGATATCTCATATGGCCCGATGAACCTCGGGCTCAATTTGCCTTCTGACCAAATCGAGTATCTTTTTCCAAGGCGAAACTTTAAGAAACACTTTATCTCCCACTTGATACTCAATGTCTTTTCGTTTCAGATCCGCGTACGACTTCTGATGATCGGAGGCTATCTTCAGATTTTCACGGATTACTTTTACTTTCTGTTCAGCATCTTTAATCAAATCCACTCCAAAAATTTTGTTCTCACCGAGCTCGGTCCAAAACAATGGTGTACGGCATTTACGCCCGTACAAGGCCTCGTAAGGCGCCATCTTAATACTTGATTGAAAACTATTGTTGTAAGCAAATTCAATCAAAGGTAAGTACCGTTCCCATGAACCACTGAACTCGAGGATGCAACATCTCAACATATCCTCAAGTATCTAAATTATCCGCTCGGATTGACCATCGGTTTGGGGGTGAAAGGCGGTGCTGAAATGCAACTTGGTACCTAAAGCTTCTTGCAATCTCTTCCAAAATCGCGAGGTGAACCTCGGATCTCTATCCGACACCACAGAAATCGGTACCCGTGTAATCTCACAATCTGAGAAACATACAATTCAGCTAGTTTATCCAATGAAAAATCCGTACGCACGGGGATAAAGTGAGCCGACTTAGTCAGTCTATCAACAACAACCCAAATCGCATCCTTCTTGCTCGCTGAAATTCACATTTATAACTCTAAATTAAAGCATCAAAATGTCACACATGAGTTAACACATATTATAGGCATCAAAATAAATATCAAATTATTTTTATGCCTCGGTTTTGTGGTCCCGAAACCACATTCCAACTAGGGTCGTTTTAAGGCTGTCACATTCAGGGGGCAAAATCAATCGATACGCAACTGGACCGACTCGTTCGGATATTTCATATGGCCCGATGAACCTCGGACTCAATTTGCCCTTACGCCCAAATCTGAGTATCTTTTTCCAAGGTTAAACTTTAAGAAACACTTTGTCTCCCACCTGATACTCAATGTCTTTTCGTTTCAGATCCGCGTACGACTTCTGGCGATCTGTGGCTGCCTTCAGACTTTCACGGATTACTTTTACTTTCCGTTCAGCATCTTTAATCAAATTAACTCCGAAAATTTTACTTTCACCGAGCTCGGTCCAAAACAATGGTGTACGACATTTACGCCCGTACAAGGCCTCGTAAGGTGCCATCTTAATACTTGATTGAAAACTATTGTTGTAAGCAAATTCAATCAAAGGTAAATACCGCTCCCACGAACCGCTGAACTCGAGGATGCAACATCTCAACATATCCTCAAGTATCTGAATTATCCGCTCGGATTGACCATCGGTTTGGGGGTGAAAAGCGGTGCTAAAATGCAACTTGGTGCCCAAAGCTTCTTGCAATTTCTTCCAAAATCGTGAGGTGAATCTCGGATCTCTATCCGACACAATAGAAATAGGTACCCCGTGTAATCTCACAATCTGAGAAACATACAATTCAGCTAGTTTATCCAATGAAAAATCCATACGTATGGAGATAAAGTGAGCCGACTTAGTCAGTCTATCAACAACGACCCAAATCGCATCTTTCTTACTTGCCGACACTGGCAACCCAGATACAAAATCCATCGTGACTCGTTCCCATTTCCATTCAGGTATCATGATCGGTCAAGTAAACCCAGAGGCACTTGATGTTCGCCTTTACTTGCGACATATTAAACACTTGAAACAAAATCGAAATGTCTCGTTTCATACCATGCCACCAAAACGGCGTCTCGGATCGTTGTACATTTTCGTACTCCCGGGTGAATTGACATTCGGCTACAATGAGCTTCGTTCGTAATCATCGAAATGAGTTCTCAATTTCTTGGAACACACAACCGATTTCGTGCCTCAAACAATCGTCATCATCAATTTGAAACTCCGATTCCACATTCGGAACACATTCAGCCCGTTTTGCAACCAACTCATCGTCGACTTTCTGAGCTTCACGAATTTGATGAATCAATAATGGTTTGGCCTTTAATTCGGCTACTAACACATTGTCGGGTAGAATAGACAAGTGTATATTTATCGCTTGTAAAGCAAACAGTGATTTCCAGCTTAAGGCGTCCGCAACCACATTAGCCTTTCCCGGGTGATAATCAATGACAAGCTCATAATCTTTTAACAACTCGAGCCAACGTCTTTGTCGCAGATTCAAGTCTCTTTGAGTCATCAAATATTTGAGACTTTTGTGATCCGAAAATACATGGCACTTCTCACCAAATAAGTAATGTCGCCATATTTTCAAGGCGAATACGATGGCGACTAATTCGAGATCATGGGTGGGATAATTTTTCTCATGTGGCTTTAATTGTCTCGACGCGCATAGGCCACAACTCGACCTTCTTGCATCAATCGCAACCTAACCCAAGTAGGGAGGCGTCACTATAGATGACAAACTCTTTGCACGATTCGGGTTGCACTAAAATTGAGCTTTCGTCAAATAAGTTTTCGATTGATCAAAACTTTTCGACATTTTTCCGTCCATTCGAACTTAACATCTTTTGAAGTAGCTTCGTCATGGGTGTGGCTATCATCGAGAAACCTTTTACAAACCGTCGGTAGTAACCGCAAGTCCCAAAAAGCTCGAACCTCAGAATATTTCTGAGGCTTCCGAGTTAAGTATGGATAAAATTTTGCTCGGGTCAACTCGAATACCGTCGCGGATACCACATGACCCAAGAAGCTAACCTCTCTTAACCGAACTCACACTTACAGAACTTAGCATATAACTGCTTATCCCGTAAAATTTGCAATACTAATCTCAGGTGCTTAGCATGTTCGGTCTCATCTCTTGAATAAACCAAGATGTCATCAATGAACACAACTACGAATCGGTCCAAATACTGTCTGAAGATCCGATTCATCAAATCCATAAATACCGCAGGGGCATTAGTGAGCCCGAACGGCATCACTAAGAACTCGTAGTGACCGTACCTCATTCTGAAAGCAGTCTTGGGTACATCCGAATCTCGAATCCGCAACTGATAATAACCCGATCTCAAATCTATCTTTGAAAACACTGAGGCTCCTTTTAGTTAATCAAACAAATCATCAATACGTGTTAACGGATATTTATTCGTTATCGTCACTTTATTCAGCTAACGATAGTCAATGCACAACCTCATGGTTCCGTCCTTCTTTTTCACAAACAATACTGGTGCACCCCAAGGTGAGAAACTTGGTCGAGCGAAACCTCTATCCGTCAACTCTTGCAACTGAGCTTTCAATTCTTTTAACTCGGTTGGTGCCATACGATACGGAGCTATCGAAATTGGCGTAGTCCTGTACAAGCTCAATACCAAACTCTACTTCCGAACAGTGGTAAACCCTAATTCTTCGAAAAACATCCGGTATTCGCAAACCACCGCATGATTCGGGTTTCTTTTCCAATTCCTTGTCATCAAGTACATACGCAAGGTATGCTTCGTACCCCTTTCTTACATATTTCTGGGCCAACATTACTGATATTACAGCTGGCAACCCCTTTAAGTCCGTAGACTCAACTCGGATTATCTCGTTATTTGCGCACCTCAAATCAATAGTCTTGCTTTTGCAATTCACAACCGCATCATGCACGGTCAACCAATCCAAACCAAGAATTACATCAAATTCATCGAACGGCAATAGCATCAAGTCCGCCGGAAAACAGGAACCTCGAAGTACTAGGGGACATTTCTTACACACTTTGTTGACAAGCACGTAATGACCCAAGGGATTTGACACCCGAATTACGAACTCAGTAGACTTAATAGGTAAAGTCTTACTGGATACTAAGGTTTCGCATATATAAGAATGAGTAGAACCAGGGTCAATCAAAGCAATCACATTAGTATCAAAGAGAGTAAAAGTACCAGTAATAACACCTGGCGAGGAAGCATCCTCGCGTGCGCATATAGCATAAGCCCTAGCAGGAGCGCGAGCCTCGGATCTGGTCGTAGCATCTCTAGATCCTCTCTGACCGCCACTAGCATTGGCCATATTCCTAGATGGTCTACCCCGAGCAGTGGTAACACCAGGTTTCCCACTCTGATTTTCGTTATGTTCAGACAATCTCAGGAAATTTTTGATAAAGTGGTCGGCTGACCCGCACTTGTAACAGGAGCGGTCATGGAACCTACAACTCCCCGAATGCCATTTACCACAATGCTGGAATTTCGCTCTGTCTCGACGGTCATTTCCAATACTGGCGATCAAAGTGACTCGTGGGCCCACAGGGGGTCGATCGTGATCTCATCTAGAAAAGCCCGAAGTATCCCTAAACCGGCCCAAGCCATCTCTAAATTTCTTCGATGACTGTGGGAAGGGCTTCCCCGAAGACCTCTTACGAAACACCCTTGCTCCCACATCAGCTTTTCTTTTCTCCATACTGAGCTCCTCGGCCTTGCAAGCTCGCTCAACAAGTACCACAAATTCTCGGATTTCCAAGATGTAAACATACAGCTTTATATCATCATTTAGTCCATCCTCGAAACGTTTACACATTACGGCTTCTAAAGAAATGCATTCTCGTGCGTACCGGCTAAGCCTCACAAATTTTCGTTCATAGTCGGTAACCGACATGGAACCTTGTTTGAGTTTAAGAAATTCCTTCTGTTTTTGGTCAATGAATCTCTGACTGATATACTTCTTTCGAAACTCGATTTGGAAGAACTCCCAAGTTACTTGCTCTCTAGGCACAACAGAAGTCAACGTATTCCACCAATAGTAGGCAGAATCACGTAGCAAGGAGATAGTACACTTTAGGCACTCATCGGGTGTGCAAGATAGCTCATCGAGTACTCGAATAGTATTGTCCAACCAAAATTCAGCTTGCTCGGCATCATCGCTATCCGTAGCCTTAAATTCAGTAGCCTGTGTTTTGGATTCTATCAACTGGGGCTTATTTGACCTTATTTGGTCGATTCGGAGGCATTGTAGGTGCAGGGGTGGTATTTGTCGGGAATGGAGGTTGTGGAACAGCTGTATTAGTTCGAATGTATTGGTTGAACCAATCATTCATCACGCTATAGAAAGCTTCTCTAGCTTCATCATTTGGATTACTAGCATTAGGTTGAGAGTCCGCGGCCTGTCCCTTGTCTTGAGGAGCAGCGCTACACTCTCAAGATCATCACTACCGCTTCGGTCGGGATCGGATCGGGATCCATTACTATAAATAAACACATTTGCAAATGTCAGAAATCACCACACTATCAAATAATCACATAAAATGGCATGTATAGCTAGGCCCAAACGCATTACGGTAGTCCTAGAATCGACTAAACCGTAGCTCTGATACTAATTTAATTGTAACACCCGTGCACTTTAGTCCGTTATTCGAGTCGAACACAAAATCGTCTGAGACTTAACTTAATTATTTTCACAGTCCATTTAAAAAAATTTCCAGACAAGCTGGTTACTGCATCACTGTCACCTTAAAAATCATGAAAACTCAAAAATCAGTTTCGTAATTTTTCCCTGAAACTAGACTCATATGTCCATCTACAGATTTTTTTCTAGAATTTTTGGTTGAGCCAATTAGTACAATTTATTAGTTAAAGTCTCCCCTGTTTCAGGGTTCGATTACACTGACCTTCATGCATTACGACTTGGATATCTCCCTGTACAGGGCTTCAATACTGATGCCATTTGTTTCTATAGAAACTAGACTCAAAGAGGAATCTATACATATATGGCATGACTCCTAATTATCTCTGGTTAATTTATAATTAATTTCCAAAGTCGGAACAGGGGCTCCAGAAGCCATTCTGGCCCTGTCTCACAAAAACCTAAATATCTCTTAACATACAACTCATATGACCGTTTCGTTTCTTCCATATCAAAGTAGATTCATCAAGGTTCATTTACGTAATTTATTCACTATTTAATTCCATTCCTACTATTTTTAGTGATTTTTCACATCCACGTCACTGCAGCTATCAGCATCTGTCTTTAAGGTAGGCTTTACCTATTTCATAGTTTCTATGATTCAATTAGCCATTTTTGCATACATAGCACAAAGTATAATCATGATTAACCATTCCAATGGCTAATCGTTTCCAAACATTTCCATACCTCTTAGTGATCAACATACAAAACGATTATAGTACTATGCTAAAAACGTATATAAGCCATGTAACACCCCATACCCGAGTCCGCTGCCGGAGTCGGACACGAGGGGTTAACGGCTTAAACCATTCACTTTCGCAGTCCATTTTTAAAATTTTTCAGGCAGTTAGCTAAATGCGTCACTGTCACTTTAAAAATCATATCTTGAGTTCCAAAACTTGAAAACCAGTTTCGTAATTTTTCCCTGAAACTAGACTTATATATGCATCTACAAATTTTTTTCTAGAATTTTTGGTCAGGCCAATTAGTAAAGTTTATTAGTTAAAGTCTCCCCTGTTCCAGGGTTCGACTACACTGACCTTCATACATTACGAATTGGATATCTCCCTGTACAGGGATTCAATACTGATTCCGTTTGTTTCTATAGAAACTAGACTTAAAAAGGAATCTATACATATATGGCATGACTTATAAATATCTCTGGTTAATTTACAATGAATTTCCAAAGTCAGAACAGGGAATCCAGAAACCGTTCTGGCCCTGTTTCACGAAAACCTAAATATCTCTTAACATACAACTCATATGACCGTTTCGTTTCTTCCATATGAAAGTAGATTCATCAAGGTTCATTTACATAATTTATTCACTATTTAATTTTATTCCTACTATTTTTAGTTATTTTTCACATCCACATCACTGCAGCTGTCAACCTCTGTCCTTAAGGTAGATTTTACCTACTTCATAATTTCATTGATTCAACTAGCCCTTTTAGCATACATGGCACAAAAGATGATCACGATTAACCATTCCAAGGGCTAATCGATTCCAAACATTTCTACATCTCTTAATGGAGAACATACAAAATGATTATGATACCATGCCAAAGTGTATACAAGCCATTTTCGCATGGCTATCCAAATTTATACAAAATCAAAGGGTCTATGACCAACAAACGAAAGAGTAGTCCTATACATTAACCAAAATATCCTCTCACTACTAGTCTATTCTATACATGCCATAAGATATTCCAAAACATAGCAGTACCAAACAGTGGATAGTGATAGTGTGACTAGTTGCTGACGATCCCCGAGCCTGTAGCTTCGCAATGAGACCTATAAAGCAGAGGAAACAGAGTAAACGGAGTAAGCATTACAATGCTTAGTAAGTTTTAAGCAGTGTCAACAGATAACAATCGAATTATAACATAGTTGTTCGTATTTTTATTTCACTCTTCCTTCGGGCATACCATCCCTTTACCGAATGTGCACATCTTATCATATACAATAGGCAAATAAACTCTCACATAAAAGTGAGCTCATGTGACATAGATATATCGTATGATTTCACATAACCTCACACTAATCCGATGTCACATAATCTTAGGAATAGTCCCATAGATTGCTCTCGTATGCATCATATATAACTTGGAGTACATACCTGTTTAACCTTTCGCATTGCATATATTTATAAGCAATTCTTATTACGAAGTCTTACCCGGACATAATCTCCACACGTAGTCATCGGGTCGTACCCGGACATAATCTCCACACGTAGTCATCGGGTCTCACCCGGAACATATTTCCAAGTTTCATGTACACTTAATCACATGTTACAACATTCACATTAGCCATTCGGCTTTACCACATATATATATACACTTTCACATTCATCACGTCGGCCATTAGGCCTTATCACATATATATACATTTTCACATTCATCACATCGGCCATTAGGCCTTATCACATATATATACACTTTCACATTCATCACATCAGCCATTAGGCCTTATCACATATGTATACAGTTTCACATTCATCACATCGGCCATTAGGCCTTATCACATATGTATACATTTTCACATTCATCACATCGGCCATTAGGCCTTATCACATATCTATACACTTTCACATTCATCACCTCGGCCATTAGGCCTTATCACATATGTATACATTTTCACATTCATCACGTCGGCCATTAGGCCTTATCACATATGTATACATTTTCACATTCATCACGTCGGCCATTAGGACTTATCACATATGTATACACTTTCACATTCATCACGTCGGCCATTAGGCCTTATCACATATGTATACATTTTCACATTCATCACGTCGGCCATTAGGCCTTATCACATATGTATACACTTTCACATTCATCACATCAGCCATTAGGCCTTATCACATATGTATACATTTTCACATTCATCACGTCGACCATTAGGCCTTATCACATATGTAACACCCCGAACCCGAGACCATCGCCGGTGTCGGACACGAGGGGTTAACAAGCCAAATCCACATGTTTCGCCCATCAATTTGACATTTCCAGTCAGGCTGGAAAACTGCGTCACTGTCGCCTTAAAAATCATATCTCGAGTTTCAAAACTCGGAAACTGTTTTTGTAAATTTTCCCTGAATTTAGACTCATATATCCATCCATGGATTTATTTCTAGAATTTTTGGTCGGGCCAATTGGTACAGTTTATTAGTTAAAGTCACCCATGTTACAGAGATCGACTGCTCTGACCTTTGCGCGTTACAACTTGAATATCTCTCTGTACAGGGCTTTAATACTGGTGCCATTTGTTTCTAATGAAACTAGACTCAAAATGGAATCTGTACATATAAGGCATGACTCCTGATTCTTTCTGGATAATTTATAGTAAATTTTTAAAGTTGCGACAGGGGACCCAGAAACCGTTCTGGCCCTGTCTCACAATAGCATTAATATCTCTTAACATGTAACTCCTATGACCGTTTCGTTTCTTCCATATGAAAGTAGACTCATCAAGGTTCATTTACATAACTTATTCACTATTTAATACCATTTCTACAAATTTTGGTGATTTTTCAAAACCACTCCACTGCTGCTGCCAGCATCTGTTTTCAAGGTAGGGCTTATCTATTTGTAGTCTCCATGATCCAACTAGTCTTGCCATACATAGGTTCACCTATGACCATTTTAGCCATTCCAATGGCTGATCATGTGACCAACACTCCCATTTCCAATCCATAATTACATCATGAAACCATATATTTATATATACAAATCACAAATGGTCTAAGTTCGTACTTGACTTCTACGAGCCATTTTCGCATGGCCGTACACATATACATCACAACACAATTGAACCGACAAGGGGTAGTCCTATACATGCCATTTCAAAGTTCAACCAAAAATTATACCAAAATGGAGGCTTTGATAGTGTAGATGACTTGACTTTAATGATCCCGAATCCGATTGCTATCGAGCAAAATCTATAAAACAGAGAGCCAAAGCAACGGGTAAGCATTTTTATGCTTAGTAAGTCTCAAGGAATAAAATCAGCTTTAATTAAAGCAATACATTCACATAGCCAAATGCATCATTTCATTAATACACATTCACATAATCATTCTTACTTCACACTTCATCATTATATACTTTCACAAGGTATCAACCACTTCAATAGTTGATATTCGTTAGTCGATTGAGCGAATGTTGCTCAAACATGTCGACTTTTCCAATGCACATATAAACATACCTTATTCTTTGGGCTTTTCGAGCGTACTAATCGAATTTATTAAAGCAACCAACACTCACCTCCAGCCCAAGCTTCTTCGGAATACAACCGGATATAACCACGTGCACGAATGCCTTCGGTCTTAGCCGGATAGAACGACTTGCACGAATGCCTTGGTCTTAGCCGGATGTAGCCGCTAGCACAATTGCCTTGGGTCTTAACCGGATATAATTTCCACCATAAATGTCTTGAGAATTAGCCCAGATATCATTCAATTGCTCATGCACACATACATCAATAATCATTAGACATTCATGTTTCATTTTCGTTACTAAGGCTCAAACACGAGGTAATCACTAGCATAATCGCCTTGGGACTTCGCGGGTATCATTCAAATACTCATACACACAAATCGATAATCATTACACATCCATATTTCATTTCACATAATTCAAGTAGGGTCACTTCTTGAGGACTTACCTCGGATGTTGTCGAACGGCTTTTACGGCTATTCGATCACTTTTTCTTTCCCTTGTCCAATTGTGGCCCTCTAAGCTCTTGAGCTAATTCAAACAAATTTAATTTATTAAAACTTCATTATGCTAGCTTATGGCGAATATGACAAGGAGTTTAAATGGTCATATGGCCACCCTTTAGCTTGAATACACAATGGTCATGCACATTTTATACTACATCAAGCAATTCAATACAATTCATTCAAGCATCAAGGAAAAGCTAAGGCCATCAATAGGCTACCTAAGGCCGAATATACATGTCCAATTTGAGGCCAATTATCCACTTAATACCACACAAAAAAAACAGCATGCATTTTACTAGTTAATGTTTTACATATTGTGGCTCAATACTTATAATATAGCATCAAGCACTCATATGGCCGATTATACTTGCAATTTCACAAACATTCTTCAACATTTTCTTCTTTAAACAAACATATTCATCACTTACTTCATAACCAAAACATCATGTGCAAACATATATATACATATATGTGCATGGCCGAATTTCAAGGTGCCCATAGCCATCCAAAACACAAATTTTAACTATCATGCAAGAAGCATGAACCATGCTCATGAATGCATCATGGCGAATACATCACAATCATGCCCTTTCAACTTCAATCATGGTTAAACAAAAAGAAAACTCAAAGTCTTACTCAAGATGGCTACAAAGAAATTTCAAGAGTAGACAATCCATCTTTGCATGCATCATCATCAAGCTTCACACTTAGCATGCAATGGCTTTATCACCATATTCACTTGGGCCGAATTTCATTCCCATGACATAACAAAGATTTGAACCATGGGCTAACAAGAACATCAATCTAGCAACCAAAAACATGCATGAATCTCATGGCACAACCTCAAACATACCTTACTCTTGATGCAAGTATAGCCAACCTCTTCCTAATCCTCTTCCAAACCAAGTATGAAGCAAAACTCCTTCCTTATCCTTAGTATTTTCGGCCAAAAGGAGAGTGAAAATAGATGAACAAAAATTTTTTTTCTTTGTTTTTGTTTCTCTCATGTACGGCACAAGGGGGGAAAGCATCCACACTCATTTTTTTTTTCATTTCTTTACCCATGCTCTTATTTTATTATTTCTAACATCCACCGTTAGCAAAACATGTTTAAGACATGTTTTCTTTTGCCCATCTTCATCACCATGGCCGGCCACTTCCTTCTCTTTGGGTAAATTGACATGCAAAACCATTCTTTTCCATGCATATACTATTAGACCATTGAAGATTGGCCTATCACCTTTCAACAATGTTTCATATAAGTCCATCTTAATAAATTCACATAGAAATGATCAAATTAATGCATGCAACTTTCACACATGCATTTGCTAACATCATAAACATAGAATATAACTTTTAATTACTTATAAGACTCGGTTTAATGGTCCCGACACCACTTCCCGACTAGGGTCAAATTAGGGATGTCACAACATATGTATACATTTTCACATTCATCACGTCGGCCATTAGGCCTTATCACATATGTATACATTTTCACATTCATCACGTCGGCCATCACGTCGGCCATTAGGCCTTATCACATATGTATACATTTTCACATTCATCACGTCGGCCATTAGGCCTTATCACATATGTATACATTTTCACATTCATCACACCGGCCATTAGGCCTTATCACATATATATACATTTTCACATTCATCACATCGGCCATTAGGCCTTATCATATATATTATTATGTACAGACTTGGTCTTGGCCGAATCTACATCAATCATTTTCCAACGAATAATTCAATTTCACGCCATACTATCATTTCATATTCGAATACTCATAAACTTACAATTTCACAAATTTTGATATCAAAGATCCATCTAACACTCATGTATCATTTTACGATATCACAATTTAGAATTCAAGTATGGGATCAATCAATAGCTTATGAGCAACTAAAACAAGTTTTTATCCATGTTTACAACAAAATCACATATTCGCTACGAGCTGTTTTCCTGAGCAATGGTCACTAAATTATTTATACCCGGAGCTACAAGACTCCAAATCACTTGCCGTTAATTTTCTCAGAATAGAGACTCATATATCTTCCATCCATGAAATTTTCAGAATTTTTGGTTTGGCCAATCAATACCAGATTTTTCTTAAAGTTTCCCCTGTTTCACTGTTTGACTAATCTGACCACTCTTCACTTCGAATCAAATTTTTCATTGTACAGAATTCATAATGTGTTCTATTTGATTCCATTTGAAACTAGACTCATTAAGGGGTCTAAGCATATAAATCTTATCTTATAACCATTTTTGTACAAATTATAATGAATTTCCAAAAACAGAACAGGGGATTTCGGAGTCATTCCGACACTGTCCTTCACAACTTTAAATATCTCTTTATAGGAAATTTCTTTGCTTCCACGGTCTCTTTTATAAGAAACTAGACCAACTAAGCTTTGATTATTTTATTCAGCCTATAATTCCACACCGACAATTTATAGTGATTTTCTAAAATCACATTATCACATCTTGTCCAAGCAAATTATTACAATTTGCTCTTAAATTTCAAGTCCAAACACTTATGAACTTACCATTTGGGTTTAAGACATATCATGGCCACATCATATCTTATTAAATCAACTCATTATGTCCTATTATGATTGAATTTACTCAACGTTTAATCACTTAAAACTTACCTCGAAAGTGGTCGACGACTAGATATCCACGGCTATTCGTTTACTTCCTCTTTTCCCTTATCCGACTTTGATCCTCTAGGCTCTTGAGCTAAATCAAACAATTTACTTCCCAATCAAACACAATCACACGGCATCCATATACATTTTAGAACCATTCTTAACATATTTACTACTCAAGCATGTAACTTAACAACTTAACCATTAGTTGCCGAACCACAAACAAAACATATTCATATGTCAATATCTCAAACTACCATAACAACCAATATGCAAGATATCACATATACATAACTTAGCTTATGAGAACATATGTATTACATCATAAACACATCTTTTACCAATTACCTCACTTGAGCCAAATTTTTATAATCAACCACAAAGAAAAATATACCACAAATCACACTTCCAAAATGAGCTACCTCCATGGCCGATTATACTTCATCATTAACATATCTCATTTTCGAATCATATAATCAACATTTGTTCAAGACATCAAACCTCTTTAATTTCGGCTATTACTAATATAAACATTCACAAATCATATTCTTAGGAAGACCGATTTCTTTCTATAACACATTCATCATCAATACATAGATGAAACAATCAAAATCCCTTCCTTTATACCCTAGTCGAATGCTCCAATCATCCATCAAAATTACAAATTTTAGCATGGGCTAAGTAAGAACCATGATTATTTACCTAAAACAAGTTAAAAATTTCACCATTTGACATAATATACTAACCTTCTTAATGACTCAAGTGACCAAAATTCTTCCCTCCTTTGTTTCTTCTATTCGCCATGTTGAACAACCAAGAAAAAATTTTGTTTCTCCTCCCCTTTCTCTAGTCACGGCAATGGGGGGGGAAACATGGATGAGACAACTTTGTTCTCATCACCCCTCCCTTTTCATTTCTTTATTACTAACCCTTTATTCCATTCTTTCTCCCATAACACACTAACACAACATGTTTCCAACATGTTTCACCCCATAACATTTTGTCCATCCTCATGCTCATGGCCAGCCACTACATATTAGGGGGGGAAAATTGACATGCAAGTCCTCCCTTTTGACTACATGCACTATTAGATCCTTGTAGATTAGCCTATCACATTTCAAAAGTGTCACACAAGTCCTTTTGACTAAATTCACATGAAATTTACTAAATTGAAGCTTAAGATTTTCGCACATTCATATTCACATATTTTAGACCATAAATATCACATCCAAATAATTTGGTGACTCGGTTTAGCGGTCCCGAAACCGCTTTCCGACTAGGGTCACTTTAGGGCTGTCACAAGCCATCTTCGCATGGCTATCCAAATTTACACAAAATCCATGGGTACATGACCAACAACAAAAGGGTAGTCCTATACATGCCATTTCAAAGTTCAACCAAAATTGTACCAAAGGGGCTTTGATAGTGTGGGAGACTTGACTTCCAAAATCCCGAGTCCGATGGTGACGAGCCAAAATCTATAAAACAGAGAAACAAAGAAACGGAGTAAGCAATTTATGCTTAGTAAGTTTTGAGCAAGGGATTCCAGCACAACAAAAGTATAGCATTCATATAGCTAAACGGATAATTTCATATGCACAAATTCCCAATATCATACTTACGTCACATTACCAACCCTTATGTTCATACACAAAAGGTCAACTTAGCCAAAGGCAGGTAGCTCATTTATTGGTGAGCGAATCTGATTTGTAAGGGATCAACTAATTCAAAGCACACCGAAACATACCTCATCGCTGGGATTTTACGGCGTATTAATTTAAATTTTACAGCAAGATCGCTCATTCCTAAATCAAGCATCTTGAGGTTTAGCGGATATAACCACTCGCCCAAGGCCTTGGTCTTAGCTCGATATGGTCACTAGCATAAATGCCTTCGGACTTAGCCCGGATATAGTTACTAGCACAAATGCCTTCGGATCTTAGTCCGGATGTAGTCACTTAGCACAAAAGCCTTCGGGACTTAGCCCGGATATCATTCGAGTAACCATGATCATATATCAATAAATCATGACACATTCATATTTCATTTTCATTACCAAAGCTCGAACACAAGACACTTATCGCATTTACAATTTCGGCTCAATAGCCACATACAAGAGCATGATTTTGATTTACTTAAAACATAATCTAACTGAATCATAATTTAAGTTCCATTACTCGAAATGTAACACCCCGAACCCGAGACCGTTACCGGAGTCGAACACGAGGTGCTAACCGACTAATTCATTTACTCTCGCAGTCCAATTAAAAAATTTTTCAGACGACTGGCTAACTGCGTCACTGTCACCTTAAAAATCATAACTTGAGTTCCACAACTCGAAAATCAGATTCGTAATTTTTCCCTGAAACTAGACTCATATGTCCATCTGCAGATTTTTTTATAGAATTTTTGGTCAAGTCAATTAGTACAGTTTATTAGTTAAAGTCTCCCCTGTTGCAGGGATCGACTACACTGACCTTCGTGTGTTACGAATTGGATATCTCCCTGTAAAGGGCTTCAATACTGATGTCGTTTGTTTCTATAGAAACTAGACTCAGAGAGGAATCTATACATGTATGGCATGACTCCTAATTATCTCTGGTTAATTTACAATGAATTTCCAAAGTTGGAACAGGGGATCCAGAAACCGTTCTGGCCCTGTTTCACGAGAACTTTAATATCTCTTAACATACAACTCATATGACCGTTTAGTTTCTTCCATATGAAAGTAGATTCATCAAGGTTTATTTACATAATTTATTCACTATTTAATTCCATTCCTACAAATTTTAATGATTTTCAAATCCACACCACTGCTGCTGCCAGCATCTGTTTTCAAGGTAAACTTTACCTATCTCTTAGTTTCCATGGACCAACTAGAGTTTTGTCATACATAGGTCCACATATAATCATATTTAGCCATTCCAATGGCTAATCATTTGCCCAACACTTCCATTCAGTCCGTAGTCACATCATGAAACCATACATATATACATAAACACAAATGGTCTAATGCCATACTCCACTTTTACGAGCCATTTTCGCATGGCTGTACATACATACATCACAAAACGTGCTTGAAAAACAGCAAAGGGTAGTCCTATACATTAACCATGATATCCTCTCACTACTAGTCTATTCTATACATGCCATAAGATATTCCAAAACGTAGCAGTACCAAACAGTGGATAGCGATAGTGTGACTAGTTCTTGACGATCCCCGAGCCTCAGTAGCTTCGCAATGAGACCTATAAGGCGGAGGAAACAGAGTAAGCGGAGTAAGCATTACAATGCTTAGTAAGTTTTAAGCAGTGTCAACAGATAACAATCAAATTATCACATAGTTGTTCGTATTTTTATTTCACTCTTCCTTCGGCATACCATCCCTTTTCCGAATATGCACATCTCATCATAATCATGGGAGTAGCCTCATAGATTTCTCTCGTATACATCACATAACTACCTTATGGTTTAGTTTAAATTAAGCTCACATGTAAACTTGGAGTACATACCTGTTTAACCTTTCGCATTGCGTATATTTACAAGCAATTCTTATTACGAAGTCTTACCCGGACATAATCTCCACACGTAGTCATCGGGTCGTACCCGGACATAATCTCCACACGTAGTCATCGGGTCTCACCCGGAACATATTGCCAAGTTTCATGTACACTTAATCACATGTTACAACATTCACATTAGCCATTCAGCTTTACCACATATATATATACACTTTCACATTCATCACATCGGCCATTAGGCCTTATCACATATACATACACTTTCGCATTCACCACATCGGCCATTAGGCCTCATCACATATACATATACTTTCGCATTCACCACATCGGCCATTAGGCCTCATCACATATACATATACTTTCGCATTCACCACATCGGCCATTAGGCCTCATCACATATACATATACTTTTGCATTCACCACATCGACCATTAGGCCTTATCACATATACATATACTTTCGCATTCACCACATCGGCCATTAGGCCTTAGCACATATACATACATTTTCGCATTCATCGCATCGGCCATTAGGCCTCATCACATATATATACATTTTCGCATTCATCACATCGGCCATTAGGCCTTATCACATATACATACATTTTCGCATTCATCGCATCGGCCATTAGGCCTCATCACATATATATACATTTTCACATTCATCACATCGGCCATTAGGCCTTATCACATATACATACATTTTCACATTCATCACATCGACCATTAGGCCTCATCACATATATATACATTTTCACGAATCTTGATATCAGAGATCCATCTAACACTCATGTATCATTTTACACTATCACACTTTAGAATTCAATATGGGATCAATCAATAGCTTATGAGCAACTAAAACAAAATCACAACAAAATCACATATTCGCTACGAGCTGTTTTCCTGAGCAATGGTCACTAAATTATTTATACCTGGAGCTACAAGACTCCAAATCACTTGCCGTTAATTTTCTCAGAATATAGGCTCACATATCTTCCATCCATGAAATTTTCAGAATTTTTGGTTTGGCCAATCAATACCAGATTTTTCTTAAAGTTTCCCCTGTTTCACTGTTTGACGAACCTGACCAGTCTTCACTACAAATCAAAATTCTCATTGTACAGAATTCAAAGTATGTTCTACTTGATTTCATTTGAAACTAGACTCATTAAGGAGTCTAAGCATATAAATCTCATCTCATAACCATTTTTCTACAAATTATAATGATTTTCCAAAAACAGAACAGGGGATTTCGGAGTCATTCCTACACTGTCCCGCACAACTTTAGATATCTCTTCATAGGAATTTTCTTTGCTTCCACAGTCTCTTTTATAAGAAACTAGACCAACTAAGCTTTGATTACATGTTTTATTCAGCCTATAATTCCACACCAACAATTTATAGTGATTTTCTAAAATCACATTACTGCTGCTGTCCAAGCAATTTATTACAATTTGCTCTTAACTTTCCAAGTCCAAACACTTATGAACTTACCATTTGGGCTTAAGACATATCATAGCCACATCATATCTTATCAAATCAACTCATTATGTCCTATTATGAGTGAATTTACTCAACGATTAATCGCTTAAAACTTACCTCGGATGTGGTCGACGATTAGATGTCCACGGCTATTCGTTTACTTTCTCTTTTCCCCCATCCGACTTCGATCCTCTTTGCTCTTAAGCTTTGTCTAGCAAATCACCATAGCCGATTTTCTCAAGCTCCTCCCATTCCTTTCTTTCCTCTATTTGGCCAAGGATGTTCAAGGATGAACAAAACATTTTTTTTCTTTGTTTTCTTTCTTCCATTCACGGCAAAAAGGGGGGGGGCATGGATGAGACCATTTTTTTTTTTCATCACTCCTCCCTTTCATTATTTAATTCTTCCTTACATACATCACTAACCCAACATGTTTGTGACATGTTTCCACCCATAGCATGGCTGGCCACTATGCTTCAATTTGGCTAATTTGACATGCAAGGACAAACACTTTCCCACATGTATTGATAGGCCATTTTACATTTGCCTAGCACATTTCTAAATTTTCTCACATAAGTCCTATGTACTCCATTCACATGTAATTAACTAAATCGAAGCTTAAAATTTTTTGCACATTCATATTCACATATTTTAGACCATAAATATCACATCCAAATAATTTGGTGACTCGGTTTAGCGGTCCCAAACCGCTTTCGACTAGGGTCACTTTAGGGCTGTCACAACTCTCCCCCACTTAAGAAATTTTCGTCCCCGAAAATTTCTACCGATGCATAGTTTAGAATAACGTCCTCTTATTGAATTATATTCATATAAACATTAGCTCATCGATAGCAATTGTAATTCATTATTGATTTCACATCGATCTATAAAATCATTTTCTTATCTCAAAACAAATACATAAACATTTCTACAAGTATGAACATATATCTCATTCTCTTGATTTCATAAGCAATAATCACTTAATTTAATTCACAAATGCATTTCAAACACATATCAAGCACATACTAACATGTATAATTCACATCATCAACCCACATATTTGTAACCCATATTTTCATCCATGTATAAGCTGTAACCTGGCCGAAATTACACATATACTCAAACATCCCAATAAATATCCTTTATAACTCCATCGTATCTCAATATTCAACTTCCACACACCTGAACATTTAATTCATTAAGCACATACGAACATACCTCATTGCTGGAATTTTTGCAAGCGTATTAACTGAAATTTTTACAGCAAGATTGCTCATCTCCGAATCACGTACCTTCGGGATTTAACCGGATATAGCGACTCGCTCGATTGTCTTCGGGACATAGTCCGGTTATAGTGATTCGCACAATTGCCTTCGAATTAGCCCGGATTTAGTCACTTAGCACAAAAGCCTTGGGACTTAGCCGGATACCATTCAATAACCAAGCACATATATCAACAAATCAATACACATTCTTATTACATTCTCATTACCAAAGCTCAAACACAAGACACTTATCATATTTACAATTTCATTTGAATAGCCACACACCAAGAGCATGATTTCGATTTGCTTAAAACATGATCTAATCAAATCATAATTTAAGCTCTATTTACTCAAAACTTACTTCACATTACCAACCCTTATGTTCATACACAAAGATCAACTTAGCCAAGGGCCGGTAGCTCGTTTATCAACTGAGCGACTACTTACTTGTAAGGGCTCAACTAATTCAAGCACATATAGCTCTTACAATGCCATATCCTAGATATGGTCTTACATATTCTCATATATCGAGCCGCTGCCATGTCCCAGGCATGGTCTTACACATTATCTCAAATCAATGCCTTCGTCCCAGACGAGGTCTTACATGAATTCCACTTCACACACTTAGTGCCCACTGACCGATCTCGCACTCATAGTGCTCGGTTAAAGGGATTTACACACACACAGTGCCTCTAATCATTCACACACATAGTGCTCTTATTCATTCGTTATTACACATTGAAATGACTTATCCAAGTCTATAAACATCACGTATGTACACTTTTAAACATATCGTCTCATATAAATTTGAATTCGTATAGTAATGAACACTTAAACTTTGCTCAATTTACCGGCACGAAGCCTACTAGGCACGAAGGCCCGAATACACGTCACCAGCATGATTGCTCTTCGGGACCTAGCCCGGATGCATCACTAGCACGAATGCTCTTCGGAACTTAGTCCGGATGCATCACTAGCACGAATGCTCCTCGGAACTTAGTCCGGATACATCACTAGCAGAATGCTCTTCGGAACTTAGTCCGGATACATCACTAGCACGGATGCTCTTCGGAACTTAGCCGGATAAAACCACAAGCACAATTGCCTTCGGGTCTTAACCCGGGTATAACAACTCACACAAATACCTTCGGGTCTTAGCCCGGATATATTCACTAGCATAAATGCCTTCGGGACTTAGCCCGGGTATCATTCAAATGCTCACGTACACATATATCAATAATCACGTCACATCCATATTTCATTCTCAATTCTCATGTACATATACACATATAGCAATACACATTAGTATATCATTTACATTACTTGATTACAAACACAACATGCTTATCGACCATTCAACTTCCACTCCATAGCCACATACAAAATCACATATACCCTTAATTCAATCCGAATCGAAATTCAAATACGAGTACATGATACGTACCTGATCAACTTAATAGTTTAGGCATATCTAAGTGAAGTTATATCGCAAATTCTCATAGTCAGAAGCTTGCTACAGCTCGATCGGGATCAAGATTCATTACAATGCAGCAACCACCTTTTACTAGTCAAAAATCATCACACTATCATTTTATCACTTTATGGCATGTATAAATAGACTCACACGTGCTACGTTAGTCCTAGAATCGACTAAACCGTAGCTCTGATACCAATAAATTTGTAACACCCCGAACCCGAGACCGTTACCGGAGTCGAACACGAGGTGCTAACCGACTAATTCATTTACTCTCGCAGTCCAATTAAAAAATTTTTCAGACGACTGGCTAACTGCGTCACTGTCACCTTAAAAATCATAACTTGAGTTCCACAACTCGAAAATCAGATTCGTAATTTTTCCCTGAAACTAGACTCATATGTCCATCTACAGATTTTTTTATAGAATTTTTGGTCAAGTCAATTAGTACAGTTTATTAGTTAAAGTCTCCCCTGTTGCAGGGATCGACTACACTGACCTTCGTGTGTTACGAATTGGATATCTCCCTGTAAAGGGCTTCAATACTGATGCCGTTTGTTTCTATAGAAACTAGACTCAGAGAGGAATCTATACATGTATGGCATGACTCCTAATTATCTCTGGTTAATTTACAATGAATTTCCAAAGTTGGAACAGGGGATCCAGAAACCGTTCTGGCCCTGTTTCACGAGAACTTTAATATCTCTTAACATACAACTCATATGACCGTTTAGTTTCTTCCATATGAAAGTAGATTCATCAAGGTTTATTTACATAATTTATTCACTATTTAATTCCATTCCTACAAATTTTAATGATTTTTCAAATCCACACCACTGCTGCTGCCAGCATCTGTTTTCAAGGTAAACTTTACCTATCTCTTAGTTTCCATGGACCAACTAGAGTTTTGTCATACATAGGTCCACATATAATCATATTTAGCCATTCCAATGGCTAATCATTTGCCCAACACTTCCATTCAGTCCGTAGTCACATCATGAAACCATACATATATACATAAACACAAATGGTCTAATGCCATACTCCACTTTTACGAGCCATTTTCGCATGGCTGTACATACATACATCACAAAACGTACTTGAAAAACAGCAAAGGGTAGTCCTATACATTAACCATGATATCCTCTCACTACTAGTCTATTCTATACATGCCATAAGATATTCCAAAACGTAGCAGTACCAAACAGTGGATAGCGATAGTGTGACTAGTTGCTGACGATCCCCGAGCACAGTAGCTTCAGCAATGAGACCTATAAGGCGGAGGAAGCAGAGTAAGCGGAGTAAGCATTACAATGCTTAGTAAGTTTTAAGCAGTGTCAACAGATAACAATCAAATTATCACATAGTTGTTCGTATTTTTATTTCACTCTTCCTTCGGGCATACCATCCCTTTTCCGAATATGCACATCTCATCATAATCATGGGAGTAGCCTCATAGATTTCTCTCAGATACATCACATAACTACCTTATGGTTTAGTTTAAATTAAGCTCACATGTAAACTTGGAGTACATACTGTTTAACCTTTCGCATTGCGTATATTTACAAGCAATTCTTATTACGAAGTCTTACCGGACATAATCTCCACATCGTAGTCATCGGGTCGCACCGGACATAATCTCCACACGTAGTCATCGGGTCTCACCGGAACATATTGCCAAGTTTCATGTACACTTAATCACATGTTACAACATTCACATTAGCCATTCAGCTTTACCACATATATATATACACTTTCACATTCATCACATCGGCCATTAGGCCTTATCACATATACATACACTTTCGCATTCACCACATCGGCCATTAGGCCTCATCACATATACATATACTTTCGCATTCACCACATCGGCCATTAGGCCTCATCACATATACATATACTTTCGATTCACCACATCGGCCATTAGGCCTCATCACATATACATATACTTTTGCATTCACCACATCGACCATTAGGCCTTATCACATATACATATACTTTCGCATTCACCACATCGGCCATTAGGCCTTAGCACATATACATACATTTTCGCATTCATCGCATCGGCCATTAGGCCTCATCACATATATATACATTTTCGCATTCATCACATCGGCCATTAGGCCTTATCACATATACATACATTTTCACATTCATCACATCGGCCATTAGGCCTTATCACATATACATACATTTTCACATTCATCACATCGACCATTAGGCCTCATCACATATATATACATTTTCACGAATCTTGATATCAGAGATCCATCTAACACTCATGTATCATTTTACACTATCACACTTTAGAATTCAATATGGGATCAATCAATAGCTTATGAGCAACTAAAACAAAATCACAACAAAATCACATATTCGCTACGAGCTGTTTTCCTGAGCAATGGTCACTAAATTATTTATACCTGGAGCTACAAGACTCCAAATCACTTGCCGTTAATTTTCTCAGAATATAGGCTCACATATCTTCCATCCATGAAATTTTCAGAATTTTTGGTTTGGCCAATCAATACCAGATTTTTCTTAAAGTTTCCCCTGTTTCACTGTTTGACGAACCTGACCAGTCTTCACTACAAATCAAAATTCTCATTGTACAGAATTCAAAGTATGTTCTACTTGATTTCATTTGAAACTAGACTCATTAAGGAGTCTAAGCATATAAATCTCATCTCATAACCATTTTTCTACAAATTATAATGATTTTCCAAAAACAGAACAGGGGATTTCGGAGTCATTCCTACACTGTCCCGCACAACTTTAGATATCTCTTCATAGGAATTTTCTTTGCTTCCACAGTCTCTTTTATAAGAAACTAGACCAACTAAGCTTTGATTACATGTTTTATTCAGCCTATAATTCCACACCAACAATTTATAGTGATTTTCTAAAATCACATTACTGCTGCTGTCCAAGCAATTTATTACAATTTGCTCTTAACTTTCCAAGTCCAAACACTTATGAACTTACCATTTGGGCTTAAGACATATCATAGCCACATCATATCTTATCAAATCAACTCATTATGTCCTATTATGAGTGAATTTACTCAACGATTAATCGCTTAAAACTTACCTCGGATGTGGTCGACGATTAGATGTCCACGGCTATTCGTTTACTTTCTCTTTTCCCCCATCCGACTTCGATCCTCTTTGCTCTTAAGCTTTGTCTAGCAAATCACCATAGCCGATTTTCTCAAGCTCCTCCCCTTCCTTTCTTTCCTCTATTTGGCCAAGGATGTTCAAGGATGAACAAAACATTTTTTTCTTTGTTTTCTTTCTTCCATTCACGGCAAAAGGGGGGCATGGATGAGACCATTTTTTTTTTCATCACTCCTCCCTTTCATTATTTAATTCTTCCTTACATACATCACTAACCCAACATGTTTGTGACATGTTTCCACCCATAGCATGGCTGGCCACTATGCTTCAATTTGGCTAATTTGACATGCAAGGACAAACACTTTCCCACATGTATTGATAGGCCATTTTACATTTGCCTAGCACATTTCTAAATTTTCTCACATAAGTCCTATGTACTCCATTCACATGTAATTAACTAAATCAAGCTTAAAATTTTTTGCACATTCATATTCACATATTTTAGACCATAAATATCACATCCAAATAATTTGGTGACTCGGTTTAGCGGTCCCGAAACCGCTTTCCGACTAGGGTCACTTTAGGGCTGTCACACGAAAACTTACCTCGGATGTTGTCGAACGATTCCGATGGCTATTCGACCACTTTTTCCTTCCCTTTATCGGATTTAGTTCCCCTTTGCTCTTGAGCTTAATTTAACAAATAAGTTGATTTAATCATTTGAGCATCGAAAAGAGGAACTCAAGGTGCTTAGCCCACATATATTCATTAGACATTAAAGTCACATATGTACGGAATCATGAATCAAACTCAACACATTAGTTAATACTCTCCTTAGCCGAATTTTCTAAGTCAAGATAAAGCCTTCAATATGCTTACCTATGGCCGAACAACACATCAACCTATGTACTCATTCATGTGGCCGATTATGCATGTCTATGTTGAGGCCAATTATATACTCAATACCACACACAAATGGCATACCTTTTACTAACTAATGCATTACATATTATAACTCAATACGCATCCATCATGTACTCCATAACCAAAACACCATCATATGTAAATATATACCTTGAGATATTGTATATGTCATACCAATTCGTTATGTGCAAACATATATATATATATATACATATATATATGTGCAAGAGCCGGATCTCAAAGTTGATTATAACTAAACATGAACATAAATCCAAAACACAAATCTTACCTACCATGCAATAAGCATAAATCATACTTATGGATATACCATGGCCGAATACATCACAACACCACACCATTTCAATTTTGGTCATGGTTAAACAAAGAACTTAATGTCTCACTCAAAAATGCTAAAATGAAAATCCAAGAGTCATCAATCCACCATCACATGTATCATTAACAAGCTTCATATTTAGCATGCAATGGCATTAACACAAAATCCACCTTGGTCGAATATCATCCCCATGACATAGCAAAGTTTTGAACCATGGGCTAATTAGGACTCAAGCTAGCAACTAAAAACATGCATGAATCTCATGGCACAACCTCAAACATACCTTAATCTAGATACAAGTATGGCCAAACCTCCTCCTAATCCTCTTCCAAACCAAACATGAAGCAAGAACTCCTTCCTTCTTCCTTAGAATTTTCGTCCCAAAGAAATGAAAAAAGGATGAACAAATTTTTTTTTCTTTTTCTTTCCCTCAACTCACGGCAATGGGGGGGGAACACTCACACCATTCTTTTTTTTTCTTCCATTTCTTTATTACCCATACTCCTTATTTTATTTTTCCTAACATACACCATTGTCACAACATGTTTTATGACATGTTTTGCCCATCATCCTTTGTCATGGCCAGCCACTAGCAAATAAAAAGGGGGAAATTGACATGCAAGTCCACCCCTTTGATTACGTGCACTAATAGATCCTTATAGATTTACCTATAACATCTCGAAAGTGTCACACATAAGTCCTATTGACTAATTTCACATGCAATTTACTAAATCGAAGCTTAAAACTTTCATACATTCATAATCACATATTTTAGACAATAGATATCATATTCAAATAATTTGATGACTCGGTTTAGCGGTCCCGAAACCTCTTTTCGACTAGGGTCACTTTAGGGCTATCACATCTTAGAGTTAAGGGAGTTTGTGATGTTTGTTGAGAGAGCTTGCAAGGTAGAAGAATTGGCCAAGGAGAATAGAAAAGCTGATATGGAGTCTCGTGACTGAAAGAAAAGACAGATGGGGAAATCACATCAGATCTCCTCTAAGAGATCGAGAGAGTTTCCTATTCGATCAAATGCTGTAGTGGGATTCTCAAGTAGAAATAAAAATAAGCAGTACACAGCTTCTAAAGCTTAAATCACTTCTATCGCGGGTGTTGGTAGTGCTCGGCCAAATAGCTCGGAGTGTTCGCAGTGTGGTAAGCGTCATTTCGGTGAGTGCTGAGGAAATGATAGATGTTGTTTTAAGTGTGGTTCACTAGACCATTTCATCCGAAGATGAAAAAGGCAAAAGGCAAGATGTGAGAGCGAGTAATGCTCCTTCGAGGGTTAGACCAAACAAGAGTTGGGGAAGTGGGGCTAGCAACCCAGGTACACCTAGAGATTCCACTATGAGGTCCGAGGACCGAGCGCCTGCTAGGACTTATGCCATTCGAACTCGCAAGGAGGCATCGTCACCGAATGTGATTACGGGTACTTTTTCTCTTCATGATATTTCTATTGTTACTTTGATTGATCCGGGGTCTACTTATTCGTATGCTTGTGTGAAACTGGCGTCTAGCATGAATATGCCCAAAAGCATGTATTAGTTGACCAAGTATGTAGAAATTGTTCCTTGACAATTAGAGGTCATTATTTTTCTGCTAACCTCATGTTATTGCCGTTTGATGAATTTGACGTTATCTTTGGTATAGATTGGTTATCTATCCATGGTGTTATAATGAATTGTAGGAAGAAATTCATTGAACTGAAATGTGAAAATGGAGATATTCTTCAGTTTGAATTAGGTGAACCGGATAGCTTACCTGTAGTGATTTCTTCTATGACATGTGACACCCCGAATGTGACCCTAGTCGGAGAGTGGTTTCGGGACCACGAAACCGAGTCACAAGAATAATTAAGTGTTATATTCCGTGCTTATTGTATGTGGAATTGGTATGCGTAAATATTTCGTGTCTCGATTTTTATTAATTAGGTGCTAATTTATAAGAAAGGACTTAGTAGTGAACTTCGAAAGTACGATAGGGAAATATGTGATGACTAATTAAAGCATGCATGCAAAATAATGGACTTGCATGTCAAATTTCCTTTTTACAAGTGATGGCGGCCATGACAAAGTGATATGGGCTAAACATGTCATGAAACATGTTTTGTTGGGCATTAGGGAGAAATCATAAACAAATAAGCATGGGTAAGAAAAGAATGAAAAAAAAATGTGTGTGAGAGTAGCATTCCCCATTGCCGTGCAACCAAGAAGAGAAAACAAAAAATTTGTTCATCCTTTCTCATCTTTTGGCCGAAAATCATAAGGAGGAAGGAAGGATTTTGCTCCATTTTTGGTTTAGAAGAGAACTAGAAGGAGATTTGGCCATACTTGTACCAAGATTAAGGTATGTATGAGGTTGTGTTTGGAGTTTCATGCATGACTTGGTTACTAACTTGATGTGCATGTTAGCCATGGCTCAAATCTTTGTTATGCCATGGAAATGGTATTTGGGCAAAGTTGTTATGGTGATAAAGCCATTGCATGCTAAGTGTGAAGCTTGATGATGATGCATGCAATGATGGATTTTCTATTCATGAGTAAGATTTTGAGTTTTCTCTTTGTTTTATCATGATTAAAGTTGAAAAGGAGCATGATTGTCATATTCGCCATGATGCATTCTTGAGCATGATTCATGCTTCTTGCATGTTAGTTAAAATTTGTGTTTTGGATGGCTATGGACACCTTGAAAATTCGCCATGCTCATATATGCATATATATGATTGCACATTATGTTTGGTTATGAACTAAGTGATGAATATATTGATTTAAAGAAGAAAATGTGGAAGAATGCTTGTGAAATTGCAAGCACAATTGACCTAGAACACATATAAGTGCTTGATGCTATATTATAAGTTTTGGGCCACAATGTGCAAAGCATTAATTAGTAGATTGCATGCTGTTTTGTGAGGTATTAAGTGCAAAATTGACCTCAACATGTACATGAATATTCGGCCTTGGGTAGCCTATTGAAGGCCTTAGCATTTCCTTGATGCTCAAATAAATTGTATTGAATTGCATGATGTAGTATAAAATGTGCATGACCATTGTGTATTCAAGCTAAAGAGTGGCCATATGACCATTTAAAATCCTTGTCATATTCGCCATAAGCAAGCACAATGAGGTTTTAATAAATTGAATTTGTTTGAATTAGCTCAAGAGCTAAGAGGGCCACAATTGGACAAGGGAAGGAAAAGGTGATCGAATAGCCGAAAAAGCCGTTCGACAACATCCGAGGTAAGTCCTCAAGAAGTGACCTTACTTGAATTATGTGAGATGAAATATGGATGTGTATGATCATTGATTATGTGTGTATGAGTATTTGAATTCCACCGGTTAAGTCCCAAGGCGAATATGCTAATGATTATAATTGTGTTTGAGCCTTAGTAACGAAAATGAAATATGTATGTCCAATGATTATTGATGTATGTGTGCATGAGAAATTGAATGATATCGGGCTAAGCCCAAGACAACTATGCTTGAAATTATATCCGGTTAAGACCAAGGCAATTGTGCTAGTGGCTATATCCGGGCTAAGGCCCGAAGGCATTCGTACGAGTTATTCTATCCGGGCTAAGACCCGAAGGCATTTGTGCACGTGATTAAATCCGGTTATATTCCGAAGAATCTTGGGCTGGAGGTGAGTGTTGGTTGTCGAAATGAATTTAATTAGTACACTCGGAAAGCCCAAAGGATAAGGTACGTTATATGTGCATTGGAAAGTCGACGTGTTTGAGCAACATTCGCTCAATCGACTAATGAATTTCAGTTATTGAATTGATTGATGCTTTGCGAACTTATATAATGATGAAGTATGAAGTAAGAATGTGTATTAATGAAATGATGCATTTGGCTATGTGAATGTATTGCTGTAAATTATAGTTCATTATATTCCTTGAGACTTACTAAGCATAAAAATGCTTACCCGTTGCTTTGGCTCTTAGTTTTCTAGATTTCGCCGAGGCAATCGGATTTTGGATCGTTGAAGTCAAGTCATCCACACTATCAAGCCTCCATTTTGGTATAAATTTTTGGTTGAACTTGAGATGGCATGTATAGGACTACCCTTGTTTGTTAAATATGTTGTAATGTAAGTATGTACGGCCGTGCGAAAATGGCTCGAAAAGGAAGCATGAACTTAGACTAATTGTGGGTTGTATGTATATATTTTGTGTCATGATGTGGCTATGGCTTGAAATGGGAATGTTGGTCATATGATCAGCCATTGGCATGGTTAAAATGATCATATATGAACCTATGTATGGTAAGGCTAGTTGAATCATGGAGACCACCAAATAGGTAAGTCCTATCTTAAAACAGATGCTGCCAGCTGCAGTGGCATGAATGTGAAAAATCACCGAAATTCATAGGAATGGAATTAGATAGTGAATAAGCTATGTAAATGAACCTTGATGAGTCTATTTTCATATGGAAGAAACGAAACGGTCATAGGAGTTACAGGTTAAGAGATATTAAAGCTATTGTGAGACAGGGCCAGAATGGTTTCTGGATTCCCTGTCGCAACTTTAAAAATTCACTATAAATTATCCAAAAAGAATTAGGAGATATATCTTATATGTACAGATTCCATTTTGAGTCTAGTTTCATTAGAAACAAACGACACCAGCATTAAAGCCCTGTACAGAGAGATATTCAAGTTATACCGCGCGAAGGTCAGAGCAGTCAATCCCTGTAACAGGGGTAACTTTAACTAATAAACTGTACCAATTGGCCCGACCAAAAATCCTAGTAATAAATCCATGGATGGATATATGAGTCTAAATTCAGGGAAAATTTACGAAACCAGTTTCCGAGTTTTGAAACTCGAGATATGATTTTTAAGTCGACAGTGACGCAGTTTTTCCAGCCTGACTGGAAATGTCAAATTGGTGGGCAAAAACATGTGAACTTGGTTTGTTAACCCTCGGGTCCGACACCGGCGATGGTCTTGGGTTTGGGGCGTTACAATTTTATTGGTATCAGAGCCACGGTTTAGTCGATTCTAGGACTACCGTGATGTGTTTGGGGTCTAGCTATACATGCCATTAAATGATGAATCGATAGTGTGATGAATTCTGACAATTTGACTTCATGTTTGTTTATAGCAATGGATCTCGATCCCAACCGAAGCGATAGTGATGATGTGGAGAGTGTGGCGCTGCTCCCGCAAGAAGGGACAGCGGCGGACTCTCAACCTATGGCAAGTAATCCTAATGACGAGGCTAGGCAAGCCTTTTATAGTGTGATGAACGAATGGTTTAATCAATACATTCGAACCAACACGGCTGTTCCACCACCTCCATTCCCGACGAATGCAACCCCCGCACCTACAATACCTCCGGCAATTGACCAAATAAGGTCAGGTAAGCCCCCAGTCGATAGGATTCAAAACATGGGGCCACTGAATTTAAGGCTACGGATGATGATGATGCCGAGCGAGCTGAATTATGGTTAGATAACACTATCCGGTGCTTGATGAGCTATCCTGTACACCCGATGAGTGCTTAAAGTGTACCATCTCCTTGCTACGCGAGTCCGCCTACTATTGGTGGAGTACTCGACTTGTGGTGCCTAGAGAACAAGTGACTTGGGAATTCTTTCTAACCGAGTTCAAAAAGTATATTAGTCGAGATTCATCGACCAAAAGCGGAGGGAATTCCTTGATCTTAAGCAAGGTTCTATGTCCGTTACCGACTACTGACGAAAGTTTGTGAGGCTTAGCCGACGCTGCGAGAATGCATTTCGTCCGAAGCTATTATGTGTAAACGCTTGAGGATGGGCTGAATGATGATATAAGGATGTTTGTTGGCATTCTCGAGATACGAGAGTTCGTAGTACTTGTTGAGCGAGCTTGTAAAGCAAGAGCTTAGAAAGGAGAAACAAAAAGCTGATGTGGGGATTGGAGAATTCGAAGAGGTCCTCGGAAAGTCTCTTCAACAAGCATCGAAGAGATTTCGAGATGATGCGAGCCGGTCTAGAGGCGTTTGGGCTTTTCTAGACGAGGACGCGATCGACCCCGTGACCACACGAGTCACCTCGATCGCGGTGGCGAAATGATCGCCGAGAGAGGGCGGAGTGTCCACATTGTGGCAAATGGCATTCGGGGAGCTGTTGGTTTCGTGATCGCCTCGCTATAAGTGTGGATCGGCCGACCACTTTATGAAGGATTGCCCAAGAATGCAAGTCGAGTGCAAACCCGGTGCTACCATCGCCGAGGTAGACCACCTAGAAATATGGGCAATGTCGATGGCGGTCGAGAGGATCTAGAGATGCTACCATCAGATCGAGGCTCGTGCTCTGCTAGGACTTATGCCATACGCCGCACGCCGAGGATGCTGCCTCTCCGGATGTTATTACCGGTACTTTCACTCTTTTCAATACAAATGTAATTGCTTTGATTGACCCTGGTTCTACTCATTCATATATATGTGAAACCTTAGCATCCAGTAAGACTTTGCCCATTGAGTCTACTGAGTTTGTAATTCGGGTGTCAAACCCCTTGGGTCATTACGTGCTTGTTAACAAAGTGTGCAAGAAAAGTCCCCTAGTGTTCCGAGATTCTTGTTTTCCGGCGGACTTAATGCTTTTGCCATTCGATGAGTTCGATGTTATTCTTGGTTTGGATTGGTTGACCATGCACGATGCGGTTGTAAATTGCAAGAGCAAGACTATCGATTTGAAGTCGCGAATAATGAAATAATTGGGTTGAGTCCACGGACTTAAAGGGGTTGCCACCGTAATATCGCCGATGTTGGCCCGTAAATATGTAAGAAAAGGTGCGAAGCGTACCTTGCGTCACGTACTCGATGACAAGGAATCGAGAAGAAACCCGAATCTGTGCGTGGTTTGTGAATACCGGATGTTTTCCCGAAGAATTGTCGGGTTTACCACTGTTCGGAAATAGAATTTGGCATCAAATTGGTACCGGTACCACTCCAATTTCGATAGCTCCGTGTCGTATGGCCCCAACGGAATTAAAGGAGTTGAAAGTTCAGTTGCAAGAATTGGTGGATAGAGGTTTTGCTCGCCGAGTTTTTCGCCTTGGGGTGCGCCTTCTCGTTCGTGAAGAAGAAGGATGGAACCATGCGATTGTGCATCGACTATCGTCAGCTTAACAAAGCGACGATAAAGAACAAATATCCGTTGCCACGTATTGATGACTTGTTCGATCAACTGAAGGGAGCCTCGGTGTTCTCGAAAATAGATTTGAGATCGGGCTACTATCAATTGCGAATCCGAGATTCAGACGTGCCCAAGACGCCTTGAGCGAGATATGGTCACTATGAGTTCCTGGTGATGCCGTTTGGGCTCACTAATGCCCCTGCGGTATTTATGGATTTAATGAATCGAATCTTTAGACCGTATTTGGATCGATTCGTAGTCGTGTTCATTGATGACATCTTGGTCTATTCAAGAAATGAGACCGAACATGCTTTGAACACCGCGGTTAGTGCTGCAAATTTTACGGACAAGCAATTATATGCTAAGTTCAAGAAGTGTGAGTTCGGTTAAGAGAGGTTAGCTTCTTGGGTCATGTGGTATCTCAGATCGGGTATTCGAGTCGACCGAATAAAATTTCAGCCATACTAAATTGGAAGCCTCCGAGAAATATTATCGAGGTTCAAGCTTTTTGGGGCTTGGTTATTACCGACGTTTTGTAAAGGGTTCTCAACGATAGCCACGCCGATGACGGTTACTCCAAAAGGATGTTAAGTTCGAATGGACGGAGAAATGCCAAAAAGCTTGATCAATCGAAAACTTATTTGATGAAGCCCCAATTCTAGTGCAACCCGAGTCCGGCAAGGAGTTTGTTATCTATAGCGACGCCTCTACTTGGGTTAGGTTATATTAATGCAAGAAGGTCGAGTTGTGGCCTATGCGTCGAGGCAATTGAAGCCACATGAGAAAAATTATCCGACTCATGATCTCGAATTGGCCGCCATCGTATTCGCCTTAAAGATTTGGCGACATTACATATTTGGTGAAAGGTGCCATGTATACTCGGATCACAAAAGTCTCAAATATTTGATGACCCAAAGAGACTTAAATCTGCGACAAAGACGTTGGCTTGAGTCATTAAAGGATTATGAACGATCATTGACTATCACACGGGAAAGGCGAATGTGGTTGCGGATGCCTTGAGTCGTAAATCGTTATTCACTTTACGAGCGATGAATGTGCACTTGTCTGTCCGATCCGACAGTGTGTTAGTGGCTGAATTGAAAGCCAAACCACTATTGACACACCAAATTCGAGAAGCTCAAAAAGTCGACGACGAGTTGGTTGCAAAACGGGCTGCGTGTGTTCCGAACAAGAACTCGGAGTTTCAAATCGACGATGACGATTGTTTGAGGTTCAAAAGTCGTCTGTGTGTCCCAAGGAATTCGGAACTCATTTCGATAATTCAATGAAGCCCATTGTAGCCAAATGGCAATCCACCCGGAGTAATGAAGATGTACAATGATTTGAAACGTCGATTTTGGTGGCATGGTATGAAGCGAGACATATCCGACTTTGTTTCAAGATGTTTAATATGTCAACAAGTGAAAGCGGAACATCAGGTGCCTTCAGGATTACTTCAGCCAATCGCGATACCCGAGTGGAAATGGGATCGAGTCACAATGGACTTTGTATCCGGACCGCCATTGTCGACAAGTAAGAAGGATGCGGTTTGGGTCGTGGTAGATCGATTGACTAAGTCGGCCCACTTTGTCCCCGTGACGCACGGATTTTTCAATGGACAAATTAGCGGAATTGTACGTTTCTCGATTGTGAAATTACACGGGTGCCTATTTCTATCGTGTCGGATAGAGATCCGAGATTTACCTCGCGGTTTTGGAAAAAGTTGCAAGAAGCTTTGGGTACCAAGTTGCATTTCAGCACCGCCTTTCACCCCCAAACCGATGGTCAATCCGGCGGGTAATTCGGATACTTGAGGATATGTTAAGATGTTGCGTCCTCGAGTTTAGTGGTTCATGGGAACGGTATTTGCCGTTGATTGAATTCGCTTACAACAACACTTTCAATCGAGCATTAAGATGGCACCTTATGAGGCTTTGTACGGCGTAAATGCCGTACACCATTGTTTTGGACCGAGCTTGGTGAAAGCAAGATTTTCGGTGGATTTGATTAGGGATGCTGAGCAGAAAGTGAAAGTAATCCGTGAAAGTTTGAAGATAGCCTTCGATCGTCGAAGTCGTGACGCGAATATGAAGCGTAAGGATATCGAGTATCGTGGGTGATAAAGTGTTTCTCAAGGTATCGCCTTGGAAAAAGATACTCGTGTTCTACCGTAAGGGCAAGTTGAGCCCGAGGTTCATTGGGCCATATGAGATATCGAGCGAGTCGGTCCAATGGCATATCGTTTGATTTTTCCCCGAACTCAAAAGGTTCACGATGTCTTCCACGTGTCGATGCTTCGACGTTATAGATCCGATCCAACGCACGTGATTAGTCCATCAGAAATTGAAATTCAAGCTAATATGAGTTATGAGGAAGAACCAATTCGTATCCTATCACGAGAAGTGAAAGAGTTGCGAAACAAGCGGGTTCCGCTAGTGAAAGTGTTATGGCTCAAGCACGGGATAGAAGAAGCTACTTGGGAGACCGAGAACTCTATGAGAGAGCGATATCCGAACCTATTTACGGTAAGCTTTTCGGGACGAAAATCTCTTGAGTGGGGGAGAGTTGTGACACCCGAATGTGACCCTAGTCGGAGAGTGGTTTGGGACCACGAAACCGAGTCACAAGAATAATTAAGTGTTATATTCCGTGCTTATTGTATGTGGAATTGGTATGCGTAAATATTTCGTGTCTCGATTTTTATTAATTAGGTGCTAATTTATAAGAAAGGACTTAGTAGTGAACTTTGAAAGTACGATAGGGAAATATGTGATGACTAATTAAAGCATGCATGCAAAATAATGGACTTGCATGTCAAATTTCCTTTTTACAAGTGATGGCCGGCCATGACAAAGTGATATGGGCTAAACATGTCATGAAACATGTTTTGTTGGGCATTAGGAGAAATCATAAACAAATAAGCATGGGTAAGAAAAGAATGAAAAAAAATGTGTGTGAGAGTAGCATTCCCCCATTGCCGTGCAACCAAGAAGAGAAAACAAAAAATTTGTTCATCCTTTCTCATCTTTTGGCCGAAAATCATAAGGAGGAAGGAAGGATTTTTGCTCCATTTTTGGTTTAGAAGAGAACTAGAAGGAGATTTGGCCATACTTGTACCAAGATTAAGGTATGTATGAGGTTGTGTTTGGAGTTTCATGCATGACTTGGTTACTAACTTGATGTGCATGTTAGCCATGGCTCAAATCTTTGTTATGCCATGGAAATGGTATTTGGGCAAAGTTGTTATGGTGATAAAGCCATTGCATGCTAAGTGTGAAGCTTGATGATGATGCATGCAATGATGGATTTTCTATTCATGAGTAAGATTTTGAGTTTTCTCTTTGTTTTATCATGATTAAAGTTGAAAAGGAGCATGATTGTCATATTCGGCCATGATGCATTCTTGAGCATGATTCATGCTTCTTGCATGTTAGTTAAAAATTTGTGTTTTGGATGGCTATGGACACCTTGAAAATTCGCCCATGCTCATATATGCATATATATGATTGCACATTATGTTTGGTTATGAACTAAGTGATGAATATATTGATTTAAAGAAGAAAATGTGGAAGAATGCTTGTGAAATTGCAAGCACAATTCGGCCTAGCACACATATAAGTGCTTGATGCTATATTATAAGTTTTGGGCCACAATGTGCAAAGCATTAATTAGTAGATTGCATGCTGTTTTTGTGAGGTATTAAGTGCAAAATTGACCTCAACATGTACATGAATATTCGCCTTGGGTAGCCTATTGAAGGCCTTAGCATTTCCTTGATGCTCAAATAAATTGTATTGAATTGCATGATGTAGTATAAAATGTGCATGACCATTGTGTATTCAAGCTAAAGAGTGGCCATATGACCATTTAAAATCCTTGTCATATTCGCCATAAGCAAGCACAATGAGGTTTTAATAAATTGAATTTGTTTGAATTAGCTCAAGAGCTAAGAGGGCCACAATTGGACAAGGGAAGGAAAAGGTGATCGAATAGCCGAAAAAGCCGTTCGACAACATCCGGGTAAGTCCTCAAGAAGTGACCTTACTTGAATTATGTGAGATGAAATATGGATGTGTATGATCATTGATTATGTGTGTATGAGTATTTGAATTCCACCGGGTTAAGTCCCAAGGCGAATATGCTAATGATTATAATTGTGTTTGAGCCTTAGTAACGAAAATGAAATATGTATGTCCAATGATTATTGATGTATGTCTGCATGAGAAATTGAATGATATCCGGGCTAAGCCCGAAGACAACTATGCTGGAAATTATATCCGGGTTAAGACCCGAAGGCAATTGTGCTAGTGGCTATATCCGGGCTAAGGCCCAAGGCATTCGACGAGTTATTCTATCCGGCTAAGACCAAGGCATTTGTGCACGTGATTAAATCCGGTTATATTCAAGAATCTTGGGCTGGAGGTGAGTGTTGGTTGTCGAAATGAATTTAATTAGTACACTCGGAAAGCCCAAAGGATAAGGTACGTTATATGTGCATTGGAAAGTCGACGTGTTTGAGCAACATTCGCTCAATCGACTAATGAATTTCAGTTATTGAATTGATTGATGCTTTGCGAACTTATATAATGATGAAGTATGAAGTAAGAATGTGTATTAATGAAATGATGCATTTGGCTATGTGAATGTATTGCTGTAAATTATAGTTCATTATATTCCTTGAGACTTACTAAGCATAAAAATGCTTACCCGTTGCTTTGGCTCTTAGTTTTCTAGATTTCGCTCGAGGCAATCGGATTTGGGATCGTTGAAGTCGAAGTCATCCACACTATCAAGCCTCCATTTTGGTATAAATTTTGGTTGAACTTGAGATGGCATGTATAGGACTACCCTTGTTTGTTAAATATGTTGTAATGTAAGTATGTACTGGCGGTCTGAAAATGGCTCGAAAAGGAAGCATGAACTTAGACTAATTGTGGGTTGTATGTATATATTTTGTGTCATGATGTGGCTATGGCTTGAAATGGGAATGTTGGTCATATGATCAGCCATTGGCATGGTTAAAATGATCATATATGAACCTATGTATGGTAAGGCTAGTTGAATCATGGAGACCACCAAATAGGTAAGTCCTATCTTAAAACAGATGCTGCCAGCTGCAGTGGCATGAATGTGAAAAATCACCAAAATTCATAGGAATGGAATTAGATAGTGAATAAGCTATGTAAATGAACCTTGATGAGTCTATTTTCATATGGAAGAAACGAAACGGTCATAGGAGTTACAGGTTAAGAGATATTAAAGCTATTGTGAGACAGGGCCAGAATGGTTTCTGGGTTCCCTGTCGCAACTTTAAAAATTCACTATAAATTATCCAAAAAGAATTAGGAGATATATCTTATATGTACAGATTCCATTTTGAGTCTAGTTTCATTAGAAACAAACGACACCAGCATTAAAGCCCTGTACAGAGAGATATTCAAGTTATACCGCGCGAAGGTCAGAGCAGTCGATCCCTGTAACAGGGGTAACTTTAACTAATAAACTGTACCAATTGGCCTGACCAAAAATCCTAGAAATAAATCCATGGATGGATATATGAGTCTAAATTTAGGGAAAATTTACGAAACCAGTTTCCGAGTTTTGAAACTCGAGATATGATTTTTAAGGCGACAGTGACGCAGTTTTTCCAGCCTGACTGGAAATGTCAAATTGGTGGGCAAAAACATGTGAACTTGGTTTGTTAACCCTCGGGTCCGACACCGGCGATGGTCTCGGGTTTGGGGCGTTACATGACAGCTGAGAAATATATGAGAAAAGGGTATGAGTCTTATCTCACATTTGTGTTGAATACCCAAGTGTTGGAAGTAATGATTAAGTTAGTGCCAGTGGTATGTGAGTTTCCGGATGTGTTTTTGGAAGAGCTGCCTGGGCTGCCTCCAACTAGGGAAGTTGAGTTTAGTATTGAGTTAGTCCCTGGTATTGCGCCTATATCAATTGCCCCGTATAGGATGGCACCGTTGGAGTTAAAAGAGTTGAAGGTTTAGCTACAAGAATTAATGGATAAGGGTTTTACGCAACCGAGTATTCTCTGTGTGGTGCTCCGGTACTTTTTGAGTATAGACTACAGACAGCTCAATAAGGTGACTGTGAAGAACAAGTATACTTTGGCAAGGATCGATGATCTGTTTGAACAATTTAAAGGAGCCACTGTGTTTTCTAAGATAGACTTGAGATCTGGTTATTACCAATTAGTAGTTAAGGAGCAAGATGTGTCGAAAAAGAAATTTCAGACAAGGTATGGCCATTATGAGTGTCTTGTCATACCCTTTGGCTTAACAAATACACCTGCTGTATTTATGGACTTAATGAACCGTATTTTCCAACCGTACATGGATAAGTTCATTGTTGTTTTTATCGATGATATATTAATTTATTCTCGTGTTGAGAGTGAACACACATAGCATTTGAGAATTGTTTTGTAGCATTTAAGAGATAAACAGTTGTATGCCAAGTTTAGCAAAAGTGAGTTTTAGCTCTGAGAGGTTGGATTTTTAGGACACATCGTGTCGGGTGATTGCTACTCTAAGGAAGAGGTTGCTACAGAAAGATGTCAAATTCAAATGGACGAAAAAATGCCAACTGAGTTTTGAGAAACTGAAGGCGTTGTTGATTGAAGCTCCACTTTTAGTGCAACCAGAACCGGGAAAGGAATTCTTAGTGTATAGTGATGCATCCTTAACTGGATTAGGATGCATGCTTATGCAAGAAGGCAAGGTAATAGCGTATGCCTCGAGACAACTGAAGCCGCATGAGGAAAACTATCCGACTCATGACTTAGAGTTAGCTGCCATAGTGTTTGCACTGAAGATTTGGAGACACCATTTGTATGGCGAGAGATGCCAAGTATTTACTGACCATAAAAGTCTAAAGTATTTGATGACCCAAAGGGAACTGAACCTTTGCCAACGGAGATGGCTAGAGCTCATAAAAGATTACGATCTGGTGATCGACTATCACTTGGGGAAGGCGACCGTGGTCGCCGAAGCTTTGAGTAGGAAGTCATTGTTTGCCTTGAGGGCTATGAACACTCAGTTGTTAGTAACTGTAACACCCCAAACCCGGCCTAGACGTTATGTCTGAATCTGAAGTGTCATATTAAAAAAACATTTTCGAAAAACTTTGTCTTATTAAGAAATCTCGCTTGAAAGATAAAAGCCCCTTTGTTTAATTCTAAAGTCAACTTAGCTATTTGTTAACCATTTTCAACTAGCCTTACTTTCAAAAACATGTTTGTTCTGGAAGAATTTCAACAATGTTGCGGAAACGTGATGTTTTGAAAACAAATATCATTTTGGAAAACCGCGCTCTACCTTTAACAGAAGGAAATCATAATAGTTAAAAACCCCCAAACTAAAAGCTAGAAAATTAGAGAAAAGTCCTTATTACATCAAAAGCCCAAAGGGAAAGTAATTTAAGTAATGTAAAAGTAATACGAATATTTAAAGCTGTTCGTAGTGTGGCTACCTCTGAGTCCTCCTAACACCCATCCACCTATCATTGGGGATTACCTACACGATTAATAAAGGGGGTGAGTTTACAAAAACTCAGTGTGTAATCCCCTTCCTAGAGTAATAGTTAGTATATAGAAACAGAAATAGTCTGGGCCAGAGCCCTATAATAGTAACAGTATAGTCTAGTTCAGAGCATAAGTGGGCCAAAGCCCATTACAACATCATTTGGGTCACAGTCCATAACAAAATCAATTGGGCCTAGCCCATCTCAGTAACAAAACAGAATGTGTGAATGCATGGATGCATGCTATCCCATCCAACCCTGCACTACCTGTGTGAATGCATGGATGCATGCTTACCCATGCCATCCTTACACTTACAATGTTAGCACCGGTTGTAGCACTAACCGAAATCGCAGCAAAGCTGCTGTATATATACAGCTTTAAGCCTTCAGTAGCAGTATTATAATTGGCACAAAGCCATCAGTAACTGTAATAAGTTTGGCACATAGCCATCAGTGACGGTAATATAATCGGCACACAGCCATGAGTAAATATGATCGACACAGAGTCATCAATAAATATGATAGGCACATAGCCACTGGTAAATACGATTTGCACAAAGCCATAATCAGCATAGCACAGAGCCATATTTAGGTTGGAACAAAGCCATAATCAGATTAAGCAGCACTAAGCCATCCATTGGTCCAAAGTAGTCTCGTGCGACCCGTGCGACCTTAACATATCAATACTGGATCCACAATCGTCTCGTGCGACCCGTGTCATCCTATTAGAACTTCCTCCATATCAATGTCCCAACCTCATGCAACATGTCATGTATATCATGCTCAATCATCACGTGTATGTAAAATGGCCAGGCTCAATAATAATCATTTAAACATATATTAAAGCATATCAATCGTACAATCACCGTCAAGTCAGTTAAAACACAGTCATACGATCACATTCAAATAGATCAAATTCATACTCCAAGTTAGCCATTTACCCACAAGCGCAAAACAGTCATTTTACCCTACAGGGGTATTTCAATAATTTTACACTACAAGGGTATTTCGGTAATTTTACAAATTAGGGGTATTTGGGTAATTTTATAAACTAGGGTTATTTTAGTAATTTTACAATCTGAGGGTATTTCAGTAATTTTACAAACCGAGGGTATTTCGATAATTTTATAATCTAAGGGTATTTCAGTAATTTTACAAACTGGGGGTATTTTGATAATTTTACAATATGAGAGTATTTCGATAATTTTATAAATTGAGGGTATTTTAGTAATTTTACAAACTGGCGGTATTTTGATAATTTTACAATTCGAGGGTATTTCGGTAATTTTACAAACTGGGGGTATTTCAATAATTTTACAATTTGAGGGTATTTTGGTAATTTTACAATCTGAGGGTATTTCTCTAATTTTACAAATCGAGGGCATTTTGATAATTTTACAAACCGGGGTAATTCGATAATTTTACAAATCAAGGTCTTAAAGACCCCATAGATGATCCACCTTTGCCTCAAGTGACTTAAGTAACCTAAACAGACATAACGGTGTAAATGGGCCTAAGGCCCATTCTCAACCCAAGTGGGCCTACACGCTCGTGTGGCCCATTTAGCCCAAATTTAGATATAGCTATGTGTACACCATAGCCCGGTTCATTAATAGTTACTTATCGCGAATTTTATCTGTGTAGGCCCACAAGCCCATTGGGCCCACACGGCCCATTTCAGCCTAAAACAACCTAAGTCATGTGCGGTACATGACAAGTCTATCTACTTCTCGCTTAATAGCAAAATTTACCCACGTGGGCCCACGGGCCCATTGGGCCCATACGGCCATTTCACCTAAAACTATTCATGGCTGTACGAACGACATAGCCCAGTCCAAAACTTACCACATAACATACATTTATCCATGTAAATGTGGGGTCCACGAGTCTATTGGGCCCACATGGCCCATTTAGCCCAATGAGGCCCAGAACAGCCTAAGACCACGAGAGTGCTCGTGGTGGCCTCTACAGTCTAACGCCCATGTCCATGGGCTCGATTCACCACATGTACAATTGCACGCCCATGTGGCATCATATGCCATATTTTCGGCTTTTCAGCATTTCACCGATCTACAGTCATAGTAGTGTAAACAACACATACTTTTAGCTTTCAAACGATTATCGAATATCGCATACAAATACACACGCTTTAGGCTTTTTAGCCGATCATCAAACATAGCATACGGTTATAGAGTAATAAGAATTCACAATCACCAGAACCTAAGTTCAAAAATAACATTCAGTTAATCACTAATCAAATAGTGTTAGAAAAACTCTTAACAACCACCTAACCGAAAGGTTGACTACCACTTGCCTTGAGTAGATCGGTCGTCTGTAATTTGCCTACCTAATCCAAAGTTTGGTGCAGTTACCCTGTTGCAACCCGGCAGAAAGTCCCGAATCGCCGACACCCTACGTCGCTTAAACTTGGGGGCAGAGGCTACGCGTCCACTCCCAGCCGGCACCACTATCATCACTTTATTACTAGAACCCCCTTTGCTCATCGAGAGTTCGATCTGATGGATAAATATTGCTACACCGAAGTATAAGTATGAGAGAGGAAAAATTTAAAAGCGATTGGTCCATGGTCTTAGACTACCAAACAAATGACGGAGTAGAGCTAGGAAGGGAAAAACCTGAAAAAGGAAAGAAAGTGCAATTTGGATACTTACCTATGAGTATTCAGCCAATGAAATAATTGGAGGTGATGGTGGAGAAGTGCAGAGAGACAAGATGGTAGATGTTCAGCCGATTGCTCAGAATCAATTACAGAAGCCAGAAGTAAGAGATGGAAAAAGAATAGTCATTTGAAAAAACCAAAGGAAATGACAAAAAGGAAGAAGAAAAAAGTATCTAGCAAGAACTCAAAAGAAAATAGAATACAACTAGAGGGCTAACTGAAAGGGGAAGTATGGGTGAACAAATGCCGAAGTAAAAAATAGAAAAAGAAGCATAATAGAATTGATCGTAATACTCAAAAGAATAGATAAATGAGTTATGAAAACAGGTCAAAATGTATTCGACCACTTAAGGAAAGTATACGACTGAGATGTTGAAGATAAAAAAAAAACAAAACAAAAAAAACAATGATCACCAAAAGCCTAAAATGAAGGGCACCTTTCCCAGCTAAATTTCTGAGAACTTCCCCAGAAAATTCAACACAGTCTTACCTCCCTTCAAACTCCCTTTCTTCCTCCTAAAATCCCTCCATGATTTCCTCCCCAATATTCTCCTTGATTTTCTCCATAATCCATTCCTTGACCAGTTCAAATTCCAACCACCCTTGTAGCATTTTACTCAAACTCCACCACTCACATAGCAAAGGAGTAAAATAAATACTCCTTTGTGCATAGAGTGACTCGAACTCAAGCTCCCTTGCCATCTTAATGACACCACAACCACTGACTACAAGCTCATCATGTGCCACATTTTAATCTTAATTATTTAAAAGGCTTACTTCCAAGTACCAAGGGTTTTATTCACTTAAATAAAAAATTTAGCTAAAGCCCAAGTTTGAACTCAGGACTTCTCCAATACTCCCAAATATGCCCAAATACTTAGCGACTATAGCCAACATGCAATTTGTGATATTTCTCACACACATAAACTTTTATGTGTTCCCATACTCAAGGCCCATTCCTTTTAGGCCCAAATTTGTGGCGTTACAACTCTACCCCCTTAAAGAAATTTTTTCCTCAAAATTTCCAACTATCAAAATAGTCACACATCCTAGCCTACCACACTATGCCCTCACTGCGCACTCTAACACTAATAATATAAGCACGCACTAAACCATCTATCCACCGGAGCGGATAGATATCACATGCATACCATCTCCAGAACACACACAGAATAAATACAAACTCTAACTTTAAGTGTAACAATATAGTCTAATACTAAGAAATCACAGTACTTCTATCTACTGCTTTTCAATGACAACAAACATCAGTTTTAGAACCTTACGAATACGACACCAGAGACTTGGTGTCCACACTTTTCAGAAGAACTATGTGGTGTGCCACACTTTTCAGAAGAACTATGTTTAATTCTAATTAAAAGAAATCTCACTTGAAAGACAAAAACCCATTTGTTTAATTCTAATGTCAACTTAGTTATTTGTTAACCATTTTAAACTACCCTTACTTTTAAAAACATGTTTGTTGCGAAAGCATTTCAACAATGTTGCAAAAACATGATGTTTTGAAAATAGATATCATTTTGGAAAATCGCGCTCTACCTTTAACAGAAGTAAATCATAATAGTTAAAAACCCCCAAATTAAAAGCTAGAAAATTAGAGGAAAGGCCTTATTAAATCAAAAACCCAAAGAGAAAGTAATTTAAGTAATGTAAAAGTAATACGAAAATTTAAAGCTATTCGCAGTGTGGCCACCTCCGAATCCTCCCAGCACCGATCCACTTATCGCTGGGGATTACCTGCACGGTTAATAAATGGGGTGAGTTTATGAAAACTTAGCCAGTATACAGAAACAAAAACAGTGTAGGCTAGAGCTCTATAACAGTAACAATATAGACCAGTTTAGAGCATAAGTGGGCCAAAGCCCATTACAATGTCATTTGGGTCATAACCCATAACAGAATCAATTGGGCCTAGCCCATCTCAGTAACAAAACAGAATGTGTGAATGCATGGATGCATGTTATCCCATCCAACCCTGCACTACCTGTGGGGAATAACCCACCCACGCCATCCCTACACTTACGATGTTAGCGCCAGTTGCAGCACTAACTTACTAAGCTTTATGCAAGTGTATGATATGTTATGAGTATGATGTTACTTGGTAAAGCGATGTTAGTTATTTACTTGTAACCTACTAAGTTTTATGCTTACTTCCTCTCTTCTCCATTTTTCTTATAGTGCCACCAAGCTAACTCGGGAATTAAGGGACATCGTGTAACACCCCTTACCCGTACCCGAGGCCAGGATAAGTATGAGGTGTTACCGGACAAACATACAAACATTAAACTAAAATACGGGCCATAAAATTTCATTCATATTTCAAAACGTTCATTCACTTACACATAGTCCCTTATTTGAGTATACGAAGCCCAAAACATACTTTAGAAAGGGTTCGAGACTAAGCTGAGAACTTACGAAAATCTTGGAAATTTCATGCTTTAAGGCTCCACACGCCCGTGTCCCAAAGTCGTGTTCCATACACGGCTGAGACACATGGTCGTGTCTTTGCTTATGTGGAATATACCTAGGCTATTTTCTAAGCTTTGGTCAACCTTAATCTCTTACACACTTATACAAAATCAAAAGCATATAACATGGTATTCATTTAATGATTAAATATTCTCAATTAAACCACAAACATGGCATTTTTATGTCATCATACATGTGTCTCTCATACTCATTTTACCTTATTTATTATAGTACCACTTATACATTTATACCAAGATTATCATCTTACAAAATATCTTCAGCTTAATCATCAAGCATTCATATTTAAAACTAGATCATATCTTTACAAAATATCACAATTCAGATACGCAAAATAACATGTTTGCCTGAAACATTTCAATTCAACTCCATACACAACAAGCATTACATTGAGACTAGTCATATATATATATATATACATGTCATGATACATATCATTCTCTTTTTGTTTTCTTATAAACACATATCATTTATTTCATTATATCAATATTTCATATATCAATATTTCATATATCATAGTTTCCATGTATTCACATATTTTTATTTTCCTCCTCTTCTCCATTCCACATCCTTAATGTATATAGCATTCTTGTAAGTACGATTTCACAATTTACTAATAAATGCTCACATCAAACTGTCCACACGAGTCATAGTCACTTACTTATTTATAATTCAAGCTACAGAGCTCTAAATTAAGATCCGTAAATTTACCCTAAAACTAGACTCACATATCTTTCCACCATAAAATTTTCATAATTTTTGGTTTAGCCAATTAGTACAGTTTATTCATTAAAATTTCCCTATTTCACTTTCTCGACGCTTCGACCTCTCTTCACTAAAAATTAATTATCTCACAAGATGAACTTCGGATAATGTTCTTGTTGATTTATCTTGAAAATAGACTCATTAGGGATTTTAAAAATATAAGTTTAAGCCTCTAATTATTTTTATCCAAAATTTTGTGATTTTCCAAAGTCAACCAGTCTCACAAAAACATAAATATCTCAAAATATAGAACTCCTTTTCTTTCTATGTTTCCTTTATATAAAAATAGACTCACTAAGATTTAATTTTATATCTCATTCAGTCTCGATTCAATTTCTACTATTTTGGTGATTTTTCAAAATCACGCCACGCTATTGTCCAAAACAGCTTTTATTGCTAATTCACTCTTTCACACTTTCTTTGTATTAACCTCATTTTAACATACATATCGCAAATCATTTTCACCACATTTCATACATCACAAGTATAGGCCCATGATCACAAGGTCACCATAAAATCATCCTCATGTATAACTTATTTGTTTATAACCTCACCACATCCTGGTCACTTAATGAACATATCATTCACATAATCAAGTTCCTGCACTTATTCATCACAAAACTCACAAAGCAATACTTAGAGAGTCTCCCGTTGAGCACTTCGGATCAATCCTTGATACTTGGTGGTTTCAGCACATAGCTCCACCCATCATATAGTTTGGCTCTCTTGTACACATGGTGAGCACTCAGTACCACCCATGTGACCTAGCCAATTTATCTCGTAGCTCTCTTGTCTACATGGTGTCCTTCACCTGGAACCACACATGCAACCTAGCTACATATATCCCGTAGCTCTCTTGTCTACATAGTGTACACATAGTATCACCCATGCGACCTAGCTACATCATAATGTCTTGTATCTCTCTTGTACACATGATGTGCACTCAGCACCATACATGTGACCTAGCTACATACTATCTATATCATCCAATCGTTCCGAAGGTTCAACCGGGATTTCTCTCTCTTTTCCAACAATTTCACCAATCAAGTAATTATCCACAAACATATTTCCAATATTATTATAAAATATCATAATACAAGTAATATTGATGTATTACTTACATATAAACTTACATCTCATTTAATATCAAGGCAATAACATTAAATTACACATTGCCTTATTAAAAATCATATAAACTTACAATTTCCCATAATATCCATAATCATAGAAATCACATTTATGTATGATAATTCAATGCACTTCATGTACCATAGACATATTTTTAAATCAATTCATAAACTTGGCACCATAATCATTTAATTTAATATAATTCAATTAATTCACTAAATTTAACTTTCAAATATAAATTACAAGATTATTGTATTATTATCATACCAACTTACATACTTTCACCACCTCGAAATCATAATGAATATATCAATTTTACATTGAAACATGCATAAATTAATGCTTATTATACATATGAACTTACCTCGATACTAAAACGGCCATTTTACCAACTTTCCCAATTTTTGATTTTTCTTTCATTCTAGGTTCAAATCTAATTTTCCGGGATCTAAAATATCATATTTTACTTATTTAATTAATGTACTATTCAAAAAAGTCCTTAACTCAAACTTTAGAAAAATTATAATTTTGCCCCCAAACTTTTGCATATTTACACTTTTTCCCCTAGGCTCGGGAATTGAACTTCATCCCTTGTTCTTATGTTTTATGACATGCTGATCACTTTTCTCTTCTATGGAAACATCAAATTCTCACTCTAACATATACTTATGACTATTAGGTATTTTTACCGATTAAGCCCTTTTACTCGTTTTCACTCAAAACTGAGTAGCACAAGTTGTCTAACATAATTTAAAACCTCCTATTCCATTATAAAACATCAAAATAAACACATTTCACCTATGGGTATTTTTCCAAATATGAACCCTAGCTTAAATTATTGCTAGAATAAGCTTAATCAAATGACCGGGATTCCAAAAACGTAAAGAACTTGAAAAACGGGGTTATAACGGACTTACTATTGGGCTTGAAAAGCTTGAAAACCCTAATCATGGCTTCCCCCATTCTAATTTTGGCCTCCATGAGAAAGATGAGTCAATTTTGGCTTTATTTTCCCTTTTTATTTCTTTTAGTTACCAAATGACCAAAATGCCCTTCCTTACTAAACTTTCAAAAATTTCATCTATGTCCAATTTTTCTCCATCACTTACAAATTGGTCAAATTTATATTTAAGACCTCATAATTAATATTTCAAAGCATTTTCATACTAGAAACTTCTAGAATGCAAGTTTTGCAACTTATTCAATTTAGTCCCTAACTTCAAATTGAGCACTTTATGCATAGAATTTTTTCACGAAATTTTCACACAATCATGCAATCATATCATAGACCTCAAAATAATCATAAAATAATTATTTCTATCTCGAATGTTTTGGTCCCGAAACCTCTGTTCCAACTAGACCCAATTTTGGGCTATTACACATCGGAGGCATTGATCACACTATCACCTCAAGTTTTTGGTATAGTGAGTTTAAATGTTTTGAGTGTGGCATGTATAGGGACTTGATCTTTTTGTTTGGTGTCATGTTGATTTAGCCACAAGTGTTGGCTCATATGGATGTGATATTCATTTTGTATAGGCTATTGATGTTGGCTAATATTGATTATTATTAAATGTATTTAATGAAAATTCTCATGGTTTGTATTGATAAGAGGAGATGTTGTATGTGATAGGAAATAGCTTAGAATTGTTGTATGGATGCCTAGGTATTGGCTGATATGGTCATGTGTTTATATGGAATCGGTAGTGTTTTATGTTTTTGTTGGTGGGTGTAAGTAGGGGTGACAAAAAGGCTTGGTAAATAGCCTTGTTTTTGTTCACATGGGTAGATACACGATCTACCCCATGGGCGTGTGGTCCGGCCGTGTGTCCCCTGCACCTAAATTTGGCAAAAAAAAAGCCCAGTAGTAACCTCACAGGCAGAGACACAATCGTGTGTGTCAACCGTGTAGAAGACACGACCTAGTACACGGGCGTGTACTAAGGCGTATGCCTCTAAAGAGTTGATGATGTTAGAAATGGAATGTGAAGGTTTTTGTACATGGGCTGAGACACGGGCTTGTCTTGGCCATGTAAGGGACACGGGCCATGAACACGGGCGTGTGCCAAGCCATGTGAAAACCCCTGTAGGTTTGAATCGAGAAATAAAGTCGCATGGTCTAGGGACACGGGCGTGTCCCGATATGTTCAGGCCATGTGACCCAGATGGGCCCTCAACATGGGCATGTTAAGAGGAAACACGAGCGTGTCGGCCATCCATACGGGCGTGTGCCCCTGGTTGCATTGAAATTTTTCAAAGTTTTCAAAACTGTTCGGTTTATTTCCGAACTATTTCCAAAGCTTTTTTTGGGCCTTGTAGTTCCATATTAGGGACGTTAAGAGGAAGTTTGAAATTTTTAAATTTGAGCAAAATTTTATGACCCAAAAATGTTTGTATGTATGTGTTTATGTCTAGTAACGCCTTGTACCCTGCCCCAGCATGGGATACGGGTAAGGGGTGTTACAATTTGATCCTCATAGCTACTAGGATTCAACTTTCACATTTTATGCGATTTAGTTCTTCTCTTAATTAAACACTTAATCGATAAAATTTTCATATCAAAATTTTCATACGTCATACTTAACATTTTATAGGCCATATGATAAAATAAAAATAAAATATATTTTGGGTCAGATTTGTGGTCCCGAAACCATTTTCTGATTTCACTGAAAAATGGGCTATTACAGAATGCCACCCTTCAGAACAAAGAAATAAAGGATGGAGGTGATAAGTTCAAAAAAAGAAAAAGTTTGATGCCACAAAGAGAACCTTGATAAGTTGATGCGATCTCGGTCGCATCATGTTTTGAAACAATTAGACAACATTGGGGTTGGCCCAAACTTAAAAGGCCCAACTGCAAAATGAAGCTATTAATTCCAGCTTGTTAATTTGGCTACTGGAATAAGGACTTTGATTTATTTATTTTAGTTACTTTAGTTATTATAATATGAGTCTTTAGTTATGTCTTCTTTATTAAATGCATCCTTAATTATTGTCTTGCGTTATTGATCTACATCTTTTAATTATGACATGTATTAAGTGTTCTGCGTTTAATAAAGTCCTGCATTATGTAACTCCCATGTTAATTAAAGTTTGCATCTTTTAATGAAGTAATACATTAAGTAATTCATTGTTCATTTAGTTTACATCTTAATTAAACCAAGCATTTAAGCATCTTAGTTGTTAAATATGTTTGAGTTTGTTTATATAAGTATGTTATTTAATTTGGCTGTTATTTTTTTAATGTTTAAGTTATAGTGTGTTTAATTTTTCTTAAATAAATTGATTGTGTGATTGTTGTAGGAAAGTACAAAAGGTTGGTCACATAGCTACAAAAGAGCTGTTCGTTTGCCAAGAAAAATCAAATGCTGTCACATTCAATTGGCTGTCCAATTTTTACATAAAAGAGTGTACATTTGGTCATTTAATTACTGGTGCATATTTGGAATGTTTTTGGTGGGTATTGAAGCACTCAAAGCTCATTATGGTGACCTTTCAAATGGACCAAGAGTGACTCTTCAAGTCTAATTGGTTTCATGCACTCAAAGTTAGTTATGGTACTAATTAAGAGATGAATACACATGCATTAAGGCATTTGGTTAAGGGGAAAATGAAGGGACATCAAGCAGCACATTTGATGGACCATTAAGCCTTCATCAAGTGAGGAGGCATGCCTTTTCAGCTATGCATGAATCAAGTGAAAAGACATGACCCTTTGGCTGCCCATTAACAGTTATAACCAAATTTTAATATTTAGTTAATAGAAGATATGAATGTTGAGTTTGAATAGTCATAATAATGCCTATAAATAGTTTGTAAGAAAACATTGTTTTGGTTAGACTATTTTTGCCAAATTTATGAAATATTTGAAACTTGTGAGAGTTCAAATCTCCTTGTTCTTTTTGGGACTGATCTGACTTATCAAGCTAGGCTTGTGGCGTCTTATCCTTCCTTTGTTTTCTGAACTTATCATTGCAAAGTGTGGCGTTCATTATACCTTTGGTTCTTAACCCGTTAGATAGTAGGGTAAGGTTTATTTGCTGATTTTATTTTTCATTATCCATCTAAGTGCTTGTAAGTCTTGGGTCGACAATCTCTATATTATTGGTTCAGCCTTTGCCTTAGCCAAACTTATCCATCCATTTCCTAAATGTTCTTTGAACCTTTGTTTGTGCCTATCTTCTACCCGTTTGCAGCCTTTCTTGAAACGAAGCACAACTTACTCAATTTCTCAATTGGGCAACCTAAATGACTCGAATCAAAACTGAATCGAGTTCGTATCCCTATCTAAATGTTCCTTAAGTGTTGTTATAAGTTTCGGGTCAATACTATCCTATAGTAATGGTTCACTCTTCAACCTTAAGCCTAAACTATTCCATTCGAATTACCAACTTCAAAATATCCCCTATCTTTGTCTTGCCTAAACCTAACCATTTTTTTCTACACATTCTTTGAACCTATCTTTTATCCATCTTCAGCCTTTTTCTTGTAACGAAACAAACTTACTCAATTACTCGATTGGGCAACTAATGCAACTCAAATTGTAACAACCCGATATAGGGCCTAGTCAGAATAGTGCTCTCGAGACCACAAATTTAAAAATGAATAAATTATTTTATTATTATTTTGGAGTCATTGCAGGTTTATATTAGTACATGCAAAATTTGGTGAAGTAATTTTTACGTTTGTGAGCCCAATTGCGAGAAATGACTAAATCGCCTAAAATTTGAAAGTCCTATTTTGATAGCTAAAAGTGTGAAATAACTAGAGAAAAAAAATTGGTGGTCTTTAAAGGGCAATTAGACCTTATTGTGATAGATTGGCCGGCCATGGGAGGTAAAAATGTTGAAAAGTCAACATTAAGTAAGTTGATGACATAATGTATGATATAATAATGCCCTAAGGCTAGCTATCATCATTTTTTTTCTTTCATTCTTTCTTCTTAACCAAAACTTTTAGCAAAGAATGGGGTTTTAAGAGCTTGAAATTTCAGCAACTTTAAGCCTTCACAATTAAGTGATTTTTATGGCTTTTCTTGAATATTTTTGTACTTTTGAGACCCTTGAAGCATGAGCTTTCAAATGAGGGTACTATTTTGTAAATTGATTAAGAGTTTAGGGTTTTTCCATGAAAGGATTTGTAATGTTTGCTGAGTTTTTATGGAAGAAAATGAGTCTTGGGTGTCTTATAACCAACTTTTGTGAAAGGTGTTAGCATGAAAACTCCTAAAAGGACTATTTTGCATAAGTTGTAAAATAGATGATATATGTGAAATAGTGGGAATTTGGAGTTTCTATAAGAGTATAAAGGGTTCGACTAGGCTTAAGGTGTGAAGACATTCGATAAAAATCAATTTTCGAGCTTCGGGGTAAAATGGTCATTTTGCAGAAGTCTAGGGGAAAATTGGTCATTTTGCCCAATTATGTAATGTAGAGTGCCTAGATTGATAAGGTGACTAAATAAGTACATTTTACTATTATAGATCAAGAAATACCGAATCGAACCTAGACTGGGGGAAAGCCAAGCAAATTGACTAAATCGACTAGTCGCCACATTTTGTAATCCAAGTTAAGTTGTATGTAAATAGTACAACTACAATATTAATGTAGGTGTTGAATTGTACTTGAACTTAATATAGCATGAATTGGTTAGTTGTGGAATTGAGAAAGTAAGACGAAAATAGAGATAGTAAAGTTCCCGTTTGAACCTAGGAAATAAATCGGATATTCATACCATAGCATATGGGCTATTGTGAGCTAGTGTAAGACATGTCTGGGACATGTATCGGCTACATTGAAGACCATGTCTGGGATATAGTATCGGCATTGAGACAAGTGCTAGAGTAAGACATGTCTGGAACATGCATTGGCCTCGAGACGTAAGTCAGTGTAAGACAGTCTGGGATATGCATCGGCTACGAGATGTGTCAGTGTAAGACCATGTCTGGCACATGGCATCGGCACAGATATGCTAGAGCCTGTGTAAGACCATGTCTGGGACATGGCATTGGTATCTTACCCCATGTTTGAGGCTTAATGAATATCTGATAGTGTTCCAAATGGTTCAACGATGAAAGTTATGATATAAGCTATATGTAAGCTCAATATAAGCTATATGTAACACCCCAAACCCGGCCCATACGTTATGGCCAGATCTGACGTGTCACATGGACTTACGACTTAATATGCATTCATTGGTTTAAGTGATTGGGGTAATCTTTGTAAAAACAACAGTTGAATGAAAAGCCAGTTTATCAATCTTTAGGCTATCCATTTGTTGTGCTTGTTGAGTCTTGGAAACATTCATTAATTTTGAAAACCCGCGCAGCCTAACACTAGCAGTTTCGACATAGTATAAATATAATCAAAAAATAAAACCATAGCGGAAAAAGAAATTTAAATAATGGCATTATTACAACTTAAAACCCAAAATTAAATCAGAATATAAAAATAATAAAAATAAACTAACTTAGAAAAACCAACTTTGTAGATGATGTGGCCACTCCGAATCCCTCACAGCTCCAAGCCCATTATGGTTGGGGATTTACTGCAGAGATGAAAATAAAGGGTGAGTTCGGTAAAATTAGTGTGTAACATAACCCAACCATAGCCCAAAACAGATCAAACCTCAGAGTTAGACTTATCTGGGCCTTGGCCTAGTACAGAAATCAGAATGAAACCCATATGCCCATAGCAGATACAGAATGACTATATCATGAATGCAGAAATCCCAACCCAGAGCCAACCATAACACCCCGTACCAACCTTACACCATGTAGGGAGACTACTCGACCCACCCAACCGCTACACACCACGTAAATTGCAAATAGGTCGCCAGATATTGTGACGAAGTCACCAACATGAATATTGTGGCTAGGCCACCGAGCAGATATATATATGTGACGGCCACTAAATTGCAAATGAGGTTGCCGATATTGTAACGAAGTCACGTATCAGATATATGTGGCGAGGTTAATTTGGATTGCAATGAGGTCGCTAGAACGCTTCTCCATCAATATAAACCCATGTCCCATGCAATGAAATAATATGTCATGGCATACGTATACAGAAACAGAACATCATGCTTTTCAGAAAAAATAACCCTAGGGGTAAAATTGTAATTTTGCATGCATAAGGTTATTTTAGTAATTATTACCTATTGCTAAGGTTTCATGCTTATTCTAACATTTACCAAGTAATTAGAAGTACTTACCTCGTCTTTTTACCAAAGTGGGCCCGTTGGCCTATTGGCCCATTTTCGGCCCATTAAGCCCAAAAATACCGTTGTGCACGAAAATGCACACTCTGCACTCTAATCATCCAAATGCACCATATTTATTAACAACTGTCTCACGAGCGCTCGCACCCTCGCGAGTTCACAAAATACCAACGTTTCGATATTTCGACTTTTACCGATTCAGTCTAAGGGAGGGTGTCGTTTACACACCTGGTTATGACGGTTGATGATGATATCTCCCACGCGATAATCCTACAATCGATCACTAACACATTAGACTTACGAATTAACGATAACTAACATAAATCCACGTCAACTAACCCAATCATCACACAAGTTAGTCATTTACGCACAAGGGGCAAAATAGTCATTTTACCCTCCAGGGGTAAATCGATAGTCCTACACTATACGGGTATTTTTGTAATTCTATAACTTATCCACTTAGGCCTACGGACCCATTGGGACCACATGGCCCATTTCAGCCTATCGCGGCCCAAAATAGCTGTCCTACTGCTAAAGTAAGGAGAAATACACACCTGTTAGGAGACTGCAGTTAATCTACGCTCCAAACACTCTTAGCTGACGCCCAACCCAAACGAGCACGTCACAAAGCGAAAGGGATCAACCAAGAAGGGTATGCCTACTCTCTTCATAGTTTGCTCTATTTAAAGCCAGCTCTCCATCTACTCTTATGTTAGCTTCCCGATATGGGATCTCTCCATCACCAGAGTTTAAAACCAAAACCAACTCTTGCCGTCCCAACATAGCAAAATAATCAACCTTTATGTGCCAAGGGATTCGAACCAATGTCCTCTCACATGCCAACTCACGCCACCACCACTAGGCCATCAACTCATTTGTGTCATAAACCCAACACATTAAACTTTACAGCGCACCTATTTGCTTCCAGATTTATTGAAAAGAAAAACCAAAATATATTGCAAGAGCCAAGACTTGAACCTTGGACCCCTTGCTTCCTCTATGGTGTCACTTCCTTGTCCCCTAAGTGGCGCCACCTTGCCACTGCACCACATTCATTTTTTGTGTCATCTTTTACCTCTTTACTCTTAAAAGCCCAAATGCCAATTGCATCACCTGTTCATAAAATTAAAATTCCAAAGACTACCACGGATTTAACTTAAATTTGGGCCTTCCAAAGGCCCACTAACGTACTAAAATATATATTTTAACCAACCAGAACACACACAAATTTTAAAAATCACAGAAACACAGAAAACCTAAAAATTGGGGCGTTACAACTCTACCCTCCTTAAAGAAATTTCGTCCTCGGAATTTTACTTCAATCAAACAGATGAGGATATTGTTGACGCATCGCCACTTCTGGCTCCCAAGTAGCTTCCTCTCTGCTATGATTACGCCACAGCACCTTTACTAGTGGAACTGATTTCCTCCTCAAAATCTTAACATCTCGATCCAAAATCTGTACAGGCTCTTCCTCAAAAGTCAAGTCTATTTGGACCTCGATCTCTGTAAACGGCACAACATGAGTAGGGTCAGAACGATACCGCCTTAACATGGAGACATGAAAGACATCATGAATCCTATCCAATTCTAGAGGTAGCTCCAACTGATAAGCCACTGGACCCACTCGCTTAAGAATCTGATAAGGCCTAATGAACCGTAGACTTAACTTGCCTTTCCTCCCAAACCTTAATATTTTCTTCCAAGGTGAAACCTTCAAGAAGACCATATCACCCTCAGAGTACTCAATTTCCTTGTGCTTCAAATCTGCATATGACTTCTATCTATCAGATGCTTCCTTCAACCGGTTTCTAATCAATTTGACCTTATCCTCAGTATCTGCCACCAACTCAGGTCTAAGAACCTGTCGTTCACCCAACTCGGTCCAACAACTAGGTGTACAACATCTTCGCCCATACAGTGCCTCATAAGGAGCCATTTGTATACTTGCCAGATAACTGTTGTTGTATGGAAACTCTGCCAACGGTAAGTAATCCTCCCAACTGCCTAGAAATTCGATAACGCATCCCCTCAACATGTCTTCCAGAATCTGAATAACCCTTTCTGACTGACCATCAGTGTGAGGATGAAAGGCTGTACTAAAGTGCAACCACGTACCCAACTCCTCATGCAACTTTTTCCAAAATCGAGATGTGAATCTAGGATCTCGATCAGAAATAATCGACACTGGCACTCCATGAAGTCGCACTATTTCTGCCACATACAATTTGGCTAACTTTTGAAGTGAATAATCAGTGCGGATAGGTATGAAATGAGCAGATTTGGTCAACCTATCCACAATTACCCAAATCGAGTCCTTCTTCGACGGTGTCAAGGGTAACCCACTCACAAAATCCATGGTTACCCTCTCCCACTTCCAAAGTGGTACTTTCACTGGCTGCAAAAGTCCGGAAGGTAATTGATGTTCAGCTTTCACTTGCTGACAAGTCAGACATTTTCCCACAACTTTCGTTACCTCTCGCATCAATCCAGGCCACCAATACAACTCCTTTAAGTCGCGGTACATTTTACTCCTCCAGATGCATAGCGCATGCACCTCCATGAGCTTCTTTTCTCAATTGCCCGCCTCAAGTCGAGTCCTTCGAATACAAACTCTACCTCGGGAACACGAACTCCCTCACCGCTCACCCAAACTCGAAGTATCCCGTTACTCGCCGAATCGAGAAACCAGGACTCATCCTCGATCGTTTTTCCTTAATCTCATCCACCCAGTCGGCCTAACTTGCAGTTCTGCTAACAGACTACCGTCGTCATACAGACTCAAACGAGCAAACATGGCTCTCAGATCAGACACAGTTCTACGACTTAGGGCATTAGCAACCACATTAGCTTTGCCTGGGTGATACTCAATTGTGCAGTAATAATCCTTAAGTAACTCTATCCATCTCCGCTACCTAAGGTTCAGCTCCTTCTGAGTCAGCAAGTACTTAAGACTCTTATGATCTGTGTATATAATACACCTTTCTCCGTAGAGGTAATGTCTCCAAATCTTAAGCGTAAAAATTTCTGCTACCAACTCCAGATCATGAGTAGGATAGTTAACTTCATATGGTTTAAGCTGTCATGATGCATAAGCAACCACTTTACCCTCTTGCATCAACACGCAGCCCAACCCTACATGTGATGCATCATTGCATACGGTAAAATCTTTTCCAGACTTTGGCTGAATTAGTACAGGTGCCTCGGTCAGAACTTTCTTCAGCCTCTCAAAAGATTCCTATTGTTTCTCAGTCCAAACAAACAGTACTCCCTTCCTTATAAGCTTTGTCAAAGGCACTGCCAATCCAAAAAATCCTTCCACAAACCTTCTGTAGTACCCAGCTAAACCTAGAAAATTTCGAATTTCTGACACTGACCTCATTGGCTTCCATTCCAGAGTCACTTCAATCTTTCGAGGGTCCACCTTGATCCCTTCAGCAGAGACAACATGCCCCAAGAAAGTTACCTCTCTCAACCAAAACTCACACTTACTAAATTTCGCATAAAGCTCCTTCTCCCTTAGCACTTGCAGTACAATACGAATTTGCTCATCATGCTTCTCCTCAGTTTCAAAATAAACCAGAGTATCATCAATAAAGACGACCATGAATCAATCCAATTATGGCTGGAACACTCGATTCATTAGATCCATAAATGCCGTAGGTGCGTTCGTCAACCCAAATGGCATAACCAAGAACTCATAGTGACCATACCGAGTTCTGAATATCGTCTTGTGAATATCCACCTCCTTAACCCTCAACTAATGATACCTAGATCGAACGTCAATCTTGGAAAATACTGAAGCTCCTCTAAGTTGGTCGAATAAATTATCGATTCTCGGCAGTGGGCACTTGTTCTTAATCGTCAGTTTGTTCAACTACCGATAATCGATGCACATCCGCATTGACCCATCTTTCTTCTATACGAACAACACTGGTGCTCCCCACGGAGACACACTTGGTCTAATGAAGCCTCTATCCAATAACTCTTGAATTTGGGCTTTCAGCTCCACCAACTCCTTTGGTGCCATCCTGTAAAGTGCAATGGACACCAATGCTGTTACAGGAAACAAGTCGATTCCAAACTCAACCTCTCGGTTCGGGGGCAAACTCGGAAGCTCCTCTGGAAAAACATCTTGAAAATCCTTGACGGTTCTAACTTTATCCACTATCAGATCCTCAGTTTTTGATTGGCTTAAAAATGCCAAATAAGCCTCACATCCCTTTCAAATCCACTTCTTGCCTTTCAATGCTGACACCACATTAGACAGATAATCCCTACGCTCGCCTACCACCAAAACCTCCTTATCCTTTGTGGTCTTTAACATCATTCGCTTAGCAGTACAATCCAGTGTAGCCCTATGATTAACAAGCCAATCCATTCCCAAAATGAGATCGAATTCTCTGAAAGGTAGCTCCATCAGATCTCCAAAGAAAACTTTTTCTTGAGTTTCTATAGGCACATCTCTATACAGTTTATCTACCCTAACCGAGTGACTTAAAGAACTTAGTACAGATACCCCACTCACGGTCTCCTCAGAGCGCACACCCAGCGACCCAGATATAGCACATGCAACATATGAATGGGTAGATCCAACATCTATCAACGCAGTGTATGGCATACTGGAAATCAGAAACGTACTTGTTATGACGTTAGGTGCATCACCCTCCTCTCGGCGATGAGCTTCATACACCAACACCGACTGACGAGCCTCAACAAATCCAGCATCCTTGCTAGGCGCTCCTATTCCTCGACCATTTCCATTACCACTTCCGCCTTGCCCCCATCTTCTCAGAAACTGTGGTCCACCCCTCACTGGTTGAGCAACCCTCTACTCTAAAACTTGAACCTAATCTGGTTCCTGGGGACAATTCTTAACGCTATGTTCCATAGATCAGAATCAAAAACAAGCACCAGAACATTTCTGACACTCGCCCATATGCATCTTCCCACAATTTCTACAACCCTATGGTCTAACAGCATTCATCAGTACTACTCGAACTGGCTCCATTACCCTTGCTCTCTTAACATTCCTATTCATACCACCTGAAAGTCCTGAATCTCTCCTAAAACGGTTCCAATCTTTCTCACGATTCTGTTTTTCTGTATGTTTCACTTCCTTAGCTATCTTAGCTTTCTCCACTAAAGCAGCGAAGTTACGCTCCCTCTGCGGAGCAATTAACACCCTAAGTTCATCTTTTAGACCATCCTCGAAGCGTACGCTATGCTCATACTCTGTAGCAACAATCCCAGAAGCATACCAGCTCAGTCCCAGAAACTTAGACTCATACTCAGCCACTGACTTACTCCCTTGGACCAGGCTCAGAAATTCTTTCCGGCGAGTGCCCACGTAACTAGCCCCAATATACTTTCCTTTGAAGACTGTCTTAAACAGCTCCCAAGTCACACTATTAGCAGGAGTTCCATCTCTCACCATGAGCCACCACTGATAAGCCTCATCCCTGAGTAACGATATGGCTCCTTCACCGCCCATAGAGCATCCAGATCATCCATAATCCACTCTGTGGCTTCTAACCAATACTCAGCCACATTCGGAGCTACACCAGATACGCCCCTAAATATCTCTGCTCCATTGGCCCGGAGCCGCTCAGAAATAAACCCTCGAATGTCATTTCTCGTACTTACCCCAGAAACCCTTTCCAAAACTCGGAGCATTGCCTGGGATAGAGCATCGTCCTCGGCACCTCGATCATGAGACTCTACCTCCATTTTCGGTGGTATCGGTGCATCTGCTGCCGGTACATGTCCCAAAGACGAAGATTCAGCCTGAGCATTGGCTCGGCCACGTCCACGGCCTCTCCCATGTTGCTCGTCTACTCATTTCGTATTATCTGATTAAGAATTTTATGAATCTTTTAATATTTTAGTGTTTATTACAGATGTCTTATGAATAATAGTAATTGAGTTTGAGTTTGTTTCTTTTGCAGTAGCTCACCATACTGATCTCACCTACTTATCGAGTTTCTATAGTTCCAGTGTTACCCTAACTAAAGTACCATGATAAGGTTTTGTACAAGCATATAACAGATATTTCAGAAATAATCAGAAAGGCTCAGAAAACTTATAGACTTGGGCCAGAGATTCGGTGTGCCACCTTCTAAAAAAACCTAATTTTAGAAAACTGATTTTAATCTTTAAAATCATATATTTGTAAAGAGAAAATATTGGAAACATTCTCGAAAACAATTTATAATGAAGTTCTGAAAAAAAAAAGATTTTCGAAAACATTTATTCAGTGTTTCTTTACAAACTCTCGTTTTTAAGCCCGTTCCACAGCCGAGTTGTTGCAACCTGGCTCTGAACCACTAAATGTAACACCCCAAACTCGGCCCAGACGTTATGGCCAGATCTGACATGTCACATAGACTTACGACTTAGTATGCATTCGTTGGTTTAAGTGATTGGGGTGGTCTTTGTAAAAACAACAGTTGAATGAAAAGCCGGTTTATCAATCTTTAGGCTATCCATTTGTTGTGCTTGATGAGTCTTGGAAACGTTCATTAATTTTGAAAACCCGCGTAGCCTAACACTAGCAATTTCGACATAGTATAAATATAATCAGAAAATAAAACCATAGCGGAAAGAGAAATTTAAATAGCGGCCTTATTACAACTTAAAACCCAAAATTAGATCAGAATATAAAAATAATAAAAATAAACTAACTTAGAAAAAACAACTTTGCAGATGACGTGGCCATTCCGAATGCCTCACAGCTCTAAGCCCACTATGGTTGGGAACTTCCTGCAGAGATGAAAATAAAGGGTGAGTTTGGTAAACTCAGTGTGTAACATAACCCAACCATAGCCCAAAACAGATCAAACCTCAAAGTCAGACTTATCTGGGCCTTGGCCCAGTCCAGAAATCAGAATGAAACCCATAAGCCCATAGCAGATACAGAACAAATATATCATGAATACAGAAATCCCAACCCAGAGTCATCCATAACACCCCCGTACCAGCCTTGCACCATGTGTGGAGACTACTCGACCCACCCAACCGCTACACACCACAAAAATTACAGCGAGGCTGCCAGATATTGTAACGAAGTCACCAGATACAGATATTGTGGCTAGGCCACCAGAACATATATATATATATATATATATATATATGTGGCAAAACCACCAGATTGCAGCGAGGTTGCCAGATATTGTGACTAAGTCACCAGAACAGATATATGTGGCGAGGCCACTGATTGCAATGAGGCCGCCGTAACGCTTCCTCCATCAATATAAACCCATGTCCCATGCAACAGAAATAATATGTCATGACATACGTATACAAAAACAGAACATCATGCTTTTCAGAAAAAATAACCCTAGGGTAAAATCGTAATTTTGCATGCATAAGGGTATTTTAGTAATTATTACCTATTGCTAAGGTTTCATGCTTATTCTAACATTTACCAGGTAATCAGAAATGCTTACCTCATCTTGTTACCAAAGTGGGCCCGTGGCCTATTGGCCCGTTTTTGGCCCATTAAGCCCAAAAATACCGTTGTGCATGAAAATGCACACTCTGCACTCTAATCATCCAAATGCACCATATTCAGTAACAACTATCTCACGAGCACTCGTACGCTCGCGAGTTCACAAAATACCAACGTTTCGGTATTCCGGCTTTTACCGATTCAGTCTAAGGGAGGGTATCGTTTACACACCTGGTTGATGACGATTGATGACGATATCTCCCACACGATAATCCTACAATCGATCACTAACACATTAGACTTACACAAGTTAGTCATTTACGCACGAGGAGCAAAATAGTCATTTTACCCTCTAGGGGTGTATCGCTAGTCCTACCCTACAGGGGTATCTTAGTAATTCTACAACTTATCCACTTGGGCCTACAGACCCATTGGGACCACATGGCCCATTTCAGCCCATCGCGGCTCGAAATAGCCGTCCTACTGCTAGAGTAATGAGAAATACACACCTCTTAGGAGACTGCAGTTAATCCGTGCTCCAAACACTCTTAGTTGACGCCCAACCCAAACGAGCACGTCACAAAGCGAAAGGTATCAGCCAAGAAGGGTATGCCTATTCTCCTCATGGTTTGCTCTATTTAAAGCTAGCTCTCTATCTACTTTTATGTTAGCTTCCCGATGTGGGATCCCTCCATCACCAGAGTTTAAAACCAACACCAACTCTTGCCATCCCAACATAGTAAAATAATCAACCTTTGCGTGCCAAGGGATTCGAACCAAAGTCCTCTCACATGCCAACTCACGCCACAACCACTATGCCATCAACTCATTTGTGTCATAAACCCAACACATTAAACTTTAAAGCGTATCTACTTGCTACCAGATTTATTGAAAAGAAAAACCAAAATATATTGCAAGAGCCAAGACTTGAACCTTAGACCCTTTGCTTCCTCTATGGCATCACTTCCTTGTCCCCTAAGTGGCGCCACCTTGCCACTACACCACACTCCTTTTTTGTGTCATCTTTTACCCCTTTACTCTTAAAAGCCCAAACGCCAATTGCATCACCTGTTCATAAAATTAAAATTTCGAAGACTACCACGGATTTAACATAAGTTTGGGCCTTCCAAAGGCCCACTAACCTACTAAAATATATATTTTAACCAACCAGAACAGACACAAATTTTAAAAATCACAGAAACACAGAAAACCCTAAAATTGGGGCGTTACACTATATGAGGTGTAATGAATATTGATGAGTAAGTTTTTCTTATGCCAGTTGTATATTATGATACTTGTTGATGAATGATAAACATATGTGGTATATTTATTTATGTACAACTTACTAAGCTTTATGCTTACTCCCTATCCTTTTTCATTTTCTTATAGTGACGCCTATCTAGCTCAAGTACCAACGGAAGACAGAGATATTGATCACACTTCAATCGAAGCTTTCGGCATAGTTTGATTTATATTTTTGAATATGGCATGTATAGGGCTTAGACTTTACTATTTTTGTGTCACTGAGAACTGGCCAAATGTGTTGGCTTGGGTTGGAAACTCTTTATTTTGTATTAAGCCTCGAATGGTGGCAAATATTCATTTTGATTTATATGCAAAGATGTATTTTCATAGATGAATAAAATGCATTATTGGAATGTTGTCTATTATGGCTGATTAGTTTAAATAAGTTATCCTTGTATTGGTTTGGTTGCCTTTGTGTAGGTTGTGTAAGTAAGGGTGATAAATAGGCTTGGTAAATAGCCTTATATTGTCTATACGGGTAGACACACAGGCGTGTTTCTAGGCCGTGTGTCCCCTGCACATAAATTTTGCAAGCCAGTATGCATGATAGTAAACACACGAGCAAAGACATGGTCGTATGTCTCAGTCGTGTGTAGGGCACGGCCTAGCACAAGGGCATGTGCCTTGGCCATGTAGCCCTTATGAAATGCTGACGTCAAAAACAAAATGTCCAGGTTTTTGCACATGAGCTAGGCAAAGGCCGCGTGCCAAGCCGTGTGAAAACCCCTGTAGGTGTGCATTTGGAATTAATTCCACACGGGTGTCATACATGGGCGTGTCCCTGTATTGCCTAGGCAATTTGAGCCATACGGGCCAACAGTATGACCATGTCAAATTGGTCACAGGGCATGTTGCCCCTTCCACACGGGTGTGTGCCCCTATGTCAAGTGTTATTTTTTTAGTTGACTAAAGAAGCCGAGTTGTTTTTAAATGATTTTCTATGTGTATTTTGGGCCTCGTATGCCCATATTAAGGACGTGTTGATAAGCTTGAGAAATTTTTAAATTTTTCCAAGCCTTGGAGACTTGGAATTGGTCGTAAGCATGAGTTTAAGTTAGGTAACGCCTTGTACTCCGTCCCAGCATAGGATATGGGTATGGGGTGTTGCACGAATCATCACCGAACCGAGTTCGTATCATTTAGTATCAGAGCTAGTGAAATTGAAGTATAGATGTTTTTAGCATTACGGTATTGTAATTTGAAAAAAAAAGTCGAAAGCAATTCACTATCCATTGAAGTTCCAAGTGTGAAATATCAGTTTTTGGGAATACAAATTCGTTGGAAATTAAAAAAAGAAGAAGCTAGCTTGGAAGTGTATTTGCTACCTGACTCAATCCTTTCATTACCTATCATTTGGCCACACTTAAACCTTTCCATCTTTATTTTCTAGCCTACCCTTTATCCTAACATTATTTCCTACCCAAAATCAAACATCAAAATTGTGAGCCGATTCCACAACGATTGTTGATTTGTCTAAGTAGTCCATTGAGAACATAGAGAGGCGAACATGAGTGGAAAAGGGTAAGAGTGAGTTGTGAGATCATTAGAGTGTTAAAAAGCCAATCTTGAGTGCAAACACGAGTGGAGTGCCATCTTTGTTTTCTTTGCGAGTGAAACGTGAGGTTTGTATTGGTAAGGTAATCATTTTTATCTTTAAACTATTTCTTTTCCATCAATAAATCATGTTTTGAGAAGAGTTTTCAGAATTTGAACTTTGAGATTTGATGAAAGAGATGGACCAAACCCCTACAAGAACGGTTAGTTCGTGTCGAAGAGCGGGGCCAGCAAGCAAGAGTCTGATGGGAGCAAATTTCTCCAAATCAAAGGATGGAAACATGATCATTACGGAGACAAACATCCAATGAGTATATGGGAAGAGACCCATATCGAGATTCTCATTCATCAAGAAAATCGACTCGGTATGAAACAAACCATGAGTCTGAAGCTTTTCGAGGCTACCAATGAGAAGGTAGAATTTTTTCTTCAAGTGCCTCAAAGTATTCATCTACGGAGAAGTATTTACAAAGAAGTGAATGTGTTTCGTATAAGTACTCATCCATGGAGGCTTATTCACGAAGAAATGATCGTGACTTATATGAAGATTCTTCCACTTCTTTCCAATGAAAAGTCTATCATTCTGATTCTTTTGTATTATCTCCATCTTGTAATGAAAGGTTGAGAGAAAAAGAAATAAAAAGAATGGAAAGACAAGAAATACTAAAAAAAGAAAATGGGAGAATATGGAATGAAATAGAGAAAAGAAAAAAAGAAATGAAAGAAAAAGAAATTGAAAAAAAAAGAGTGAGAGAAAGTAAAATGAGATTGAGATTGAAAAAGAATATAAGGATGAAAAGAAAATTGAAAAGGAGAAAGAGATTAGAGAAAGAAAAGAAAGGGTGCAAGAAACGAGCGACATTGTTGAAGATGAAAATGAAATAAAAAGTGAAAACGAGTTTTCAAAAGAGACAACAGAAAAAAAGATCGTGGTCAACAAAAAGTGAGGAATGTTTTTACTAACCCATATGCAAGTTGCTCTAGTATTACTTCTTCTTTGCAGATGTCTAAAGACTTAATTAACAAGCTTCAACTTCATTACCTTCCTGATGAGAGAAGGTTTCATTTGATCGAGAAAAATAAGGTAGAAAATGAAATCAAACCATAAGTGCCTAACGGTAAGCAAGATAAATAGTTTTTAGCCATTGAATCATAGCAATCACATTTGAATGTTGTTGAGAAAATTGCTGAAGACTTAGGTTTTGAAAGAACTCCTCACCTTGATTTAATTAACTATCATTTTTTGATTGTTAATGATTTTGCTCCAACTAGTGGCATGAAGAGTTTTTATCATGATTTGTACTGTGTTGGCAAGTCTGTTGGTGAAGTGAGATTAACTCGACGTCCACAAAATTTGATCATGTTTGATAAAAAGTTTCCATATGAAACACTCAATCTATTGGATCATGACGGTAATGAGAATTATTTAACTCTTAGTGAAAAATCTTCGTATATTTGCATGAGATTTGAGAGATTTGATTGTTTGGAAGTTTGCATGTTTAAATCTTGTTTTCTTGGCTTGTGTGATTTACTTGTCAAAACGAATTTTTTGTTTCATGTTGGAACAAGTGATCAAAATCATGTGTTTAAATCGGGAGTAAGTTTTCCTAAATTATCATTAAGCAAAGGTGAGCATCATAAATTTTATGTGAATAGAAGTGTGAACAATCTTTGCTTGTTTGATGTTTTATCATTATGTTCAAATACAAAGCATGAGAATTTTGTTGCCTTGCAAAGGAAAAATCCAATATTTGATTTCGGAGGTTGTTCTATGCTATGGTTTGAGAGATTCGAACATGGTTCGCATGACTATAACTTTATCTTGCTTTGTGTTCCTACCATGTTACCAGTCAAGGAATTTCCAAGTCAAATTGAAATGGTAAGGAACAACTATGTTTTTGATCCCAGTGATTATAGTTTTATATTATTGTTCAAGGGACTTGAGCCATGGAATTTTGTTTTCCAGGATTATATCTTTCGAATACTTTGTGATTCTGGTTTGTTTCTATTAAAGAACATTTTGATTCATTATGAGAAGGTGAGATCAACTTCTACTTTTGATCTCGGTATCGGTTTAAGCATTCCAAGTTTGGATGGGTTGTTGAAAAGTTATTTTCTGTTCAAAATTCAAAGTGTTACTAATTTATTTTGTTATTGTGTAGGTGACAATTGGAATGCATTCCTCCTAAAGGGGTACGACCCAAGCTTCTCCCTCTACGAAGCTCTTGCATATCATGTCAAATCGTGGAAAGAAAACTATCATCCCCACCTCGAAGAAGAGGAAAGGAGCAATGTCATCCTCGGGTCTTACCGCTAAAATCAGGCACCCATTCCACCAATTCCCATCGGGACCACAGGAGGAACTTTTTAAAATACTACAAACCTGACCCCTAGGTGTGGGCCGCTGCATTGACTGGGCTGCACTTGAACAAATCCAACTGGCTGATGCAGTTCGAGCCCTCCTGATGACTGACCCGTGGGGGCTATTCTTTGAGATCTTCGAGCCGAAGTACGTCGAGCTCACACTCGAACTCTGTTTGACCTTCCACCTCCAAGTAGTTATGATAGAGTTCGATGATCCCGCAATGTCCGATTTAATCTCGGCGGTTTTGTTCGCCATTGAGCGTGCATCTTTAGTTTGGCATCGCTTTGGGGCTCTATATGGAGGAGTTCATAGACCACAATGATTTTGACACCCTCCATCGCCACATCCATTTGTCTCCCTCCAACTGCTGGAGGGCCTTCGTTCCTACTTTGGCCACCTATGATCCTAGCCGCTCCAAGGCATCGACCCTCGCCCCATCCTTGAGGTACTTACACGCCATCTTGGCCCACACTCTGACAGGGCGGCGGGAGAGCACCGGCATCGTCAACACTCACGATGCCTACTTTTTATGAAGTATGGCGAACGGGCACGTCTTCAACCTTGCCTATTTCATTGCCCTCGCTATTCTCCATCAGATGGAGTGCCATAGGAAGGGAGTCATATCCATCGGCCCTTATGTGACTCGCTTGGCACGGTATTTCGGCCTCCTCAATACGGTGACGCAAGTATCTCCCCTCACCCTCATTGGTTAGATGTCCCCACAGGGCATCTCGAGTATGTTACATATGAGGATGATCGAGCATCGACGTGGAGTTGACCTAGCCCAGTACCGCCTGGTCCAGTCCTTCAAGGAGGAGGACCCAGAGGACATTCCTGATGATGTCCCTCCACAGCATGAGGAGCCATCGTCTCAGCCACCACCCATCCATCGTCCAGTTCATGCGGCTGCTTCATACTCTGACATCTCTGAGTGCCTTACTTGATTTGAGTAGTAGTGTTTTCAGCGCTTTGATCACATTGATGCTACTCTACATCAGATTTGTCAGCACCTCCACATCTCATCGCCACCACCACCTCACGAACCATCCGGCGATGATGATGTTTAAAGACTTTTTATTTTTTATTTTTATTTTCACTTTTATCTTTATTTATCTTCTTTAAGTACTTTTTATTTTATTTTTATTTAATCCTATTTCATTTTTAGGTTTTATAATTTTTGTTAAACAATTTATAATTTCGGCTATTTCATTACGAGTAATTATGCTTATCTATATTTCCTAAAGAGTTCTTGATGTTATCACAGTTATAAAGAGCTCCAAAGCTCATCATCACTTAGGAACTCGAAACTCCATTGGAAAAGGTTCTCCACGACTGCCATGTCCTACCCAACCACCACGATAACCTCTTCGTTGGACACTGTGGTTGTGGAACCCAACCTCTACCACCACCGGAGTATCCTCCTCCAATCTTATCATTGCCTTGGCCGATTATTCTCCATACCTCCAATTCAAGGATTCCATTCAACATTCAGGAAGTTTCACTTCTTTGCCTATCTTATGATTATATATCTATATTTTTCAGTATATCTATCATTATACATTGAGGACAATGTACATCTTAAGTGCGAGGGGTCATTTATATCATTATCAGAAAATCCCTGAATTTTGTCTTGTTCTCAAATAATTTTCTCATATCATCATTAGAATGAATTTTGATTAATTTATGATTTTTATTAATATGTCTTGAATTAAAACATAGGCATTTAGAATTGATTGTTTAAACTTTAAGGAATTAGAGAATCGAGCATGATAAGTTGATTTTTGAGAAATAAAAATTTTTAGGTTGTTTCCCCAAGTCTAGGTATTATCTTGAGTTGAAGTTCAAAGGTCTAAACATCAAAAGGACATAATTTTTGTGAGATCTTGAGCCTTTAGAGCATCTATTATTTCTTTCATGCTCACTTTTATTGTTGCTTTGAGTACGTCAATATTGATCTGTTATTCTAGAACTTGCTTGATTATACATGTCAAGACCACACCTTTGATTTGATATGTCAAGATGATAAAGGCACTTAGGTTTAACCCACTCACTCTATAAAAGCCTACCTTCATAATTAACCCTTAGTAAACCCCCTTGAGCCTAATAATCCATCCATTGATTTACCCTCAATATTAACCCATAACCCATTATTGTTGAAATCCCTTAAATTAATTTGATCCCTATTTTTGTCGAGATTTGATTTGAATAAATTGCTTAGCTATGTTTTATTTTTGATAGCTAGCCTATGCTATTTGACTTGTTCTTAAAAAAAAACATACATACATACATACATACATATTAGTAGTAATTCTTTGTTTTTATGCTTAAATATTTAAATTCCTTATCCCATGAAGAAAAACTCAATTTTAGGATTTTCTAATTAGAAATGTAATTTATCAAGTTTTAGTATTTTTCTAGTTAGGTAATTTTTCAATTCAATCTCGATTCTAACCTTGTTTTTCATCTTATGACCACACCCCCTAAGCAAAGCCAAGTTACAACCCTCTAAAAGACCTTTTGATTGATGTATCATCTCAATTTATAGTGGTGGAGATTTGATCTTCACGCAAGCCTATGGCAATAACTTTTTATATTGACTAATGAGTGCTTCATTTATTGTTCTTAAACACCTCAAGTTATTTGAGTGAATCTTTAGTGAGGATGTTAAACATTGTGATATTTTGAATCAAAGGTAATCACTTAGATAAAGGGAGACACCTATGTTTTCGTGATAAAATGCTCAACTTGAAATGTTTGAAACTTTAATGTTCTTCTAGTTGAATCCTCAATGTATGATTACTTATGGTTTATTTTGAGATATTATTGATAGGAATTATAAGTTGAGAAAAATGAATTTTGATTGTGAGTTGAGGATTTTGCTTGAGGACAAGAAAACGCTTAAGTGTGGGGGTATTTGATAAACCGTAATTTATACATATTTTTATCCCATTATTAGCACATTTTTGGATGAATTATCCTTAGATTTGGTTAATTCGATGCTCCTAATCCTTTAATATCATGTTTTATACTTAGGTGAGCATAGGAGAGTAAAAAGAGAGAGAAATGGGCCGAAAACAGAGAAAATAGACCAACATGGGAAATCAACACGGCCTGGACTTCCTCACATGGGTAAGCCACATGGCTGTGTCCATTTGGAAGAATTGAAGCATGACTTACACGGGTATACCACGCACCAATGCCTATGTAATAACCTTGAACATGGATTGAAGAAATCGCACACGGGCATGTCACACGGGCATGTCCCTGTGAGCCCAAGTTTAGTTCTATTCGTAAAAGGCTAGTCTTCAGGGGTTTTAGGCATTCTTAAGCCTATTTAAACACCTGAGGAGGCACTTAGAAGACACACAGGGTAGGAGGCAAGGAATTACTCAAGTAAAGCCGATTGATCCATCTTAGAAGCCAGATTCATCGTCAAGACTGAAGATCTCCTTTCAATTTCCTTCAGGAGTTTTGGGTTTTCTTTATGTTTTGTTATCTTTATTCTTTTGAGATGTTTTCTTTCATAATTATGAACTAAACCCCCTAAATACCTAAGGGGAATGAAACCTAAGATGGATCTTGTTATTAATATCTAAATTGTATGATAAATATTTGACTTGTTCTTAATTATGTGTTCTTAATTCTTGTTTTAATTTTCCAGGATATAGTTAATGCGCTTATTCAGAGGAGCAAAAGTCCTTGTCTAAGAGTAAATTTGTCGTAATTAAGCGAAGTTGATTGCACGCCTAGAAATAAGGTGACAAGATTTTGCCAGATTAGGGTGAAACCTAATAAGGGAGTCCATAGATCGAGTTAATGCAACACTAGGCTGTTAATTAGAAAGAGATTTCAATTAATCAACCTACGGTTAGATGTTATTAGTCTCGAGAGAGATAATAATATAACTTATGGATTTCTATGGATCAAGTCAAATGAATAAATTGTCTGGTTCAGAGTCAAATAACAAGTGAGGTCTAGGTGGATTTTTCCTTGGGTATTGTCTTAATCAATTGAGTTTTCCCAAAAGCTTTTCCCCAATTTTCTCTCTGTGCACCTTAGTTTAATTAATTAGTTTAGATAAACAAATCCCTTAATTTTTAGGCTAGATAATACAAAGAAAGCAATTACTAGTACTCTTGGTTCCTTTGGGTTCGACAATCCGGTCTTGCTAAAGCTATACTACTGTTCGATAGGTACACTTGCCTTCATCGTGATAATAATTAGTTTCAAGAACGATTAATTATAAGTTTTTAAAACCTATCACGAATATCACGTATAATATTGGTTCACTCTTCAACCTTAAGCCTAAACTATTCCATCCGAATGACCAACTTCAAAATATCCCTATCTTTGTCTTAGCTAAACCTATCCATTTTTTTTCTAAACATTATTTGAACCTATGTTTTATCCATCTTTAGCCTTTTTCTTGTAACGAAACAATCTTACTCAATTTCTCGTTTGGGCAACTAATAAGACTCGAATCATCACCGAACCAAATTTGTATAATAAGTTCAAGTAAGACAAACCAAGAACAAAGAGATAGAATTTTCACACAAAACTTAGAAAAATTCAATTAACTATCAAAGTTCTATTTACATGAAATTTATATGCACTTTTGTGACTGTTCAAATGCCTATGTGAGACTTTTCATATTCAGCCATTAACTAGTATTGTTACAAGTACTAATTTCATTTTTAACTCTTGTAAGGAAGCCAATGAGTCATGCCTCTTCATTGCATTCCGATGTAGTTGAAAAGGCATGTCAATTCTCCTTAATGAAGACTTAAAGTATCCTTAATGTGTTTGATTGATGTCCCTTCAGCTCTCTTGTAACCACATGATAAAAGCTTGTGTAACATCCTCTTAAATGGCACCATGATGAAGACTTAAGACTCCAAAAATGTTTAGACTTGAAGAGTCTCTTTTGGTCCATTAAACAACCTCTTTAATGTTCTTTCAAAAGCTTTAAAACTATCCAACTTTGAGGAGTCTTTAATCATATGAAAAGTCACCTACAAAATAGATATTTAAGATTAAATAATAACTCCAAACACTAATAAAAACAACATATTTAATAACACTCATGCACACAAATTAAATGAACATGCAACTTAAACCATACTTGAAGTAAATTAACAAATGAGATGATTTGATGCATGACTTATTAAATATGAAAAACACATAATGAAAGTCTTTAATGATGCTATTGTATTAATGTAAAGCATTAACTAAAGACACATTCAATAAACAAGAAACATAATACACAATTTTAAAAGATGTAGATGTATTAATGCAAAACATTAAATAAAGTTGCATTTAACAAACAAAACACATAATGAAGCAGATCATTAAACAAAGCACATAATTTAAATTTGAAAAGTTTGTTCAAACTAATCAAACCGTGACATGCAACATATTGCATGAAAATGGATCATTATCTTGAGTCCAATAAAAATTGGACTTATCATGCACGGCCTAAACTTGCTGAATCAACCCTAACATTGCCTCTTTGAGCTTCTTGGAACTAGCCCGAGTCATAGGCCCAATGGGAATTTTAGTTGGATTTCTTCTTGAATTCTCCTAATCTTTCAACCTAATTGGTATTGACATAGACGACTTTAATTTTGTTCCAATCGATTCTTCATCAGACGCTCGCATACATGTATCATCCCCTCCCTCTTCAAAACGATTTGTCCTCAAATCGTCACCTGCATCATAAGGAGATAAATTAGATACATTAAAGCTAGCGCTAATGTTGAACTCACCTGGTAGGTCTAGCTTATAGGAGTTGTTATTAATCCTCTCTATAGCTTGGAAAGGTCCATCTCCTCTTGGAAAGAGTTTTGACCATCGTTGGGCTAGAATCTTTCCTTACACGTGCACCCAGACCCAATCTCCAGGTTCAAACAAAATTATCTTGTGGCCCTTATTTGCCTTCATCTTAAATTCCTAGTTCTTCTCTAGATATTGTCTTTCACCTTTTGACGCAATTCCTTGAGAAATTCTGCTTTTTTTTACCATCTTAATTAACAATCTCATTAGAAGGTAAATGCATTAAATATAAAGGTGTAAGACGATTAAAACCATATACAACCTCAAATGGTGAAAAATTCGTAACAGAATGAATGGTGCAGTTATAAGCAAACTCAACATGGGGTAGACAATCTTCCCACGTCTTCAAGTTCCTTTGTATGATTGCTCTCAATAATGTAGACAAAGTTCGATTAACTACTTCAGTTTGTCCATCCGTTTGTGGATGACAAGTAGTTAAGAACATCAACTTTGTGCCTACCTTACTCCACAATGTCTTCCAGAAGTAACTCAAAAACTTAGCATCTCGATCTGAAACTATACTTCTCGAAATTCCATGCTATTGAACTATCTCCTTGAAAAAAAAATTTGCTATTTGCATAGCATCATTAGTTTTGTGGCAAGGTATGAAGTGTGCCTTTTTAGAAAATCTATCAACCGCCACAAAAATAGAATCTCTACCATTTTTCGATCTAGGCAGTCCTAACACAAAGTCCATTGATAAATCAACCTAAGGTTCCATATGTATGGGTAAGGGTGTATACAAACCATAAGCTTTAAGTATAAACTTAGCCTTTCTGCACGTGATACACCTTTCACAAAAATGTTCTTGCGACACCTCTAAAGTTTTGATCACGCGAAAATGACCCATAAGTCCTCCTTCATGTCCTTCATTCACAAACAGGTCACGAATAGATCCCTATGGAACACAAAGCTTGTTTTCTCTAAAAAGAAAACCGTCATGTCTAAATTTTTTTGCAAAAGCTCCTTTTTCACAAGCTTGATATACATTTCCAAAATCAACATTAGAATCATATAAGTCTTTAATATACTTAAATCCAAGAAATTTTACATTCAGAGTTGATAACAGAGTATACCTACGTGACAATGCATCAGCAACAATGTTTTCTTTACCTTGTTTGTACTTTATGACATAGGGAAAAGTTTCAAGAAACTCTAACCATTTTACGTGTCGTTTGTTCAACTTATGTTACCCCTTCAAATACTTCAATGAGTCATGATCAGTGTGAATAACAAATTCTTTTGGCCAAAGGTAATGTTGCCATGTTTCCAACTGTAACAGCCCATTTTTAGTCAAATCAGAACAGTGGTTTTGGGATCACATTTATTAATATTTTGAGGTCTAGAGCATGATATTATAATTGTGTAAAAATTTCGTTAAGAAATTTTATCGTTTGAATGCTCAATTCAATAAAAAGGACTAAATCACGTAAAGTGTAAAAGTTGAGTTCTATTAGCTAAAGGTGTCTAATAGATATAAAACTTTATAGTGGAGGTCCTTAAGTGGTAATTAGACATTGTTTATTTGAGTGGAAAAATATGGACATTAATTAAGTGATATTAATGGTTTTATGAAAAGGTTAATTTGGTAAATAACAAAATAAATTAAAATTAAAGTAAGAAAAAGAAAGGTATCATCATTCTTATTCATTTCTTAAACTAAAATTTAGGCTAGAAATCCATTAAAGACCACTCAAACATTCGGCCAACCTTGGTGTGTGCATGTAAGTATTTTTTGACTCTGTTTTTAATGATTTCTATGTTTTCAGAGTCGTTGTAGCTTAATCTAGCTAGCCCAGGGACTGATTTGTGAAATTGCTAAAAGTATAGGGTTTTACCATTGATGAATATGTATGTGTTTTGATTTTTGATGATAGGAAATGGATGTTTATTGTTAAACAACATTTGTTAAGTAATTTTTGATAAAATTGTCAATTAGGGATTAAATTGAGAAATGTGATAAATTATGTGTGAAATGTGTGAAATAATGAAAAATATGGGCTTCTATGAGTATAAGTGATATTCGGCTAGCATGGGTGTGGACTTAATTTCATGAAATTACATTTTTATGAGCTAGGGACTAAATTTGTAAAGAAGTTTAAAGTTTAAGCGAAATGTGTAAAATTTCCATAATATGAAAATTGGATTAAATTGAATAGAATGGTAAGTAAATAAGTTAAATTTGATTATATATAGATCAAGAAAAGCGAATTTTGAAACTAGATCAGGGGAAAAATAAAATAGTGGATTGATAGCTCATTTCTCCTGTATAAATCCAAGATAAGTTCATATGTTAATAAACATTAATATAATTGTGTTTTAAATGCTTAATAATTATATTATTTATGAATACGACATTACAGAAATGTTCGACGAAGAATTAGCCACGCGTGATGTGACAGCCCTAAATTGACCCTAGTCGGAAAGTGGTTTCGGGACCGCTAAACCGAGTCACCGAAGTATTTGAGTATAATATTTATGGTCTAAAACATGTGAATATGAACGTGTGAAAGTTTTAAGCTTCGATTTAGTCAATTGCATGTGAATTTAGTTAATAGGACTTATGTGTGACACTTTTGAAATGTGATAGGTTAATCTATAAGGATCTATTAGTACATGTTATGAAAACAATGGTTTTGCATGTCAAATACTCCTTCTTTTTATACATAGTGGCCGGCCATGATGGTACATATATTAAAATATATAGTAAATCTTAATTAAAGGTTAATATTTTATGTAAAAGAAAGGAAATTAATAAAAGAAAGAAAAGAGTACCTAAAATAAGAAAAGAAAAAAAAGGGTATCACCTTGTTCTTCTTAGCCGTACAAGAAGAAGAAAAAGAAGGGGGGGGAGGCATTCAGCCTTTTGAATGAAGAGAAGGTTAGTAAATTTTGTTAATCTTTCTTTTGAAATCTTAGTTTGTTCAGGTTAATCATCATGTTTTTCTTACCTAGCCATACTAAAATTTTGAATTTAGAGGGTTGGATGGAACTTTTGGTTATGGTATATGTGAGAAGAACTTGATTCTTTTTCTTTCTTACCCTTAAGTTTTGATGGATAAAGAAACAAAAAGATTGTTGATGAAAGAAATTAATCTTGTTAAAACTTTAAACTAATAACACCCATATGTGTGATAGCCGAACATAGACTTTGTTTAAAGTCTTGATCAAAGGCCGGTTAAGTTTCTTGAAATGGATATCTAAGGTGTTAAATAATAAAACTCTTGATGACTTGGGTTAAATAGCATTCGGTCATCTTAGGCTAAAATTAAGGTAAGGAGCTTATACTAGTGATAGCCGAATTAAAGAATGCTTGATGTCATGAGTAAATGTTGTTCATGTTATTTGGATGAGAAATGGTAGTTAGGTGAAGTAGAGTCTAGCAAATGAGCACATATGTGCATTAGTTGCTAAATGGAGAAAAATCGGCTAACAAGTGTACACTAAGGCCGAATATGATTTGGAATATTATTGAGTGATGTATGTGTTTTGAATTGATGGAATGGAGAGGATGCTTTAATTGTGTTATGAACAATTATATGTTAAACTAAGGTTTGCTAAGCTAGCTATTAAGGTGAAGTGCAAATGTTAGTATTTGATTACTAGTGTATATATATGTGTATTCGCCGAGTTTTGAACTTGAAACAAAATGGTATTTAGTCAATACAAGTAACCATATTTGTGGAATGTATTAAGTAAATAATCGGCCTGAACATAGACATGCATATTCGGCCACATGAATGAATACATAGATTGATGTTGTACGTTCGGCTATAGGTAAGCATATTGATGGCTTTATCTTGACTTAGAAAATCGGCTAAAGGAGAATATTGGCTAAAATGTTGAATTTGATTCATGATTTCATACATATATGACTCTAATGCCTAATATATATATGGGCTAAGTACCTTGAATTCCTCCTTGATGTTCAAAATGATTAAATCAATTTGTTTGTTAAATTAAGCTCAAGAGCAAAGGGGGACTAAATCCTATAAAGGAAAGGAAAAGGTGATCGAATAGCTATTGAAATCGTTTGACAGCATCCGAGGTAAGTTTTCAAGTAATGGAACTTAGATTATGATTCGATTAGGTCATGACATATAGGTATGACAAATAAACGGTGATATAATGATTCTACTTGAATTATATATTGAGGTAATTAGTTTATACCTATGACGGGTAGCCGAATGTGTATAGAGATCATGTTATAAAGCCAATCAAAATCGTGCTCTTGTATGTGGCTATTGAGCCGAAATTAGTAAGTGTGATAAGTGTCTTGTGTTTGAGCTTTGGTAATGAAAATGAAATATAGATGTGTCATGATTGATTGATATATGTGCATGGTTATTCGAATGATACTCGGGCTAAGTCCCGAAGGCTTTTATGCTAGTGACTATATCCGGACTAAGATCCAAAGGCATTTGTGCGAAGTTGCTATATCCGGCTAAGACCAAGGCATTTGTGCTAGCGACTATATCCGGCTAAGTCCCAAGGCATTTATGCTAGTGACCATATCCGGCTATGACCAAGGCCTTGTGCTAGTGGTTATATCCGCTAAATCTCAAGATACTTGGGTTTGGGAATGAGCGATCTTGCTGTAATAATTTCAATTAATACGCTCGTAAAATCCCAACGATGAGGTATGTTTCGTATGTGCATTGAAATAATCGATTCGTTTTAAATAGTATCCGTTCAATTGATTAACGAATTTTTGGCCTTTAGATGGGTTTGATACCTTGTGTATGAATATATTGGTTGAAGTGTAAAGTAAGTATGATTATGAAAATGTGCATATATGGAGTTATTCATTTAGCTATATGAATGTTATACCTTAGTCGAAACTAATTTCATTACTCAAAACTTACTAAGCATTAAATGCTTACTCCGTTTCTTTGATTCTCTGTTTTATAAATTTTAGTTCGTCAGCTATCGGACTCGGGAGTGTCAAAGTCGAAGTCGTCCACACTATCAAAGCCCTTTTGGTACACTTTTGGTTGAACTCTAAAAATGGCATGTATAGGACTACCCTTTTTGTTGTTGGTCATGTACCCTTTGGTTTTGTATAAATTTGGTTAGCCATGCGAAAATGGCTTATATATACTTTGAGCATAGCATTATAATCATTTTGTATGTTGTTCATTGAGAGGTAGGGAAATTTTTGGTAACGATTAGCCATTGGAATGGTTAATCATGATCATTTTGGTGCTTTGTATGACAAATTCTAGTTGATTCGTGGAAAACCATGAAATAGGTAAAGTTTACCTTAAAAATGATGTTGACAAAGAAGAAGGTGTGGATTTGAAAAATCACTAAAAATATTAGGAATCGAGTTAAATAGTGAATAAATTATGTAATCGAACCTTGATGAATCTATTTTCATATGAAAGTAATGAAAGGATCATATAAGCCGTATTTTATGAGATGCCTAAGTTTTCGTCAAACAGGGCCAGAGCGATTTCTGGATCCCCTATTCCGACTTTGGAAATTCACTATAAATTAACCAGAGATAATTAGAAGTCATGCCCTATATGTACAGATTCCTTTTCAAGTCTAGTTTCTTTAAAAAAACGGCATAAGTATGGCAGCCCTGTACGAGGAGATATCTAAGTCGTAATGCATGAAGGTCAGAGTAGTCGAACCCTGAAACAGGGGAGAATTTAACTAATAAACTGTACTAATTGGCTCGACCAAAAATTCTAGAAAAAAATTTTTAGATGTATTTATGAGTCTAGTTTCAGGTAAAATTTACAAAACTGGTTTTCGAGTTTTGGAACTCAAGATATGATTTTTAAGGTAACAGTGACGCAGTTAGCCAGCTTGTCTGGAAATTTTTAAAATGGACTATGAAAATAAATGAATTAAGTCTGTTAGCACCTCGTGTTCGACTCCGACAACGGTCTCGGGTACGGGGTGTTACACGTGAAATCCTGGTTGAACCTTAAGAATAGATTAGGATACAAATGACAAGTTATTAGGGCTTATTGTGTTTCGGGTACTAGTCCATACGTTCTACCAGTGGCTGAGTTTTCCAGCATGTGTTGCGGATCCTCGACAGCTTGTGTAAGCAGCACCGTTAGCTATGTCTTGACCGTCAGTTTGTGTGAGTAGACCTATTGACAGCTCCAGAGTGAGCATTATATGAGATATGAGATTGAGATGGCTTCAGCCATGTTTTGACACTTAGGGTGTGAGATTCCCGAGTATCCAATATCATTCCAAATGGTTCAACGGATCTATTGAAGACATGAAAGGGTAAGATATTGATACGTATCAGTGCAGGTATGTACATAAACCGTATAAGCATCAATATTCTCCCTTTTCTGTGTTGTTCTTGCAGATTAAGTTGTATTCATCTTATTGTTGTTACGTATTAGGCTTACAATTTCCTTCGTCGTTATTGGTAAGTGGGTGTAATTGAGAAGTGTGGTGCTTCAAGTGCAACTCTAATATTAAAGGGGGAATTTTTGTGTGTAGGGGGTCATCGAAGGCGGTTGTCATTCTTTTCCGAAAGCCGAAGGTGCAATTGCTATTGTTTGGGTAAGAAGTCATTGATTGTTTTGAGACTCTGTTAAGTTCTTTTGATATTTGAGTAAAGTAACTAAATAGGTTTGTACTAATTTATCTTCAGGTAGAGAAAGTATATGGAGTGTGGATTAACTCCAATCACATAAGGTGTGTGATCACACTATCTCTATTGTGAAACGGCAAAAGCCAAAAAACTGATATCATTGATGCCACACGAGCGTGCGCTAGCTCGTGTGGTCACCTAAACGCTAAAGCGAAAGCATGTGAATGTGGAGACCACCCCAAGCGATTTCATGGGCTTAGGTCATTTTGGGCCACGTTAGGCCGAAATGGGCCATGTGGACCCTACAGGCTTGTGGGCTCCACATAGGTAAACCAATGGATGTGCGAAAATTATTGGGCCGACTGTGTTGTCTACACAGCCAAGGCCATTATTGGGCCGACTGTGTTGTCTACATGGGTCACACGAGACGATTGTGGACCTACTGTTGGGTCGGTAAGTACATCTAGACCCTAATTTATGTTATGACTTTTATACCCCTCTGAGGTAAATGACAGAAATACCCCTATGTGATATATGAATGTTTGAGTATGGCATCTTATTTATGTACATCTATATTATGTAGCATTACATGGGGTGGGATATATGATATTGGAGGAAGTGTACTGAAAGGATATAAGCCAATACTGGCAGCTCTGCTGCAAATACTGTTTGTGCCGTGACCAGTACTATTTAAGGGTGTAGGGATGGATGGGTCAATTTTATACCCACAAGGAGTGTAGGGCTGGACGGAGTGGAGTGTATAGGATGGATGGGTAGGATCTTTGTATACATTTCTGATATCGTACTGAGATGGGCTAAGGCCCACATTGATACTGATACTGTATTGGGCTAAGGCCACACTGATATTACGACTGATATGGGCTTAGGCTTAGTTCTTGTAACACTGTATGTTGATTGTTTGATAAGTAAGGATTGCACACTGAGTTTCATAAACTCACCTTTCGCTGCCTATCTGTGCAGGTAATCCTTAGGCAGGTCGGTGCTGCGAGGGACTCGGAGATGGCCACACCACTATTATTGCTTTCATTTTGATTGCAGTAAAAGTAAATTTATTTGGGTAAATTTATGTAATAAGGTCGTTTTATGTTTTTATTATTTTTTGGGAATTTATTTAAATTGACTTAAATTTGTTAGCACTAGGACTCAGGTTTTAAAAGGCAAATGTTTTTCCACTACCACATCGCATAACCTGTTTTAAAAGTATCCGCTACAAACTATTTTCAAAATGTAGTAACAATGTAGTAGGAGATATGGTTTTGCTTAAGAATTCTGAAATTCGACAAATGAGTAAGATAAGTAACTTTTCTAAAAGGACACGTTGAGGTTTAACACAAATGATCTTTATCTAATAAATCTATGTTTTCCAAAACTCACTCCAATGTGCCATTATAGATTCGGCCATAACGTCTAGGTCGGATTTGGGGTGTTACATTTAGTGGTATCAGAGCCAGGTTACAAAACTCAATTGTGGATTTGGGTTTTCTCTAAAAACATAAAATTTTCAAAAGGTACTGTTTCAAATAGTAGAAAAGAATTTTGAAGTGGTACCTTTGAATGTGTGGTCTACCGAGTCTCTAGCATTGATCCTGTAAGTTCTCTAAAACTACTGCTTGATTTAGCTGAAATGTTGAGATTATTGTAGATGATAGACTGTAGCGAAACCTTTTCTAGGGTAACGTAAAACTGTAGTAAGATTACGATCTGCGAAAACAAAGAACTCTGAATTGTCGATGCTAATTTTTTCATACAACATATGAATAAACATTGGAACTATAAAACTGATGCATAAAATTGTTAACACAGATACTACGCAAATCAATAATGAGCACCAGAGGTACTCGTGGAAGGGGTGCAAGAGGCCACGGAGGAGGCCGTGGAGGTGCTCGGGCTGGGTCTTTGGCTTCAGGCCATATGCCTAACGTTGAGGCAAGAGAGGCACTGGCTTCACCCGTGATCGAGATTGGGTCACAAGATCGGGTAGACGATGCATTGTCCTAAGCTATGCTGTGAATTTTGGAAAGGGTCGCTCTAATACTGGTATTATGGGTCGTGGGTCGATAACAAAACGACTCAGGTCTAATAGGGCTGAGATCTTTAGGGCTTTTGCTAGAGTTGCCCCTAATGTGGCTAAATATTGGATAGAGGCCACAGAGAGGATAATAAATGACCTCGACTGCACCCCAAAGCAGAAACTAAAAGGTGTAGTATCGTTGTTGCGAGATGAAGCTCATCAGTGGTGGCGTACTGTGAAAGAGGGTACTCAGCCCGATCGATTCACTTGGGAGTTCTTCAAGAATGCATTCCAAGGGAAATATGTGGGTACTAGCTATGTGGATGCCCAGAAGAGGGAGTTTCTGAGTCTGATCCAAGGGGATAAGACAGTAGCTGAATATAAGTCTGAGTTTCTGCGACTAAGCCGCTACACGCATAGGATGGTGGCCACTGAGTATGAGCGTTGTGTTCGTTTCGAGGACGGCCTCAGAGATGACTTACGGGTTTTGATAGCTCTACAAAGGGAGCGAGAATTAGCTGTGTTAGTGGAACAGGTGAAGATCGCTGAAGATGTGAAACGCACTGAGCGCCATAATCGTGAGTCAGACAGGGGAAGGAACAAAAGGGTTTGGGAACCCTCAAGTTCAGCTATGAGGCCTAAGAAAAAGGCTAGAGTTGATGGACCAGTTAGAGTTGGGCCCCTTGCTACTACTTCTGGGTCACAGCCTTGTACAGTTTGTGGGAAACGCCATCAGGGCAAGTGCTGGGTATGGATAAAGGCATATTTTAGGTGCGAATCTACTGAGCACCATATCAGGGACTGTCCACGGAGGCCCGGTCAAATGTAAGCTACTGGTATGGGTACTGTTTAGCCGCAGAGAGGTTTTCAGCAGCCACCAAGAGGCAGTGGTCAGGTCAGGGGTAGTAGTGGTATTCGCCATGATCGTAGAGCACCAGGAAGAGGTGCGGTTCGTACTGAGGTGAAGCAGCCAGCATTGGTTTATACTGTACTTCGTCGAGAAGATGAAGATGGCCCAGATGTTGTTACGAGTACATTCTTTATTCATCATGTACCTTACACTGCATTGATTGATGTTGGGTCTACGCACTCTTATATAGTGTGCACTATGTCTAAGACTTTGGGTATAATGGTTGAAAACACTAAGAGTGAGGTTACCGTGTTGAGTCCATTAGGGTTGTCAGTGAGAGTGAACAAATTGTTTAAGAATGTACCTTTGGAGGTTCAAGGAATGATCATTTTAGCTAATTTGATGGAACTTTCTTTTGGGGAATTCGACATAATATTGGGCATGGACTGGCTGGTTAAGCATCAAGAAAACTTGGACTGTGCTATAAAGCAGATGATACTGAGAACTAAAAAGGGTGATGAGGTAATTGTTATTAGAGAACGTCGAAACTATCTATCAAATGTGATTTTCGCACTTAGGGCTGAGAAGTTGGTGCGTAAAGGTTGCGAGGCGTATCTAGCCTACATCAGTGCTTTGAGTTCTGAGGTTTGATCTGTAAAAGATATTCGAATAGTTAAGGACTTTCTGGATGTCTTTCCTGATGAGCTACTTGGATTACCTCCAATCCAAGAAGTTAAATATGGGATCGAGCTCTTGCCTGGTACAGCTCCAGTATCCATCGCTCCTTATAGAATGGCACTGAAGGAGCTTGAGGAGCTTAAAATGTAGATTCAAGAGTTATTGGATCGAGGGTTCATCTGCCTTAGCGTATCTCCGTAGGGAGCATTAGTTTTGATTGTGAAGAAGAAGGATGGAACCATGCGTATTTGCATCTACTATCAGCAACTGAATAAATTGACTATCAAAAATAAGTTCCCCCTACCGAGGATTGACGATCTATTTGACCAGTTTCGAGAAGCTTCAATTTTCTCTAAGATTGATCTCTGATCAGGGTATCATCAACTGAAGGTTAAGGAGACTGATGTTTACAAGACAACATTTAGGACCCATTACAGTCATTGCGAGTTCCTAGGATGCCGTTTAGATTGATGAATGCACCAGTAGCTTTCATGGATTTGATGAACTGAGTGTTCCATCCCTATCTGGATTGGTTCGTAGTTGTAACACCCCATTCCCGATACCGTCTCCGGAGTCGGACACGAGGGGTTCTCAGACCAACTCTCATGTGTCACACAGACTATTTTTCATATTTCCAGTCCAGCTGGCAAACTGCGTCCCTGTCACCTTAAAAATCATATCTCGAGTTTCAGAACTCGAAAACCAGTTCTGTAAATTTTCCCCGAATTTAAACTCATATATCCATCCGTGGATTTATTTCTAAAATTTTTGGTTGGGCCAATTGGTACAGCTTATTAGTTAAAGTCACCCCTATTTCGGGGTTCGACTACACTGACCTTTGCGCATTACGACCTGGATATCATCTCCTACAGAGCTCCAATGCTCATGCCGTTTGTTTCTAATGAAACTAGACTCAAAGGGGAATCTACGCATATAAGGAATGACTTCTAATTGTTTCTGGATAATTTATGGTAAATTTTCAAAGTCGAAACATAGAATCCAGAAACCGTTCTGGCCCTGTCTCATGAAATCTTGAATATCTCTTAAAATACAGCTCATATGGTAGTTTCGTTTCATCCATATGAAAATAGACCCATCAAGCTTCGAGTATGTAATTCTTTTTTGGCAATTAATTCCACTTCTACTATTTTTAGTGATTTTTCGATCTCATATCACTGCTGCAGTCCATAGCGATTCTTCGCATGAGACTATGCCAATTTCATGAATCCTTCCTTAGCCTTACTAATCATCCATCATACATGACACAAATTATGGCCACCTTATCAAAATTAAGGTTTCTAAGACTCGTGGCTATAGATTCTAGCATCCCACTCAAACGACCACATAGGCCATTTTCACATGGCTTAAAGTTTACAACCCAAAATTTAACAAAACAAAATAGCCCATACATGCCAAATGTTCTCCTAAGTTGACTAAGAAGACAATACCAAAAATTGCTCGCCGGTGTGATGACTTCGTTGACGGTTTCGATCACCCAAAAGGAGACGAGTCCAAGAAACCTAAAATGGGTGACAAGAAAACACCGAGTGAGTTTATAACTCAGTAAGTCATAAGCATTCCACAACCATCCATTAATAAAATTATCATAAAATGAAATAATGAAACAAGGCCAAGTGTTCCAGCCATACCAAACTATACCATAGTTCCTTAGACCTTTCGGATCAATCTCATACCAAGTCATACATTTACATTTCATATACTATTCAATAGGATATTTGAAGCAATTTCCATACATCATTTCATTTCCGCAACAATCATGCAATCAAATGAACTTTCATCTATTCCACGATACCTTATTTACGGGAATGCAATTGAAATCATCACATAGATTTAAATCTTACCGACTCCACCCCGAGCATGAACATAGCATCTATTAGCCATGAACTCAATGTACTTACTCTTTCCGCTGTCCATACTCACCTCGATAAAGTCACACCTCCATATAAATATTCAATCGGAGATATGTGTAGAGTTCGCACACATAGTGCTTAATACTCAATCACGCACACTTAGTGCCATGTGATTCAAGCCCGCACACATAGTGCCATATAGTCCAAACTCGCACACTTAGTGCCATACATTACAAGCTCGGACACTCAGTGCCAATCTTGTCACCGTACACATCTATTTCTCGCACACTTAGTGCCGAAGCAAACTTCCTACACATTTCACTATCTCTTTTACGTTCAACAATATCATCTTTTCATACACATACATTTGTATATATTTCATCTCATTAAACACAATTGCACAGATATTACAATCATTTAAGCAATATCAAATATATGCTTAATGACTTACCTTGTATTGGGTAAAATGGTTCCAACTCGGCTACTCGATGTTCTTTCCTTTGCCTTTGCTTGATTCTCCACCTCTAGCTTCTTGAGCTTAATCAATAAATTAACTAGTTTAACCGTCTTGCCACATATTTATACGTGACATCAACTATACTATCATCATTAATTCATCAAATCACAAAATTTTATCTCATGAACATTTAACACTTAACATTTACCCCATCTAGGCCGACTTTGCTAGCACACAAGCCTTTGGTCGAATGTCCTTGACCTATAGTCACCCAAAATTTCTTTGTTCTTTAAAATTCATCCAAGACCACATTCGCACCTCCAACTAATAATTTAGATACTCTCAAGCTCATTCACAAGTACTATTATATATCACATTAAGCATTAATTATTTTGCAACATGGATTCTATAGCATGGCCGAATACTCATGCACATACACATATAACAACAAGAACTCAATGGCACAAAATCTCCTTTTATTAAACATTCATCTCACTTCTCTTCATGCTTCGTCACAACAACATTAAAATACCAACCAAGAAAGACAACCTCCATGGCGAACTTCATCTCCATCAAATAGCAAAGAAATCTAAGCCATAGGCTAGGTAGGTTTCAAACTAACAACTAAAACATGCATGAATTTTAAGGAATGACATCAAACATACCTCAATCTAGTTGCAAGTATGGCCAAGCTTCTCCAAACCCCTCTCCCTCACTCACGGCAATACAAAAATTTGAGAAAGGATGAGCACTTTTTTTTGTTTTTCTTGTTCAATTCACGGCAAATGGGGGCATCCATGCTCATCATTTTTTTTCAATTCTTTAATGCTAGCTTTTATTTTATGGCTTCCTACATACACCACTAACCTAACATGTTGGAAACATGTTCCTTTGCCCATAATCTTGTCATGGCGGTCACTATCCTTAGGAAATGGACTATTTGACATGCAACTCCATCTATTTTACTTCATTCTTTTACTAACCTCTTAAAATTAGCCACATATATTTAAATCCTTTCACATGAGTCCTTTTCTTTCAATTCACATTCAATTTAACTAAATCAAAGAATTAAAATTCACACATGCATTTTCACATATATTTGGCATGGAATAAGGTATTTAAATGTTTTTGTGACCCGTTTTGTGGTCCCAAACCACTTCCCGACTAGGGTTAAATTAGGGATGTCACAACTCTCCCCCACTTAAGAAATTTTCGTCCTCGAAAATCTTACAGGTAAATAGGCTCGGGTATCGCTCTTTCATAGAGTCCTCAAGTTCCCAAGTGGCTTCTTCAATTCCGTGTTTATGCCACAACACCTTCACCAATGGGATTTTCTTATTGCAACTCTTTTACTTGCGCATCGAATGCGAACCGCTCTTCTTCATAACTCAAATTAGGTGAACCTCGACCTCGGATGGAGTGATTACGTGTGTCGGGTCGACCTATATCGTCAAGCATCGAGACATGGAAAACGTTGTGAATCCTTTCAAGCTCGGGGGTAAAATTAATCGATGCGCTCTCGGCCCAACTCGTTCGGATACTTGATACGGACCGATGAACCTCGGACTCAATTTGCCCTTACGACCAAATCTAAGCACCTTCTTCCAGGGTGAAACTTTGAGAAATACCTTGTCCCCAACCTGATATTCAATGTCTTTTCTTCTCAAATCCGCATACGACTTTTGGCGATCCGGCGACTTTCAAACTTTCACGAATTACTCAAACTTTCGCTTCGGCATCCTTAATCAAATCAACCTCAAGATTTTACCTTCACTAAGTTCAGTCCAGAATAATGGGGTACGGCATTTACGACCGTATAAACCTCGTAAGGCACCATCTTAATATTTGATTGAAAACTGTTATTGTAAGCGGATTCAATCAAAGGTAAATACCGTTCCCATGAACCACTAAACTCAAGGATGCAACATCTCAACATATCCTCGAGTATTTGAATTATCCGTTCAGATTGACCATCGGTTTGGGGATGAAAAGCAGTGCTAAAATGTAGCTTGGTACCCAAAGCCTCTTGCAATTTCTTCCAAAATCGCGACGTAAATCTTGGGTCTCTATCCGACACGATAGAAGTAGGTACCCCATGCAATCGAACAATTTGGGAGATGTATGACTCTGCCAACTTATCAAGTGAAAAATCCGTGCGCACGGGGAAAAAGTGAGCCGACTTAGTCAGTCTATCCACAACAACCCAAATCGCATCTTTCTTTCCTGCCGACACTGGTAACCCAGATACAAAATCCATTGTCACTCGATCCCATTTCCATCCAGGTATCATGATTGGCTGAAGTAATCCCGATGGCACTTGATGTTCCGCTTTCACTTGTTGACATATCAGACACCTTGAAACAAATTCAGAAATGTCTCGTTTCATACTGGGCCACCAAAATTGGCGTTTGGTCATTGTACATTTTAGTACTACCCGGTGGATGACATTCGACTCATCGTGAGCCTCATCCGAATCTTGAAACAAGTTCAATCCTCGGAATACATAATCGACCCTTGAACGTCAAGCAATCATTGTCGTCAATCTAAAATTCCGATTTCTCATTCGAAACACATTCGACTCGTTTAGCGACCAATTCAGCGTCGACCTTCTGAGATTCAAGTATTTGATGAATCAATAACGGTTTGGCCTCTAATTCGACTGCTAGCACTTCATCGGGTGAAACGGATAGGTGAGCATCCATCGTTCTCAAAGCAAGCAAAGCCTTGCGACTTAAAGCATCGGCCACCACGTTGGCCTTTCCCGGTGATAATCAATGATGAGTTCATAGTCTTTCAACAACTCAAGCCAACGTCTTTGTCGCAGTTTAAATCTCTTTGAGTCATCAAATATTTAAGACTTTTGTGGTCCGAATAAATATGACACCTTTCTCCAAACAAGTAATGCCGCCATATTTTCAAGGCGAACACTATGGTCGCTAGTTCAAGGTCATGGGTCGGATAGTTTCTCTCATGCGGCTTTAGTTGTCTCGACGCGTAAGCCACAACTCGACCTTCTTGCATCAACATACAACCTAACCCAAACAAGGATGCGTCATCAGATATGACAAACTCTTTACGGACTCGGTTGTACTAATCTTGGGGCCTCGATTAAACAGTTTTTAGTCAATCGAAACTTTCTTGACAAATGTTCCACCACTCGAACTTAACATCTTTTGGAGTAGTTTCATCATCGGTGCAGCTATCATCGAAAAACCTTTCACAAACCTTCGATAGTATCCGGCAAGCCCCAAAAAGCTCCTAACTTCGGTAACATTCCTTGGAGGTTTCCAATCGACTATGGCCAAAATTTTGTTCGGGTCCACCACGACACCGATCGCGACACCACGTGCCCCAAAAGCTAACCTCTCTCAACCAAAATTCACATTTACTAAACTTTGCGTATAACTGCTTATCTCGTAAAATTTGCAACACTAGCCTCAGGTGTTCAGCGTGTTCAGTTTCATCTCTCGAATAGACCAAAATGTCATCGATAAATACAACTACGAACCGATCCAAGTATGGCTTGAAAATTCTATTCATTAAATCCATAAATACCGCAGGGGCATTAGTGAGCCCAAACGGTATCATTAAGATTTCGTAGTGGCCGTACCTCATTCTAAAAGCAGTTTTGGGTGTGTCCGATTCTCGGACCCTCAACTGATAGTACCCCGACCTCAAATCTATCTTTGAAAACACTGAGGCTCCCTTTAATTGATCAAACAAATCGTCAATTCGTGGCAACGGATATTTATTCTTTATCGTCACTTTATTCAACTGACGATAGTCGATGCACAATCTCATAGTTCCATCCTTCTTCTTCACAAACAATACTGGTGCTCCCCATGGAGAAAAACTCGGTCGAGCGAAACCTCTATCCGTCAATTCTTGCAATTGAACCTTCAAATCCTTTAATTCCGTTAATGCCATACGATACGGGTTTATTGAGATTGGCGTAGTACCCGGTACCACTTCGATGTCGAATTCCACTTCTCGAACCGGTGGCAATCCCGGTAACTCCTCAGGAAAAACATCTGAATACTCACAAACCACGGTACCGATTCGAGTTTCCTTTCGTCTCTTTACTCTCAAACACATACGCAAGGTATGTTTCACACCCTTTTCACATATCTCCGGCGGTCATAGAAGATATTATCGCTGGCACTCCTCTTAAATTAGTAGACTCGACTCGGACTACCTCATTATTTGCACTCCTCAAATCAATGGTTTTCCTTTTGCGTCCACCACCGCATCATGCACGGTCGACCAATCCATACCAAGAATAACATCGAATTCATCAAATGGTAGAAGTATCGGATCGGTAGGAAGCGAGATTCTCGAATTATTAGGGGCATCTCTTGCACACTTTATCAACGAGTGCGTATTGACCGAAAGGGTTTGACACTCGAATTACGAACTCGATGAGACTCAACAGTAGAGTCTTCTTGGATGCTAAGGTTTCACATACATATGAATGAGTAGAGCCGGGGTCAATCAATGCAATCACACCGGTATCAAAGAGAGTGAAAGTACCAAGATAACGTCGGGGAGGATGCCTCCTCTCGTGCGCGGATAGCATATGCTCTAGCAGAGCACGAGTCTCGGATCGAACAACCGTATCGAGACCCCTCTCGATTACCACCCCTACCTCCACGAAATCCTCGGGGTCTACCTCTAGCCGTCGTCCCACTAGATCTTGCACCTTGCATCTTATTCTTCTCATCTAGCTCGTGCAATCTCTAATGAAGTGGTCCTTCAACCGCATCCATAATGAGCCCTATTAATGACTTACCCCAACATTCACCTATGTGTCGTCTTCCACATTGGGGGCATTCGGGCTTTTCTTGACGATTATTGCCCACACTAGCTACCAAAGTAGCTCGTGAGTCCATCGATGGTCGTGCTCTAATGGAAATCCCCGCATGCCTTCGACTTATTTGTGTCTTCTCTGAACTTCTTTACACCGAAAATGGAGCCTTGCCCGTCGATCTTTTACGATAATCTATAGCTTCAAATTCAGCCTTCCTCTTCTCCCTTCCGAGCTCTTCCGCCTTGCAGGCTCGTTCAACTAGTGTTACAAATTCTTTTATCTCCAAAATACCCACCAAGAGCTTTAACTGCTCATTCAATCCTCTTCAAATCTTTTGCACATAGCAACCTCATCAGCCACACACTCCCGAGCATACCAACTAAGTCTTACGAACTCATGTTCGTATTCAGATACTGTCATACGACCTTGCTTGAGCTCCAAGAATTCCTTACGCTTTTGATCGATGAACCGTTGACTAATGTATTTCTTTCGAAATTCCGTTTGGAAGAAATCCCAAGTAACTTGTTCCTTTGGGACTATGGAAATTAAGGTCCTCCACCAATAGTAGGCTGAGTCTCGCAACAAGGATATAGCACACTTAAGACATTCATCGGGTGTGCATGACAGTTCATCAAACACTCTAATGGTGTTATCAAGCCATAACTCGGCCCTTTCGGCATCATCAGTAACTATGGCCTTAAACTCCTCGGCCCCACGCTTCCTAATCAAGTCCACGGTGGTTTACTCACCTCACAGGATCAAGAATGATGGCATTACGGGCTCTTGGGGTGGATTATTTAAATTTGGGAATGGTTGGACAATAGGATTGGTTCGGGCATATTTCATGACCCACTCATTCATCATGGTGAAGAAGGCTTGTTTCGCCCTTCATCTTGATTATTCGTGGATGACCGAGGCTCAACAGGCGGTGTCCCTTGCGCAGAGCAGCCGCTACACTTTCAACATCATCCGCCAAGGGTCTCTCTACCCCGGTTCCATTTGCTAATCAAAACAAAAATTTCAACCGTCAAGTCATCACATTTTAAGCACTAACACATTGGCATGTATAGCTAGACTCACACGCACTACGGTAGTCCTAGAACCGACTAAACCATAGCTCGATACCAATAAAATTGTAACACCCGTTCCCGATACCGTCTCCGAGTCGGACACGAGGGTTCTCGACCAACTCTCATGTGTCACATAGACTATTTTCACATTTCCAGTCCGGTGGCAAACTGCATCCTGTCACCTTAAAATCATATCTCGAGTTCCAGAACTCGAAAACCAGTTCCGTAAATTTTCCCTGAATTTAGACTCATATATCCATCCGTGGATTTATTTCTAAAATTTTTGGTCGGGCCAATTGGTACATTTTATTAGTTAAAGTCACCCCTGTTTCGGGGTTCGACTACACTGACCTTTGCGCATTATGACCTGGATATCATCTCGTACAGAGCTCCAATGCTCATGCCGTTTGTTTCTAATGAAACTAGACTCAAAGGGGAATCTATGCATATAAGGTATGACTTCTAATTGTTTCTGGATAATTTATGGTAAATTTTCAAAGTAGAAACATAGAATCCAGAAACCGTTCTGGCCCTCTCTCACGAAATCTTGAATATCTCTTAAAATACAGCTCATATGGTCATGTCGTTTCATCCATATGAAAATAGACCCATCAAGCTTCGAGTATGTAATTTTTTTTAGCAATTAACTCCACTTCTACTATTTTTAGTGATTTTTCGATCTCATATCACTGCTGCTGTCCGCAACAGTTACTGCAGTAGACTATGCCAATTTCATGAATCCTTCCTTAGCCTTACTAATCATCCATCATACATGACACAAATTATGGCCACCTTATCAAAATTAAGGTTTTTAAGACTCGTGGCTATAGATTCTAGCATCCCACTCAAACGACCACATAGGCCATTTTCACATGGCTTAAAGTTTACAACCCAAAATTTAACAAAACAAAATAGCCCATACATGCCAAATGTTCTCCTAAGTTGACTAAGAAGACAATACCAAAATTGCTCACGGTGTGATGACTTCGTTGATTTGTTTCGATCACCCAAAAGGAGACGAGTCCAAGAAACCTAAAATGGGTGACAAGAAAACACCGAGTGAGTTTATAACTCAAGAAGTCATAAGCATTCCACAACCATCCATTAATAAAATTATCATAAAATGAAATAATGAAACAAGGCCAAGTGTTCCACCATACCAAACTATACCATAGTTCCTTAGACCTTTCGGATCAATCTCATACCAAGTCATACATTTACATTTCATATACTATTCAATAGGATATTTGAAGCAATTTCCATACATCATTTCATTTCCGCAACAATCATGCAATCAAATGAACTTTCATCTATTCCACGATACCTTATTTACGGAATGCAATTGAAATCATCACATAGATTTAAATCTTACCAACTCCACCCGAGCATGAACATAGCATCTATTAGCCATGAACTCAAGGTACTTACTCTTTCCGCTGTCCATACTCACCTCGATAAAGTCACACCTCCATATAAATATTCAATCGAGATATGTGTAGAGTTCGCACACATAGTGCTTAATACTCAATCACGCACACTTAGTGCCATGTGATTCAAGCCCGCACACATAGTGCCATATAGTCCAAACTCGCACACTTAGTGCCATACATTACAAGCTCGCACACTCAAGTGCCAATCTCAATCACCGTACACATCTATTTCTCGCACACTTAGTGCCAAGCAAACTTCCTACACATTTCACTATCTCTTTTACGCTCAACAATATCATCTTTTCATACACATACATTTGTATATATTTCATCTCATTAAACACAATTGCATAGATATTACAATCATTTAAGCAATATCAAATATATGCTTAATGACTTACCTTGTATTGGGTAAAATGGTTCCAACTCGGCTACTCGATGTTCTTTCCTTTGCCTTTGCTTGATTCTCCACCTCTAGCTTCTTGAGCTTAATCAATAAATTGCTTCTTGAGCTTAATCAATAAATTAACTAGTTTAACTGCCTTGCCACATATTTATACGTGACATCAACTATACTATCATCATTAATTCATCAAATCAAAAAATTTTATCTCATGAACATTTAACACTTAACATTTACCCCATCTAGGCCGACTTTGCTAGCACACAAGCCTTTGGTCGAATGTCCTTGACCTATAGTCACCCAAAATTTCTTTGTTCTTTAAAATTCATCCAAGACCACATTCGGCACCTCCAACTAATAATTTAGATACTCTCAAGCTCATTCACAAGTACTATTATATATCACATTAAGCATTAATTATTTTGCAACATGGATTACGTAGCATGGCCGAATACTCATGCACATACACATATAACAACAAGAACTCAATGTCACAAAAATCTCCTTTTATTAAACATTCATCTCACTTCTCTTCATGCTTCGTCACAACAACATTAAAATACCAACCAAGAAAGACAACCTCGATGGCCGAACTTCATCTCCATCAAATAGCAAAGAAATCTAAGCCATGGGCTAGGTAGGTTTCAAACTAACAACTAAAACATGCATGAATCTTAAGGAATGACATCAAACATACCTCAATCTAGTTGCAATTATGGCCAAGCTTCTCCAAACCCCCCCTCTCCCTCACTCACGGCAATACAAAAATTTGAGAAAGGATGAGCACTTTTTTGTTTTGTTTTTCTTGTTCAATTCACGGCAAATGGGGGGGGGCATCCATGCTCATCATTTTTTTTTTCAATTCTTTAATGCTAGCTTTTATTTTATGGCTTCCTACATACACCACTAACCTAACATGTTGGAAACATGTTCCCTTTGCCCATAATCTTGTCATGGTCGGCCACTATCCTTAGGAAATGGACTATTTGACATGCAACTCCATCTATTTTACTTCATTCTTTTACTAACCTCTTAAAATTAGCCACATATATTTAAATCCTTTCACATGAGTCCTTTTTCTTTCAATTCACGTTCAATTTAACTAAATCAAAGAATTAAAAATTCACACATGCATTTTCACATATATTTGGCATGGAATAAGGTATTTAAATGTTTTTGTGACCCAGTTTTGTGGTCCCGAAACCACTTCCCGACTAGGGTTAAATTAGGGATGTCACAGTAGTGGTGTTTATATATGACCCTCTAGTGTATTTGAGGACTGAGGAGGATCATGATGCCCATCTCTGAGTTGTTCTGCAGATTTTAAAGGAAAGTAGTTGTATGCTAAATTTAGCAAGTGTGAATTCTGGCTACGAGAGGTAACTTTTTTGGGTCATATAGTATCAACGGAGGAGATTAGAGTTGATCCTCAGAAAATTGAAGCGGTTTTGTATATGAGATTCGAAGTTTTCTGGGATTAGCAGGGTATTATAAACGGCTTGTTGAGGGGTTTTCGTTGATTTGTGCACCTCTAACTAAGTTGTTGCAAAAAAGGGTACCGTTTAACTGGACTGATAAGCAGCAGGAAAGTGTTGAGAAGCTTAAGAAGGTTTTGACTAAGGCCTCTGTCTTAATATAGCTAGAATCTAGGAAGGAATTCACTGTCTACAGTGATGTATCACATGTCAGGTTGGGATGCGTGATGATACAAGAGGGTAAGGTAGTGGCATATGCGTCTCATCAGCTTAAAACACATGAAGTAAACTATCCGACTCATGACTTGGAGTTGGCAGCGGTGGTATTTGCATTGAAGATTTGGAGACACTACCTGTATGGTGAGAAGTGTATCAACTACAAGGATCACAAAAGCCTTAAGTATCTCCTCATTCAGAAGGAGTTAAACCTTAGGCAGCGTAGATGGATAGAGTTGCTTAAGGATTACAACTGTTTGATTGAATACAATCCTGGTAAGGCTAATGTGGTAGATGATACACTGAGCCGTAGGGCTGTTACTGATTTGAGGGCGATGTTTGCTCGTCTCATCTCAGTTTATTCAACGATGGTAGTTTACTGGCCGAACTTCAAGATAAATTGAGGTGGATTGAACATATTAAAAGGTAAGCAATTTGGGGATGAGTCGCTGGGTTCTCATTTTTGATAGATTGAGAATGGGGAAACTTCAGATTTTGGGCTTAATAGTGAAGGGGTACTTTGTTTACATGGAAGAGTCTGTGTACTGAAAGATATTAATTTGAGGCGGTCTATACTCCAAGAAGCATATAGTAGTCCTTATGCTATGCGTCCTAGTGGGGATAAGATGTACTGAGATCTTCGGGAGCTGTATTGGTGGCTAGGGCTTAAACGTAAAATTACTGATTTTGTAAGTAAGTGCCTAATTGCCAACAGGTTATGGTGGAGCATCAGTTGCCTTTAGGGTTGCTTCAGCCGGTTAAAATTCTTCTTTCGAAGTGGGAGAGGGTGACCATGGACTTTGTTAGTTGGCTGCCTTTAACGCCTACTAAGAAGGATTCAGTATGGGTCATCGTTGACTGACTGACTAAATCTGCCCATTTTATACCCATTCATACAAATTACTCGTTGTAGAAGTTCGCTAAGATATATGTGTTTGAAATTGTGAGATTGCATGGGGTACCAATTTACATCATATCCAATAAAGATCCTTGCTTTACATCTCGATTTTGGAAGAAGTTACATGAGGCATTGGGTACAAGATTGGACTTCAGTACTGCGTTTCATCCTCAGACAGACGGGTAGTCAAAAAGGATGATTCAGATACTGGAGGATATGTTAAGGAGTTGTGTGATCAACTTCTAGGGTAGTTGGGAGGATTATTTATCATTGGCGGAGTTTGCATACAATAATAGCTACCAGTCCAGCATACAGAAGGCACTTTATGAGGAATTATATAGTAGTAAGTGTTGTACTCATAAGTGTTGGACAGAGTTGGGTGAGCAGCGTGTTCTGGGTCCAAAGCTAGTATCTGATACTGAGGATAAGGTCAGATTGATTCGAGATCGATTAAAAGCAGCATCAAATAGACAGAAGTCGTATATAGTTCTGAAGCCGAAGGAGATCGAGTTTTCTGTGGGGGACTTAGTGTTTCTTAAGGTCTCGCCGTGGAAGAAAGTATTGAGGTTTGGTCAAAAAGGCAAGTTAAGCCCTAGGTTCATTGGGCCTTATCGTATAATGAAGCGTATGGGACCAGTTGCATATCAACTTGAGTTGCCTCCAGAATTGGATCAGATTCATGATGTGTTTCATGTCTCTATATTGAGACGATATCGCTCAGATCCTTCACACATTGTTTGTAACACCCCATACCCGAGACCGTCTACAGGTGGTTTACTCAGCCTCACAGGATCAGTAACTGATGGCATTACGAGCTCTTGGGGTGGATTATTCAAATTCGAGAATGGTTGGACAGCCGGAATGGTTCGGGCATATTGCGCGACCCACTCATTCATCATGGTGAAGAAGGCTTGTTTTGCCCCCTCATCCTGATTATTTGCAGATGACTGAGGTTCAACAGCAAGTGTCCCTTGCGCAGAGCAGCCGCTACACTTTCAACGTCATCCGCTAAGGGTCTCTCTACCCGGGTTCCATTTGCTAATCAAAACAAAAATTTTAACCGTCAAGTCATCACATTATTAAGCACTAACATTAAGGCATGTATAGCTAGACTCATACGCTATGGTAGTCCTAGAACCGACTAAACCATAGCTCGATACCAATAAATTGTAACACCCGCACTCCGAGACCGTCACGGGTCGGACACGAGGGGTTAACTGACTTCGCTCACTTAATTTCACCGCTCATAAAAAATTTTCCGCATGACTAGCTAATCGTATCACCGTCACCTTAAAAATCATATCTTGAGTTCTAAAACTCGAAAATCAGTTTCGTGATTTTTTCATGAAACTAGACTCATATCCATCTAAAAATTTTTTTCTAGAATTTTTGGTCGGGCCAATTAGTACAGCTTTATTAGTTAAAGTCTCACCTGTTCCAGTACGACTACACCGACCTTCATGCATTACGACCTAGATATCTCCCCATACAGGGCTTCAATATCGATGCCGTTTATTTCTATAGAAACTAGACTCAAAACGGAATCTATACATATATGGAATGACTTCTAAATGTCTCGGGTTAATTTATAATGAATTTCCAAAGTTGGAACACGGAATCCGAAACCGTTCGCCCTGTTTCACGAAAACCTAAATATCTCTTAACATACAACTCATATGACTGTTTTGTTTCTTCCATATGAAAGTAGATTCATCAAGGTTCATTTACATAATTTATTCACTATTTAATTCCATTCCTACTATTTTAGTGATTTTCACATCCACATCGCTCTTCTGTCAAGATCCGCCTTTAAGGTAGACTTTACCTATTTCATAGTTTCCATGATTCAATTAGCCCTTTTGCATACATAGCACAAAGTATAATCATGATTAACCATTCCAATGGCTAATCATTTCCAAACATTTCCATACCTCTTAGTGATCAACATACAAACGATTATAGTACTATGCTAAAACGATATAAGCCATTTTCGCATGGCTATCCAAAGTTTTACATACCAAAGTTCAAACAAACATAATAGCCTATACATGCCGAAATGTTCTCTTAGACCAACTAAGAAGAAGATACCAAAAAGTTGCAAGCTGGTGTGATGACTTCGATGACGGTCCCGAATACGCAAAAAGTTAAGTCCAAGAAACCTAAAATGGGTGACAAGCAAACACCGAATGAGTATATAACTCAGTAAGTCATAAGCATTACACTACCATCCATTAATAAAATTTTCACAAGAGGAAACAACGAAATGAGGCTAAGTACTCCATCCATACCGAACTATGCCATAGTTTCTTAGACCTTACGATTCAATCTCATTCTAAGTCCTACATTGACATTTCATACGCTATTCAATAGGATAATTGAGGCATTTCCATACATCATTTTATTTTCGTTACAATCATACAACTAAACGAACTTTCACCTATTCCACGATGAACCTTATGTACGTGACTTCAATTATAATCATCACATAGGTTCAAAACTTACCACGCTCAACTCCATATATAAACATAGCACCTATTAGCCATGAACTCAAGGTACTTACCCTTTCCATTGTTCAAATCGATTCGTAAGGTCGCACCCTTAATATAAATAATTGATAGAAAATATATATATATATATATTTATATAGTGGGTTCGCACACATAGTGCTTAATAATCAACCATGCACACTTAGTGCCATGTACTTTAAACTCGCACACTTAGTGCCATGCATTTCAAGCCCGCACACTTAGTGCCATTCTCTCAACCGTGAACACTTATTGTCCGCACACTTAGTGCCGAAAACCAGCCACTATATACGCTTCACTTCCTTTTTACATTCGACAATTTCATCTCTACATACATATACATTTGTATACATTTCACCTCATTAAACACAATTGCATAGGTATTACGATCATTTAAATCAATACCAACTATATGCTTAATGACTTACCTTGTGTTGGGTAAAATAATTCCAAGTCGGCTACTCGATGACCTTCGATTTCCCCTTGTTGGACACCTCTCCTTTAGGATCTTGAGCTTAAACAAATAAATTAACTCATTCAACCGCTTTGCTACATATATTGGTATTCACATTTTAATGATTTTATGACATACGAACGGCATGGTAAAATTTTTATCTTGCGACCTTATGCTCTTAGCTATTCTACTAATAACCATATGCTATCGCCCTACTATCAATAATCCAATCACACATGCATATATATATATATGGCCGAATGTACAAAGCTTAGACTCACCATCACCTATGCTCTTAATTTGATGGTTAATATGCATACATATATATATATATATATATATATATCAACTATACTATCATCTTTAATTCACCTAAACACAAAATTTCATCTCATGAACACTTGACTGAATTTTTCCTAATCTAGCATGGCTTCACATATATTTGTAACATCCTATAAATCCACATATATCACATTTCTACATAAATTTTCTTTTACTTTTCCTCTACTTCCATTCACAACATCAAAAGCACCATACACATGTATCATTACAAAGCTTCACACTTAGCATGCAAATGACATCAACACAAATCCACCTTAGCTGAAACTTAACTCATCTTCATGCCTCATCACCACAACATCAAACATCAAACATCAACCAAGGAGACAACACCCATGGCGAATATCATCCCCATCTCATAGCAAAGATTTAAACCATGGGCTAGGTAGAACTCAAACTAACAACTAAAACATGCATGAATCTCATGGACAACATCAAACATACCTTAGTCTAGCAATCTCCCATGGCTGATTTTCTCAAGCTCTTCCCCCTTCTTCTTAGAACATTCGCCAAGCCAACAAAATGTGAAAGGATGGACACTTTTTTTCTTTTCTTTCTTTTCATCATATTCCTTTTCATTATTTATTCTTTCTAACATAACCACTAACTAAACATGTTTGCAACATGTTTCCATTCATAGCATGGCCGACCACTATGCTTAAATTTTGGGTAAATTGACATGCAAACCCAAAGATTTTCACAACATGCATTTATAGGCCACCTTACATTTGCCTAGCACATTTCTAAATTTTCTCACATAAGTCCTATTTGATAAAATTCACTTACAATTAACAAAATCCAAACATGAAATTTTCACACATGCATATGTACATATAATGAGCATCAACTATGACGGTTAATTATTTTTATGACTCGGTTTAGTGGTCCCGAAACCACTTTTCGACTAGGGTCAATTTAGGGTGTCACAACTCTCCCCACTTAAGAAATTTTCGTCCCCGAAAATCTTACCGTAAATAGGTTTGGGTATCGTTCTTTCATAGAGTTCTCAGGTTCCCAAGTAGCTTCTTCCCTTCCGTGTTTGAGCCATAACACTTTCACTAACGGAACCCTTTTGTTTCGCAACTCTTTCACTTCACGAGCTAGGATACGGATCGATTCTTCTTCATAACTCATAGCCTACAATTTCCTTCGTCGTTATTGGTAAGTGGGTGTAATTGAGAAGTGTGGTGCTTCAAGTGCAACTCTAATATCAAAGGGGGGTGATTTTTTTGTGTAGGGGGTCATTGAAGGCGATTGTCATTCTTTTTCGGAAGCCGAAGGTGAGATTGCTATTGTTGGGTGAGAAGTCTGTGATTGTTTTGAGACTCTATTAAATTCTTTTGATATTTGAGTAAAGTAACTAAATAGGTTTGTACTGATTTATCTTCAGGTAGAGAAAGTATATGGAGCGTGGATTAACTCCAATCGCCTAAGGTGTGTAATCACATTATCTCTATTGTGAAACGAAAAAAGCTGAAAAACTGGTATCATTGATGCCACATGGATTGTTTATTTATCAACAAAGACTCATAATCCTTCACTAAACTTCAAAAACTGTACAAACATGTTCATAGAAAAACCCTAAACCTTTAAAATTTTTGCAAATTAGTCCTTGGGCTAGCTAAATTAAGCTACAACGATCTCAAAAATATAAAAAATCATTAAAAACAAGACTAAATTTGTAACACCCCTCACCCGTATTCAACGGCAGAATAGGGTTACCGGAGTATTACCAAACATATTATACAATTACATATACATTTTCTCATACATTTTCAAATTTTATATAATCATTAATCAACAACATTCATATCATCTCTATACGAGCCTACGAGGCCTAAAACACGCATTTGAGGTGGTTCGAGACTAAACCGATAACTTTAAAAACTTTTAGAACACTTAGAAAATTTTTCCAAAAACAGGGGACACATGCCGTGTGGCCAAGCCCTGTGTCTTACACGGCCAAATACACGTCCATGTCACAGGCCGTATGGACATTCTAAATGGGATCACATGGTCATGTCTCAACCCGTGTCCGACCCCGAGTAACTCTCTGACTTGGGTTACACGGCCAATACACACACCAGTGTGGCTAGCCCGTGTGCCAGGTCGTGTGCTAGGCCATGCGAAACCTGTAGTGTATACTGACTTATGCCACACGGCCAAGTCACACGCTCGTGTGTGAGGCCGTGTGGACCATATTCACTTGATTTCAATTTCAATACCAGGGGACACACATCGTCCAACCTGATCGTATGTCACACACGGTTAAGACACACACCCGTGTCTCTACCCGTGTGGACAAAAATAGGCTATTTATAAAGCCATTTTGCTACCCAAACTTACACAAACCTACACCAAAACAAATTGCACAATTCATAGCAAAAATAGGCATGCAAACCAACTAAATCAAGCTTAAATTATGCAAACTCAATTCCATTATCGACAATATACTCAATTCACAAAATGGGTCATTATATTATACCAAATTCACATACGTAATTAAACTAAGTAAACATTTCCAAACATGCATCATTATGCCCAAATTCATAAGCATATATCTTCTCTAATATCAAACATTTGACAACCACAAAACCTACTATCAATAAGCATCACAAATCCAACCAGATTAAGCCAACTCTCTTGGCTATATATACAACCAAACCATAAAAATTTACAAGCCAATTCAAAAGGCTAAATTCATCATCAATTTATATACCAAAATGACCAAAGTTCCTATACATGCCATATATTCCAAAAACATAGATTCAAAAGTACCAAAATGATAGCTTGATAGTGTGATGAAGTCTCTGACAATCCCTAAATCTTAGCTAGCTCTAAAATCACTATAAAACACAGTAAAATAAACAGAGAGTAAGCTTTACAGCTTAGTAAGTTCATATGATTAATAAGTATAATTTGCCAATTCATTCATCATTTAAAGAACATAAGTAAATACAAGTATTTTATTCAAATAAACAATTTACACATTACCATCGTTCTATGTATCAAATATAAATTCATCAACTTTCACTTACTTTTCATATGAATTTATCAATTATCACTTACTTGTCAAACTTATCACAAGTACCTGACCTGATCCGTATCATTGCTTACATTCTTGTACCATCATCTTTTCCCATTGAACCATTCGGAATAATATCGGATACTCGAGAATCTCACACAAAAGTGCCACATACATAGCCAATTCTATCTCAATCTCATATCACATATATGCTCATTCTCGAGCTATCGACGGGCCTACTTACACAAGCTATCAGTTAAGACGTAGCTACACCGTAATGCACACACAACCTGTCAAGTAACCGCAACACATGCTAGTATACTCAGCCACTGGTAGGATGTACAGGACCAGCACCTGGATCACATAATCACAATATCCCATAATGACATGTCATTAGTATCCTATCTATTCTGTAACAGCCCGATTTTAGCTAAATCGAAACAGTGGTTTTGAAACCACAAATCTGATGTTGGAAAATTATTTAATATTATTTTTTGTGTTTACAACATGATAGCATGTATGTGTGAAAATTTTGTGAGCTAATTTTATCGTTTAATTACTCAATTTAAGAAAAAGGATTAAATCATGTAAAATTCAAAAGTTGCATACTTTTTGTTTAAAGGGCTTAATTGTTATGATTTAATAAATCAAAGGTCCTTATAATGATATTAGACCATTGGTAGTTCTAATGGACATTAATGGACATGCATTATAAATTTTTATGTTTAATTCATTAAGGGTAAATAAGTAATTTTGTAAATAAGCTAATTAAAATACAACAAAACATGAATTTTTGTCCATCTTTATTTCTTTTGGCTGAATGCTGAAGAAGAAGAAATCTTTGAATTGAGTTTTAGCGTTCGACACTTGTAAGTTCAATTTGATAAGTTTTTTTAGCTCACTTTTTTATGATTTTTACATTTTTATGATCGTTGCTTTGTATTCTAGCTAGCTCGCACCTTAGATTTAGAAATTGTTAAAGGTTTAACATATTGCCATTGTTGAATACTTGAGTGATTTGATGATTGATGATAGATTATGAAGTTTAATTGATAGATTAATAGTTTTTGTAAAGTGATTTTTGAAAAAAATGTCAAAAAAGGATTAAATTGAGAAAATGTGACATGTAGTGATTAAAAGTGTGAATAAATGACAGTTTTGGGATGCTAGAGACTTATACGTAATTCAGCCAAGCTTGGGTTTAATGAAATTTTGTGTATTTGTGAAATAGGGACTAAATTGATTAAATGTGAGTAGGGGCTAAAGTGCAGATAGGCCTAAATCTATGTTTTGGACTAAATTGAATGAGTGGATGATTAAAGAAGTTAATTTTGATATTTAGATCAAGAAAAGAGGAATCCAAAATTATATTGAGGGAAAGGCAAGATTATCGAGTAGTTGACTCATTTCATCGTTTTCATACCCGAGGTAAGTTTGTGTAATGCCCCAATTTTCGGGAATCCTGTGAATGTTGGCATAGGTTTAATTATGTTAGTGGGCCTCTAGAAGGCCCAAGCTTAAGATAGAACCCTGTAATTTTAGTTAATTTTTGTTCCATAAGAAAAAGAGAGTGAAATTATGAAATAGGACCTATGTAAAAATGTTTGAAAATGCTATAGGCTAAATTGAAGTGGCCAAATAAATAGGAGTGCAAAATAGGAGGATTTGCATGACAAACCTCCCATTTTACATGAAGTGATCAGCCATCATGTTGTTGTAGACAAAATGTACACTTGATATCCATAATTTATGGTACAAATTGATACAAATTGATAATAGGTTAGGTAAATGTTCCATGATAATGGGTTAGGTAAATGTTTCATGATAAGAATTTCATGTCTTTTGTATTAAAGAATTAAATGGATGAAATATGAAGTTTTATTAAAAGAAAAAGGGGTGAAAAGAACAAAGTTTTGTCCATCTTTGTTCATCATAGCTGAAAGTTAGAGAAGAGAAAGGAGAGGAGAAAGCTCTTGAGTGTTCGGTCACTTTGTTCATGATAATAGGTTGTTGTTTCATGTTCTTTTGATGAAAAATGGAAGATATGTGAAGTTGAGCCAAACAAATGAGCATGCATGTGCCTTAGATGCTAAAGGGAAAAATCGGCTAACATGTTGTGCTTTAAAATGCTGAAATGGAGATTATGCTTAAGTAAAAATCATAGATATGTGATGATTGATTGGTGATATACATGTTTAAATAACATGCGTGCAAGATAGGTGTATGAAAGAGTGATTTGGTAATAAATCTGCTTGGGACAGCAGCAGTAACGTGACTTTTGAAAATCACCATAAATTGTGGGAGATGAATTAGAAGCTGAATAAATTATGTAACTAAAGCTTATTGAGTCTAGTTTCTAATGAAATAAACAATAACATATTTTGAATTCTGTACAATGAGAAATTTGATTCGTAATGAAGAGTGGTCGATTAGTCAAACAAAGAAACATGGGAAACTTTGAGAAAAATCTGGTATTGATTGGCTAAACAAAAATTCTGAAAATTTTATGGAAAATAGAATATATATGAGTCTATTTTCAAGGAAAATTAACGGAACTTGATTTGGAGTTTCAGTAGCTCGATTATAAATGATTTAGTGATTGTTGCTCGGGAAGACAAATTGCGGTGAAATTATGATTATGTGGTAAACATTGACAAAAATTTGTTAATAAGTTGTTTATTGTTTTCTTATAAGCTTACTATGATCTGCGGTGTGGTTGGTCAATATTGTAAGGGTTAATATGTAGTTCGTATTTGAATAGTTAGATTAACATGTTAGTAATCCAATTGTAGGCGGTTCGGTGTGGATCTCGTCAAGATATCGTCATAAAAAGTGTGTGTAACTAACACCCTCTTTCTTAGTCTAGATCGGCAAAAGCCGAAAAGCGAAATGTCGAAAACCGGTATTTTGTAGATTTGCGAGTGTCTGAATGCTCGTGAGGTAAATCGATTAATGTTTTTGGTAAGCTGCAAAATTTAGACGCAAAATGCATGATTTCGTGCCTCGATATTTTTGGCTTAATGGGCCAATCTGCCCAATTCGTAAGAACCCTTGGTAGTGATTACATTATCACGTGAAAAGTAGGAATATGCATGAAAAACCCTAAAATAGATAAATTATTGAAATACCTTTAAAAGTGGAAAATTTACGCTTTACCCTAGTAGGTAAATTCTTCAAATACCCCTAGGGTTAAATTGACCTAAATGCATGTTTGATGTTGTTATTTATTGCATGCCATGTTGTTATTATCGATGCATGGGATTGGGATTTTGACGAAGGAAGTACTGAAAGTGGCTTGTCCACATCTTGGAGGCTTTGCCTCAATTCTTCGATAACTGAGCAAAGAAGGTCAAGAATCTGTGGAGTGTTGGGTTGATTGGGTTGAGCTATTCCTACATGGAGTGTATGGTGGTACGGGTGGAGTGTAGTGGTTGGTGGGTTGAGTAGTCTCCCAAATGGGCTTGCATATGTTTATTGATGTTGCATGTATTTTGAAATGGGCCTATGGGCCATCTTCATTATCTGAATAAGGGCTAAGGCCCGCTTTATTGTAATCTGAAAAGGGCTCGCCCAAGACCACTCATTACTTGAATGGGCTTAGGCCCAATAGGCTTGAGTGACTTGGGCTTTGAATGGGTTTTCCTTACACACCGAGTTTCCCAAACTCACCCTTTTATTTTCATCCACGCAGAAATCCCCAACCATAGTGGGCTTGGGTCGTGAGGGAATTGAGTGGCCACCCGCTCGAAAGTTTGATTTTCTTCGGTGAACTGGACATCCTTTTAATTACGTTTGAGGTTTTGGGCTTTTAAATGTAATAAGGCCGCTTATTTATTTTTGATGGTTTTATATGTTTTATTAAGATAGGTAATATTTATATTTAATCGTTGAAATTGGATAGCTTTAGGGCGCGTTTTCAAAAATAGTAATGGATTTCAAAATAACATGAAAACAAGCAAAGCTTCCACAATGAAGATATTTTCCAAAATTAATCACTTTTCCTAAAAAGGACTTAATCAAATCAGTTTCCTAGAAATATACATGACGTTAAGGTATGGCAATGGTGGTTTGCATGTCTAGGATTGGATCCGAAGGAGTTTGGTACTTAGCGATCCGATGGACTCACCTCCTCTTTCCGGTTTCCTACCTGGTGCACAGCTTCCATTCACTTTAACCCTTAATGAATTAATCTTTTGAACATCAAGTACGATTTTCTGGACTTAGAATGCAAATTTCTTTTACGTTTTTGATGTGGCATGCCGGATCCTGCCATAACTTCTTGGTCGGGTTTGGGGTGCTACAGTTTGTATGTGACAATTTCATTTTAAATGCATATTAAATACTTTGATATTGCCTAAACTGTGATTATGAGATTTTCATTAATGTATGAATTGTAAATACGACTCTACGTAATTATTCAAAGATGAAATCGATAGGCTAGAAATCCCAGTTGAACCTTAGGAATAGATTTACATACTTGTAACATGTTATACGATGATATACCGATATGGTTTCGGGCCATGCATATCAGATCAGTTGGCTTCGAGCCATAATATTAGCATTTCGGGTGTGAGTTATACCGATTTGGCTTCGGGCCATTCATATCAGATGTTTTGGCTTCGGGACATGAAAATAGTTCTTCGGATAAGTTATCCTGATTTGGCTACGAGCCATGGTATAGGTAATTATCGTACGAGACTCATGAGTATTTAATTTTTATTCCAAATGGTTCAACGGTAAACAAATGTTTTAGTTGAGAAAGAGGTTAGTACGAGGCGATATAGGTATGTACAAAACCTATTCAAGTATTAAATAGAGAAAGTCCGATGAGAGGGTATTTGATCATGTTTTGAGGCATGAGAAAGGTTTTGTAGTTAATGTGTATATGATGATGTTATGTATAATTGGTTGATTTGAAATTATTTGATGAATTAAGCTATTCATATACAAGCTTACTAAGCTATGAAGCTTACTTTGTGTTATTTTTCCATGTTTTATAGTGAATCAAGGCTAGTTCAGATCTGGAAGTCGTCGGGAACATCATCGCACTATTGGACATCTATTTGGTACTTTTGAGTTGTATATATATGGTATATGGCATGTATAGGTTACTTGTGGTATTTTGGTTGTGATTATAGCCACGAGAGTTAGCTTGTAAATGATATTACTATTGATGTGTACTTAGCTACTAGAAATGACTTGTAAATGTATTGTTTTGGTTGTATACATAGCCATGAGTGATGGCTTATTTTGGCATATTTGGCATGAATATGGTTATGGTTTTATAATTGCAAATGGTTAATCGATTTATGGTGTATAATGCTTGAAAAATGTTTTGATGAAGTATAATTTTGAAAGTTGAATTGATAAGTATTTGAATAGGTAATTGGTATTGAATTTGGTTGAAATGGATATGATATGAATTGTGTATTTGATTGATGATTTTGGCTGCCTAATTAAATGATGAAATGGTACCATTTTGATTGTCTTGGTGTGCATGAATAAGGGTGGCAAAGTGGCCTTGCAAATGGACTATTTTTGTCCACACGGGCAGAGACAAGGGCGTGTGTCTCAGCCCTGTGTGACACATGGTCATATTACACGGCTGCATGTCCCCTGTAACACCCCTAGCCCGTATCCATCGCCGGACTAGGGTTAAGCGGCATTACCAAACATATCGAAAGACTTCTCATTCATTTCACAAACTTCATAGCATCATAGTCAAACATCAACATAAGTCCCTTTCTTAGGTCAATAAGACCTTAAATATGCATTAGGAAGAAGTCGGGACTAAGCCGAACATGTTCACAACTTTCAACACTTAGGAAATTTTTCTATTCTGTTAAGGTCACACACCTGTGTGACTAGGCCGTGTGCCTTACACGGGTATCAGATACACCCATGTGAACCAGCCGTACCAAAACAGGGTGATCATACTGACTTTCACCCACGACCGATAGACACGCCTATGTGCTATGGCCATGTGATACTTAGCTAGCTACTAACTTCTGCCCACGGCCATATGACATGCCTATGTGTCAAAGCCATGTGATTTTTAAGAGGTTACTGCCAAACAAACACGACCACAAAGCACGCCTGTGGCTTTTTATTGTGTGGCATAATGTAGGCTTGGTTTAAGCCAACTTCCTACCCTATTATGGGTCACCCTACAAACAACGAATCAAGCATATATGTACAACCCAATCGACCATTCTTTAAGCTAAAACATACATCATTCATGCCATAATATTATCAATCATTTATATACTTATAAACCTTACCTTTTTATACTAAAACATAATGTAAGATTATATCAAAAACATCATCCATTCTCATACCATGAACTTCCAAAACTTACCTTCTCCTTTATCTAATTAAGACATGCCATAATTGCAAATTAAATCACATATCAAAAGCCATTATCAAATATGAGCTCAAACACAAATTAGCCAAATCTCATGGCTAACTATATACATCACAAAACATACTTCACAACTACTAGCCAATACATGCCATACTTCAAATATTTACATTTTTAAAAGTACCAAAATGAGATCGATAGTGTGGTGACGATCCTCGACTATTCCCGAGCCTCCAGTAGCTACGATAACTGTAAACAGACAAAAATTACATAGAGTAAGCTTTCAAAAGCTTAGTAAGCTCGTACTCAAAACATTCATAATATATGAACATAAAATGATAACCTATGAGTATTCGCACAATTTCAATCCATATAACTATATCAACTCAATGAGATTCATATACATAACATCATATACCACTTAGGCAATGTACATACCTGAAGCTTCCGTACTTATTCACTTTTGTACTTACCTCATGTAGAATGTTATAAGACTTTTCGTAAGTTATTTGTATTTTATATATCAGCACAGTTAGTGCTATAAGGTTAGCCAAGCTAAATATTTCTAAACACTTAGTGCCATCTCAAATAACCAAGACTAAGTCGGTATCACACACTTAGTGCCTCAAGTAGTCGAAGCTAGTTAAATCACACACTTAGTGCCAAAGCTAGTTTAAATCGCACACTTAGTGCCAAAACTTTCGTTTCATCACCATAATATCCAATTCAACTATATACAACCTATGTATAATACATACATCAAAGCATACTTAACATCATATTTTAAGTACGAACTTACCTCGTACTCGAAATTTGTCGACTCGAACTGTCTACTGGATAACCTTCGATTTTCCTCGATCTAAATCAGAATTCCTCCTTTGTTGATCTAAATGTATTCAAAATTAACCCTTTTATTCACCAAATAATTCAATTCAATCCATAAACATATATTTAGGGCATTTTACAAACTAGCCTTCACATTTTCACATTTTGACACTTTAGTCCCTATTTCACAAATTCACAAAATACACAAAATTTGTTTGGACACAAGCTTAGCCGAATTTTCATGGCACTCATACAAGTCCATACAATTCATTTATTTCACATTTTAGTCCCTCAAAATAACATTCTCACAAATTAGCCCAATTTGCTCAAATTCATCTAAAATTCAAACACAAAACATGTAAACCTAACAACATGCTTTCATATTTCACCATTTAACAACAAAAAACTCATGAATTCATCCATGGCACATTTTCAACTCAGTAACAAAATGAGAAATTGAGGCATGGGCTTTATAGTACACTTAGCAACGATCATAAAAAAAAACGTAGAAATTATCAAAAACCAAAGCAAAAAATACCCGAATTAAGCTTCCAACTAGCCGAACCCTAGAACTCTTTATCTTTTCTTTTTTTTCTTCAATTTTTGGCACAAACAAAGCATAAAATGCCTATTTTCAAGTTTTGTTATAACATATATTAAAATATTAAACATTTGACCATTATAACCTTTATTAAACCATTAGAATTTCACCTAACACATGCTCTTTTATGTCCATTCAAACTTCCAATGGTCAATTGACCACATAAGGACCTTTACTCTAGAAAGCCAACTCAAATAAGCACTTAAACATCTAGCACACAGCTTTTATATTTTATGCAATTAGGTCCTTTTTGCAAATTAAGCACACAAACAATTAAATTTTCACTCAAGACTTTCACACACATCAATTCACTTATCAAATACACGAAAATTAATATTAAAATATTTTTCTAACTCAGATTTATGGTCTTGAAACTACTATTTTGACTAGGGTCAAAATCGAGCTGTTATAATTCTCCCCCTTGAGGATTTTCGTCCCCGAAAATCTTACCGTTAAATAGATTTGGATATTGCTGTTTCATAGCATCTTTAGGCTCCCACGTGGCCTCTTCTATACCATGCGGATGCCACATCACTTTAACTAATGGAATCTTCTTATTACGTAACTCTTTAACCTCTCAAGCTAAAATTCGAATCGGCTTTTCTTCGTAAGTCATATCAGACTGAATTTCGATCTCAGACGGAGGAATTACATGCGAAGGATCAGATCTGTATCGTCGAAGCATCAATACGTGAAATACATTATGAATCATTTCTAGCTCTGGTGGCAACAACAATTTATATGCAACCGACCCAATGCACTCGATTACGGTCCGATAAATCTTGGACTCAATTTGCCTTTTCTACCAAATCGAAGCACTTTCTTCCACGAAGACACTTTCAAAAATACTTTCTCACCGATACCAAACTCAATATCTTTTCTTTTCAAATTTGCATATGATTTCTGACGATCAGAAACTACTTTCAAACTATCTCGGATCACTTTCACTTTCTGTTCAGTTTCTTTTATCAAATCAACCCCGTGAATTTTATTTACGCTGAGCTCTATCCAATACAAAGGTGTACGACATTTACGATCGTATAAAGCTTCGTATGGTGCCATTTTGATGCTCAACTAAAAACTGTTACTATAAGCGAATTCAATCAAAGGTAAGTACTGTTCCTACGTACCTTCGAACTCAAGAATGCAACATCTCAACATATCCTCGCGTATCTGAATAATCCGCTCGGATTGACCATCCGTTTGCAGATGAAAAGTAGTGCTAAAATGCAGTTTAGTACCCAGAGCATCTTGTAACTTCTTCCAAAATCGTGACGTGAATCTCAGATCTCTGTCTGATATGATAGACAAAGGCACACCATGTAATCTTACTATATCAGAAATGTATAAATCAGCTAATTTATCAAGCGAATAATCTGATCGAACCGGAATAAAATGAGCTGATTTTGTCAAACGATCAACTACAACCCAAATGGCATCTTTCTTTCTCAGAGATAGAGGTAAACCCGACACAAAGTCTATGGTAACTCGATCCCATTTCCACTCCGGAATCATAATCGATTGTAGTAACCCAGACGACACTTGATGTTCAACTTTAACTTGCTGACAAATCAAACATTTAAAAACAAATTCAGAGGTATCTATTTTCATTTCGGACCACCAATAATGTTGTTTCAAGTCATTATACATTTTAGTACTGCCTGGATGCACAGATAACCGACTACCGTGAGCTTTACTCAGAATCATTTGAATTAACTTGGGATTTCTCGGAATACAAATCATATCTCGAAATCTTAAACAATTATCTTTATCAACTCTAAACTCTGAATCAGTCTCTACATCACACTGAGCTCGTTTAACCAAAATCTCATTATCAATCTTCTGAGCTTCGATAATCTGCTATAAGAACAAGGGTCTCACTTTTAATTCAGCTAAAACTAAACCATTATCAGACAGAACTAAATGAGCATTCTTCGTACACAAAGCAAATAATGATTTTCGACTCAAAGCATCTGTAACAACATTTGCTTTTCCCGAGTGATAATCAATCACTAGTTCATAATCTTTCAACAACTCTAACCATCTTCTCTGCCACAAATTCAAATCTTTCTGAGTTACCAAATACTTCAAACTCTTAAGATCAGCAAACACATGACATTTCTCACCAAACAGATAGTGACGCCAAATCTTCAAAGCAAACACAATAGCAGCTAACTTGAGGTCGTGAGTCGGATAATTCTTTTCATGTGGCTTTAGTTGTCTCAATGCATAAGCTATAACTTTCCCTTCTTACATTAAAACACATCCCAAACCAATCAATGAAGCATCACTATACATCACAAATTCTTTACCCGATTCAGGTTGTACCAATACTAGAGCTTCAGTCAACACAACTTTCAACTCATCAAAGCTGTTTTGACATTTTTCAGACCACTCAAACTTTACATATTTTTGGAGGAATTTTGTCAACAGAGTCGCAATCATCAGGAAACCTTTTATGAATCTTCTATAGTATCCAGCAAGTCCTAGAAAACTGTCAACTTTAGAAACATTTCTCGGAGGTTTCCAATCCAAAATAGCTAAAATTTTGCTCAGATCAACTCGAATACCCAATGCTGATACGATATGACCCAGGAAACCAACCTCTTTCAACCAAAACTCACATTTACTGAACTTTGCATACAACTGTTTATCTCGCAGAATCTATAGCACAATTTTCAAATGTTCAGCATGTTCAGATTCATCACGTGAATAAATCAATATATCATCAATGAATACTACAACAAATTGACCTAAATATGGTCTGAATATTCTATTCAGGAAATCCATAAAGATAGCAGATGCATTAGCCAATCTGAAAGGCATAACTACAAAGTCATAGTGGTTGTACCTCGTTCTGAAAGCAGTCTTCGGTATATCTAAATCTTTCACTCTCAGTTGATAATAACCTGATCTCAAATCTATTTTTGAAAACACGGTAGCTCATTTCAATTGATCAAACAAATCATCAATTCGGGTTAAAGGATACTTATTCTTGACAGTCACTTTATTCAATTGACAATATTCTATACACATTCTCATCGCCTTTCTTTTTCACAAATAAAACTGGAGCACCCCAAGGTGAGAAACTCTATCTAGTAAATCCTCGACCGGTCAATTCTTGCAACTTAGACTTTAATTCTTTTAACTCGGTCGGAGCCATTCTATACGGAGCTATCGAAATCGAAGTAGTACCAGGTACCAATTCCATGCCAAATTCTACCTCTCTAGCTAGAGGTAATCCTGGAAGTTCTTTAGGAAACACATCAGGGAACTCACAAACAACAAGCACAGATTCAACTTTTTTTTCTGACACTTTCGAATCAATCACATAAAAAAAGTAGGCTTCACAACCCTTTCTCACAATACTCAATGCTTTCATAGAAGATATCACAATAGGTAACCCATTCAAATCACTAGATTCAACTCTGACTATTTCATCATTCTTGCATCTCAAATCAATAGTTTCCGTTTACAGTTCACCACAGCATCATGCAAAGCTAACCAATCCATTCCCAAAATAATATCAAACTCATCAAAAGGTAACAGCATCAAATTAGCCGAAAAATAATTGTCTCGAAACATTAACGGACAATTCCTGCAGACTTTATCAACCAAGACACATCTACCTAGGGCGTTTGAAACTCTAATTACAATTTCAGTAGACTCTACAGATAAAATCTTACTGTTCACTAAATTTATACATATGTACGAATTTGTTGATCTAGGATCTATTAAAGTAATCTCATAAGTATCATAGAGAGTAAATGTACCTGTAATCACATCTTGTGATGAAGCTTCCTCACGAGCTCGAATAGCATACGCTCTGGCAGGTGCATGGGCCTCAGATCTAACAGTTGTGTCTTTCATTCCTCTTTGACTACCGCTTACATTTCTTGTATTTCTGGGAGGTCTAACACGAGAAACATTACCACTCTGTCTCGAATTCTGAACACTATCTTTTCCAGCTAAATCTGGGCAATCTTTAACAAAATAATTTCTCGAACCATAACTATAACAAGCTCGATTATTACTTTTTCCTTAGCATTCACCAAAGTGCCGTCTTCCACATTGCTCACATTCAGGCTTTTCATTCTTTACATTATCAACACTAGCAACAGACGTGGCTGAAGATTTGTAATTCGATTGCGATCTAACATGGTCTCTGTTTGAATATCCCACACTAGTCTTTGAATGACTGCTATCATCTCTAAACTTCTTGGACCAAATTTAAATGATTTCCCTGATGATCTCTTTCGTACATCTCTAGCTTCAAACTCAACCTGTCTTGTCTCTTTCCCAAGATCCTCCACTTTACATGCTCGTTCAACCAGCACCATGAATTCTTTGATTTCCAGAATTCCAACTAACAAGCAAATATCTTCGTTCAAGCTGTCTTCAAATCTCTTGCACATTATTGCTTCCAAAGATACACATTCACGGGCATATTGACTCAACCTTAAAAATTCCCGCTCGTATTCTGTAATAGACATACGACCTTGTTTAAGTTCAAGAAACTCTTTGCATTTCTGATCAATGAATCTTTGGCTGATATAATTCTTCTAGAATTAGGCTTGGAAAAAATCCTATGTAACTCGTTCATTCAGAACTACAGTTGTCAAAGTCTTCCACCAATGATTCGCTATATCTCTCAAGAAAGAAACAACACATTTTATACATTCTTCGAAACTCAAAGACAACTCATCAAACACTCTTATTGTGTTCTCTAACCAGAATTTGGCTTTTTCAGCATCATCACTTGTAGCTCGAAATTCTTCAGCTTCATATTTTCTAATCTTGTCAACTGGTGTTTTATTCAACTGTATGGATTCACTTGTGGCATATCCGAATTTTGAGGATGATTAATTGGGGGGGAAGGTTGTTGAACAACTGGATTGGTTCTAATATATTGAATGAACCAATCATTAATCATCTGATAGAAGGCTTGCTTAGCCTCACCATCACAGTTACTCGTAGCGATCGAGAATCAGCTTAGACTGTCCCTTGTGCGGGAGCAGGCGCATTACTTTCAACATCATCAGCTATAGCTCTATCAGGATCTATTGCTATACAAAAGCACATTTCAATGTCAGGATTCATCACACTATTGCAGTTTCAGATATATGACATGTATAGCTAGACTCACATATGCTATGGTAGTCCTAGAACTGACTGAACCATAGCTCTGATACCAACCAAATGTAACACCCCTAACCCGTATCCATTGCCGGACTAGGGTTAAGCGACATTACGAAACATATCAAAACACTTCGCATTCATTTCACAAACTTCATAGCATCATAGTCAAACATCAATATAAGTCCCTTTTCATAGGTCAATAAGACCTTAAACATGCATTAGGAAGAAGTTGGGACTAAACTGAACATGTTCACAACTTTCAATACTTAGGAAATTTTTCTATTCTGTTAAGGTCACACACCTGTGTGACCAGTGTGACAGCCCTAAAGTGATTCTAGTCGGAAAGCGGTTTCGGGACTGCTAAACCGAGTCACCAAATTATTTGAATATGATAATTATTGTCTAAAATATGTAAATATGAATGTTTGAAAGTTTTAAGCTTCGATTTAATTAATTGCATGTGAATTTAGTTAATAGGACTTATGTGAGAAAATTTAGAAATGTGCTAGGCAAATGTAAGTGGCCTATTAATGCATGTTATAAAGGTGATGGGTTTGCATGTCAAATTACCCAAAATTTGACTAGTGGTCGGCCATGCTATGGGATAAAAGGTATTATAGACCTTTTATGTTAGTGTTTTATGTTAGGAAAAATAAAATAAGAAGCATGGGCAATAAAATAATAATGGTTAGTAGGATGATGAAAAAAAAAAAAGAAAAAAGGTTCTCATTTGTTTCTTCTTGACCGAAAAATCAAAGGAAGGAGGGGAAGAAAAGGTTGAAGAGGTGCGCCATACTTGTATCTAGATTAAGGTATGTTTGATGATGTTCCATGAGATGCATGCATGTTTTAGTTGTTACCTTGAGTTCTACCTAGCCCATGGTTTAAATCTTTGCTATGTGATGGAGATGATATTCGGCCATGGGTGTTGTCTTCTTGGTTGGTGTTCGATGTTGGTGATGATGCATGAAGATGAGTTAAGTTTTGGCTAAGGTGGATTTGTGTTGATGTCATTTGCATGCTAAATGTGAAGCTTTGTAATGATACACATGATGGTGGATTGATGCCTCTTGGATTTTCTTTTTAGCATTTTTTTTGAGTTAGACATTAGGTTCTTTGTTTAACCCATGACCAAAATTGAAATGGTACGGTGTCTTGATGCATTCGGCCATAGTAGGAAATATGGTTGTTGTTCATGTTATTTTCATGAGAAATGATAGTAAGGTGAAGTGCAAATATTAGTATTTGAATACTAGTGTACATATGTGTATTAGCCGAGTTTTGAACTTGAAACAAAATGGTATGTAGCTAATACAAGTAGCCATATTTGTAGGAAGTATTAAGCATATAATTGGCCTCAACATAGACATGCATATTCGACCACATGAGATAGATTGGTGTTGCATGTATTCGGTTAGGGGCAAGCATATTGATGCTTTTATCTTGACTTAGATAATCGGCTCAAGGAGAATTTGTTAAAGTGCTTAGTTAATTGATATTAGGTTAATGATGTGTGTATTCGGTCATGAAGGTGCACATGAGGAAATGTGTGACACCCCGAATGTGACCCTAGTCGGAGAGTGGTTTCGGGACCACGAAACCGAGTCACAAGAATAATTAAGTGTTATATTCCGTACTTATTGTATGTGGAATTGGTATGCGTAAATATTTCGTGTCTCGATTTTTATTAATTAGGTGCTAATTTATAAGAAAGGACTTAGTAGTGAACTTTGAAAGTACGATAGGGAAATATGTGATGACTAATTAAAGCATGCATGCAAAATAATGGACTTGCATGTCAAATTCCCCTTTTACAAGTAATGGCCGCCATGACAAAGAATATGGGTTAAACATGTCATGAAACATGTTTTGTTGGGCATTAGGAGAAATAGTAAACAAATAAGCATGGGTAAGAAAAGAATGAAAAAAAAAATGTGTGTGAGAGTGGCATACCCCATTGCCGTGCAACCAAGAAGAGAAAACAAAAAATTTGTTCATGCTTGCTCTCTCCTTTTTGGCGAAAATACTAAGAGGAAGAAGGGATTTTGCTTCATTTCCTTTGTTTAGAAGAGATCTAGAAGGTGATTTGGCTAAATTTGCATCAAGATTAAGGTATGTATGAGGTTGTGTTGGGAGTTTCATGCATGTTTTGGTTGCTAACTTGATGTGCATGTTAGCCATGGCTCAAATCTTTGGTATGCCATGGAAATGGTATTTGGCCAAAGTTGTTATAGTGATAAAGCCATTGCATGCTAAGTGTGAAGCTTGATGATGATGCATGCAATGATGGATTTTCTACTCATGAGTAAGATTTTGAGTTTTCTTTTGTTTTATCATGATTAAAGTTGAAAAGGAGCATGATTGTCATACTTGGCCATGATGCATTCTTGAGCATGATTCATGCTTCTTGCATGTTAGTTAAAAGTTTGTGTTTTGGATGGCTATGGACACCTTGAAAATTCGCCATGCTCATATATGCATATATATGATTGCACATTATGTTTGGTTATGAACTAAGTGATGAATATATTGATTTAAAGAAGAAAATGTGGAAGAATGCTTGTGAAATTGCAAGCACAATTCGGCCTAGCACACATATAAGTGCTTGATGCTATATTATAAGTTTTGGGCCACAATGTGCAAAGCATCAATTAGTAGATTGCATGCTGTTTTTGTGAGGTATTAAGTGCAAAATTGACCTCAACATGTACATGAATATTCGGCCTTGGGTAGCCTATTGAAGGCCTTAGCATTTCCTTGATGCTCAAATAAATTGTATTGAATTGCTTGATGTAGTATAAAATGTGCATGACCATTGTGTATTCAAGCTAAAGAGTGGCCATATGACCATTTAAAATCCTTGTCATATTCGGCCATAAGCAAGCACAATGAGGTTTTAATAAATTGAATTTGTTTGAATTAGCTCAAGAGCTAAGAGGGCCACAATTGGACAAGGGGAAGGAAAAGGTGATCGAATAGCCGAAAAAGCCGTTCGACAACATCCGAGGTAAGTCCTCAAGAAGTGACCTTACTTGAATTATGTGAGATGAAATATGGATGTGTATGATTATTGATTATGTGTGTATGAGTATTTGAATTCCACCCGGGCTAAGTCCCGAAGGCGAATATGCTAATGATATTAATTGTGTTTGAGCCTTAGTAACGAAAATGAAATATGTATGTCCAATGATTATTGATGTATGTGTGCATGAGAAATTGAATGATATCCGGGCTAAGCCCGAAGACAATTATGTTGAAATTATATCCGGTTAAGACCAAGGCAATTGTGCTAGTGGCTATATCCTGGGCTAAGGCCCGAAGGCATTCGTGCGAGTTATTCTATCCGGGCTAAGACCCGAAGGCATTTGTGCACGTGATTATATCCGGTTATATTCCGAAGAATCTTGGGCTGGAGGTGAGTGTTGGTTGCTGAAATGAATTTAATTAGTACACTCGGACAGCCCAAAGGATAAGGTACGTTATATGTGCATTGGAAAGTCGACGTGTTTGAGCAACATTCGCTCAATCGACTAATGAATTTCAGTTATTGAATTGATTGATGCTTTGTGAACTTATATAATGATGAAGTATGAAGTAAGAATGTGTATTAATGAAATGATGCATTTGGCTATGTGAATGTATTGCTGTAAATTATAGTTCATTATATTCCTTGAGACTTACTAAGCATAAAAATGCTTACCCGTTGCTTTGGCTCTTAGTTTTCTAGATTTCGCCGAGGCAATCGGATTTGGGATCGTTGAAGTCGAAGTCATCCACACTATCAAGCCTCCATTTTGGTATAAATTTTTGGTTGAACTTGAGATGGCATGTATAGGACTACCCCTTGTTTGTTAAATATGTTGTAATGTAAGTATGTACGGCCGTGCGAAAATGGCTCGAAAAGGGAAGCATGAACTTAGACTAATTGTGGGTTGTATGTATATATTTTGTGTCATGATGTGGCTATGGCTTGGAAATGGGAATGTTGGTCATATGATCAGCCATTGGCATGGTTAAAATGATCATACATGAACCTATGTATGGTAAGGCTAGTTGAATCATGGAGACCACCAAATAGGTAAGTCCTATCTTAAAACAGATGCTGCCAGCTGCAGTGGCATGAATGTGAAAATCACCAAAATTCATAGGAATGGAATTAGATAGTGAATAAGCTATGTAAATGAACCTTGATGAGTCTATTTTCATATGGAAGAAACGAAACAGTCATAGGAGTTACAGGTTAAGAGATATTAAAGCTATTGTGAGACAGGGCCAGAATGGTTTCTGGGTTCCCTGTCACAACTTTAAAAATTCACTATAAATTATCCAAAAAGAATTAGGAGATATACCTTATATGTACAGATTCCATTTTGAGTCTAGTTTCATTAGAAACAAACGACACCAGCATTAAAGCCCTGTGTAGAGAGATATTCAAGTTATACGGCGCGAAGGTCAGAGCAGTCGATCCCTGTAACAGGGGTAACTTTAACTAATAAACTGTACCAATTGGCCCGACCAAAAATCCTAGAAATAAATCCATGGATGGATATATGAGTCTAAATTCAGGAAAATTTACGAAACCAGTTTCCGAGTTTTGAAACTCGAGATATGATTTTAAAGGCGACAGTGACGCAGTTTTCCAGCCTGACTGGAAATGTCAAATTGGTGGGCAAAAACATGTGAACTTGGTTTGTTAACCCTCGGGTCCGACACGGCGATGGTCTCGGGTTTGGGGTGTTACAATTTTATTGGTATCGAGCCACGGTTTAGTCGATTCTAGGACTACCGTGATGTGTTTGGGGTCTAGCTATACATGCCATTAAATGATGAATCGATAGTGTGATGAATTCGACAATTTGACTTCATGTTTGTTTATAGCAATGGATCCCGATCCCAACCGAGCGATAGCGATGATGTGGAGAGTGTGGCGCTGCTCGCGCAAGGGACAGGCCGGCGGACTCTCAACCTATGGCCAATAATCCTAATGATGAGGCTAGGCAAGCCTTTTATAGTGTGATGAGCGAATGGTTTAATCAATACATTCGAACCAACACTACTGTTCCACCACCTCCATTCCCGACGAATGCAACCCCGCACCTACAATACCTCCGTTGATCGACCCAATAAGGTCGTAAGCCCCAGTCGATAGGATTCAAAACATGGGGCCACTGAATTTAAGGCTACGGATGATGATGATGCCGAAATGAGCTGAATTATGGTTAGATAACACTATCCGGTGCTTGATGAGCTATCCTGTACACACCGATGAGTGCTTAAAGTGTACCATCTCCTTGCTACTGAGTCCGCCTACTATTGGTGGAGTACTCGACTTCGTGGTGCCTAGAGAGCAAGTGACTTGGGAATTCTTTCTAACCGAGTTCAAAAAAGTATATCGATCGAGATTCATCGACCAAAAGCGGAGGGAGTTCCTTGATCTTAAGCAAGGTTCTATGTCCGTTACGATCGCGAACGAAAGTTTGTGAGGCTTAGCCAGACGCTGCGAGAATGCATTTCGTCCGAAGCTATTATGTGCAAACGCCGAGGATGGGCTGAATGATGATATAAGGATGTTTGTTGGCATTCTCGAGATACGAGTTCGTAGTACTTGTTGAGCGAGCTTGTAAAGTCAAGAGCTTAGAAAGGAGAAACAAAAAGCTGATGTGGGGATTGGAGAATTCGAAGAGGTCCTCGGAAAGTCTCTTCAACAAGCATCGAAGAGATTTCGAGATGATGCGAGCCGGTCTAGAGGCGTTTGGGCTTTTCTAGAGGAGGACGCGATCGACCCCTGTGACCACACGAGTCACCTCGATCGCCGGTGGCGGAAATGATCGCCGAGAGAGGCGGAGTGTCCACATTGTGGCAAATGGCATTCGGGAGCTGTTGGTTTCGTGATCGCTCTGCTATAAGTGTGGATCGGCCGACCACTTTATGAAGGATTGCCCGAGGATGCATGAGCAGAATGCAAGTCAGAGTGCAAACCCGGGTGCTACCACTGCTCGAGGTAGACCACCTAGAAATATGGGCAATGTCAGTGGCGGTCAGAGAGGATCTAGAGATGCTACCATCAGATCTGAGGCTCGTGCTCCTGCTAGGACTTATGCCATCACGCGCACGCGAGGATCTTGCCTCTCCGGATGTTATTACCGGTACTTTCACTCTTTTCAATACAAATGTAATTGCTTTGATTGACCACGGTTCTACTCATTCATATATATGTGAAACCTTAGCATCCAAAAAGACTTTGCCCATTGAGTCTCTTCGAGTTTGTAATTCGGTGTCAAACCCTTGGGTCATTACGTGCTTGTTAACAAAGTGTGCAAGAAAAGTCCCCTAGTGTTCCGAGGTTCTTGTTTTCCGGCGGACTTGATGCTTTTGCCGTTCGATGAGTTCGATGTTATTCTTGGTTTGGATTGGTTGACCATGCACGATGCGGTTGTAAATTGCAAGAGCAAGACTATCGATTTGAGGTGCGCGAATAATGAAATAATTCGGGTTGAGTCCACGGACTTAAAAGGGTTGCCAGCTGTAATATCAGCGATGTTGGCCCAGAAATATGTAAGAAAAGGGTGCGAAGCGTACCTTGCGTACGTGCTCGATGACAAGGAATCAGAGAAGAAACCCGAATCTGTGCCCGTGGTTTGTGAATACCCGGATGTTTTCCCCGAAGAATTGCCGGGTTTACCACCTGTTCGGAAATAGAATTTGGCATCGAATTGGTGCCTGGTACCACTCAATTTCGATAGCTCCGTATCGTATGGCACCAACGGAATTAAAGGAGTTGAAAGCTCGATTGCAAGAATTGGTGGATAGAGGTTTTGCTCGCCGAAGTTTTTCGCCTTGGGTGCGCCGGTGTTGTTCGTGAAGAAGAAGGATGGAACCATGCGATTGTGCATCGACTATCGTCGACAACAAAGCGACGATAAAGAACAAATATCCGTTGCCACGTATTGATGACTTGTTCGATCAAGCGAAGGGAGCCTCGGTGTTCTCGAAAATAGATTTGAGATCGAGCTACTATCAATTGCGAATCGAGATTGAGACGTGCCCAAGGCGCCTTGAGCGAGATATGGTCACTATGAGTTCCTAGTGATGCCGTTTGGGCTCACTAATGCCCTGCGGTATTTATGGATTTAATGAATCGGATCTTTAGACCATATTTGGATCGATTCGTAGTCGTGTTCATTGATGACATCTTGGTCTATTCAAGAAATGAGACCGAACATGCTGAACACTGCGGTTAGTCTTTGCAAATTTTACGGGACAAGCAATTATATGCTAAGTTCAAGAAGTGTGGGTTACGGTTAAGAGAGGTTAGCTTCTTGGGTCATGTGGTATCAGATCGGGTATTCGAGTCGACCGAATAAAATTTCAGCCATACTTAATTGGAAGCCTCAGAAATATTACTGAGGTTCGAGCTTTTGGGGCTTCTTAGGTTATTACCGACGATTTGTAAAGGCTTCTCAACGATAGCCACGCCGATGACGGCTACTCCAAAAGGATGTTAAGTTCGAATGGACGGAGAAATGCCAAAAAGCTTCGATCAACTGAAAACTTATTTGATGAAGCCCCAATTCTAGTGCAACCCGAGTCCGCAAGGAGTTTGTTATCTATAGCGACGCCTCTCTACTTGGGTTAGGTTGCGTATTAATGCAAGAAGGTCGAGTTGTGGCCTATCGTCGAGGCAATTAAAGCCACATGAGAAAAATTATCCGACTCATGATCTCGAGTTGGCGCCATCGTATTCGCCTTAAAGATTTGGCGACATTACTTATTTGGTGAAAGGTGCCATGTATACTCGGATCACAAAAGTCTCAAATATTTGATGACCCAAAGAGACTTAAATCTGCGACAAAGACGTTGGCTCGAGCTATTAAAGGATTATGAGCGATCATTGACTATCACCCGGAAAGGCGAATGTGGTTGCGGATGCCTTGAGTCGTAAATCGTTATTCACTTTACGAGCGATGAATGTGCACTTGTCTGTCCGATCCGACAGTGTGTTAGTGGCTGAATTGAAAGCCAAACCACTATTGACACACCAAATTCGAGAAGCTCAGAAAGTCGACGACGAGTTGGTTGCAAAAGCGGCTGCGTGTGTTCGAACAAGGACTCGGAGTTTCAAATCGACGATGACGATTGTTTGAGGTTCAAAAGTCGTCTGTGTCCCAAGGAATTGAACTCATTTCGATAATTCAGAATGAAGCCCATTGTAGCCAAATGGCAATCCACCCGGAGTACGAAGATGTACAATGATTTGAAACGTCGATTTTGGTGGCATGGTATGAAGCGAGACATCTCCGACTTTGTTTCAAGATGTTTAATATGTCAACAAGTGAAAGCGGAACATCGGTGCCTTCGAGATTACTTGACCAATCACGATACCCGAGTGGAAATGGGATCGAGTCACAATGGACTTTGTATCCGGACCGCCATTGTCGACAAGTAAGAAGGATGCGGTTTGGGTCGTGGTAGATCGATTGACTAAGTCACCCACTTTGTCCCCGTGACGTCGGATTTTTCAATGGACAAATTAAGCGGAATTGTACGTTTCTCAGTTGTGAAATTACACGGGTGCCTATTTCTATCGTGTCGGATAGAGATCCGAGATTTACCTCGCGGTTTTGGAAAAAGTTGCAAGAAGCTTTGGGTACCAAGTTGCATTTCAGACCGCCTTTCACCCCCAAACCGATGGTCAATCCGGCGGGTAATTCGGATACTTGAGGATATGTTAAGATGTTGCGTCCTCGAGTTTAGTGGTTCATAGGAGCGGTATTTGCCGTTGATTGAATTCGCTTACAACAACAACTTTCAATCGAGTATTAAGATGGCACCCTACGAGGCTTTGTACGGCGTAAATGCCGTACACCATTGTTTTGGACCGAGCTTGGTGAAAGCAAGATTTTCGGTGGATTTGATTAGGGATGCTGAATGAAAGTGAAAGTAATCCGTGAAAGTTTGAAGATAGCCTTCGATCGTCGAGAAGTCGACGCGGATATGAAGCGTAAGGATATCGAGTATCGGTGGGTGATAAAGTGTTCCTCAAGGTGTCGCCTTGGAAAAAGATACTCGTGTTCTACCGTAAGGGCAAGTTGAGCCCGAGGTTCATTGGGCCATATGAGATATCGAGCGAGTCGGTCCGGTGGCATATCATTTGATTTTGCCCCGAACTCAAAAGGTTCACGATGTCTTCCACGCTTCGATGCTTGACGTTATAGATCCGATCCATCGCACGTGATTAGTCCATCGAAATTGAAATTCAAGCTAATATGAGTTATGAGGAAGAACCAATTCGTATCCTATCACGAGAAGTGAAAGAGTTGCGAAACAAGCGGGTTCCGCTAGTGAAAGTGTTATGGCTCAAGCACGGGATAGAAGAAGATACTTGGGAGACCGAGAACTCTATGAGAGAGCGATATCCGAACCTATTTACCGGTAAGCTTTTCGGGACGAAAATCTCTTGAGTGGGGAGAGTTGTGACACCCGAATGTGACCCTAGTCGGAGAGTGGTTTGGGACCACGAAACCGAGTCACAAGAATAATTAAGTGTTATATTCCGTACTTATTGTATGTGGAATTGGTATGCGTAAATATTTAGTGTCTCGATTTTTATTAATTAGGTGCTAATTTATAAGAAAGGACTTAGTAGTGAACTTTGAAAGTACGATAGGAAATATGTGATGACTAATTAAAGCATGCATGCAAAATAATGGACTTGCATGTCAAATTCCCCTTTTACAAGTAATGGCCGCCATGACAAAGAATATATGGGTTAAACATGTCATGAAACATGTTTTGTTGGGCATTAGGGAGAAATAGTAAACAAATAAGCATGGGTAAGAAAAGAATGAAAAAAAAATGTGTGTGAGAGAGTGGCATACCCCATTGCTGTGCAACCAAGAAGAGAAAACAAAAAATTTGTTCATGCTTGCTCTCTCCTTTTGGCCGAAAATACTAAGAGGAAGAAGGGATTTTGCTTCATTTCCTTTGTTTAGAAGAGATCTAGAAGGTGATTTGGCTAAATTTGCATCAAGATTAAGGTATGTATGAGGTTGTGTTGGGAGTTTCATGCATGTTTTGGTTGCTAACTTGATGTGCATGTTAGCCATGGCTCAAATCTTTGGTATGCCATGGAAATGGTATTTGGCCAAAGTTGTTATAGTGATAAAGCCATTGCATGCTAAGTGTGAAGCTTGATGATGATGCATGCAATGATGGATTTTCTACTCATGAGTAAGATTTTGAGTTTTCTCTTTGTTTTATCATGATTAAAGTTGAAAAGGAGCATGATTGTCATACTTGGCCATGATGCATTCTTGAGCATGATTCATGCTTCTTGCATGTTAGTTAAAAGTTTGTGTTTTGGATGGCTATGGACACCTTGAAAATTGCCATGCTCATATATGCATATATATGATTGCACATTATGTTTGGTTATGAACTAAGTGATGAATATATTGATTTAAAGAAGAAAATGTGGAAGAATGCTTGTGAAATTGCAAGCACAATTCGCCTAGCACACATATAAGTGCTTGATGCTATATTATAAGTTTTGGGCCACAATGTGCAAAGCATCAATTAGTAGATTGCATGCTGTTTTTGTGAGGTATTAAGTGCAAAATTGACCTCAACATGTACATGAATATTCGCCTTGGGTAGCCTATTGAAGGCCTTAGCATTTCCTTGATGCTCAAATAAATTGTATTGAATTGCTTGATGTAGTATAAAATGTGCATGACCATTGTGTATTCAAGCTAAAGAGTGGCCATATGACCATTTAAAATCCTTGTCATATTCGCCATAAGCAAGCACAATGAGGTTTTAATAAATTGAATTTGTTTGAATTAGCTCAAGAGCTAAGAGGGCCACAATTGGACAAGGGAAGGAAAAGGTGATCGAATAGCCGAAAAAGCCGTTCGACAACATCCGAGGTAAGTCCTCAAGAAGTGACCTTACTTGAATTATGTGAGATGAAATATGGATGTGTATGATTATTGATTATGTGTGTATGAGTATTTGAATTCCACCCGGCTAAGTCCCAAGGCGAATATGCTAATGATATTAATTGTGTTTGAGCCTTAGTAATGAAAATGAAATATGTATGTCCAATGATTATTGATGTATGTGTGCATGAGAAATTGAATGATATCTGGGCTAAGCCCAAGACAATTATGCTGAAATTATATCCGGGTTAAGACCAAAGGCAATTGTGCTAGTGGCTATATCCGGGCTAAGGCAAGAAGGCATTCGTCTGAGTTATTCTATCCGGGCTAAGACCAAGGCATTTGTGCACGTGATTATATCCGGTTATATTCAAGAATCTTGGGCTGGAGGTGAGTGTTGGTTGCTGAAATGAATTTAATTAGTACACTCGGACAGCCCAAAGGATAAGGTACGTTATATGTGCATTGGAAAGTCGGCGTGTTTGAGCAACATTCGCTCAATCGACTAATGAATTTCAGTTATTGAATTGATTGATGCTTTGCGAACTTATATAATGATGAAGTATGAAGTAAGAATGTGTATTAATGAAATGATGCATTTGGCTATGTGAATGTATTGCTGTAAATTATAGTTCATTATATTCCTTGAGACTTACTAAGCATAAAATGCTTACCCGTTGCTTTGGCTCTTAGTTTTCTAGATTTCGCTCGAGGCAATCGGATTTGGGATCGTTGAAGTCAAGTCATCCACACTATCAAGCCTCCATTTTGGTATAAATTTTGGTTGAACTTGAGATGGCATGTATAGGACTACCCTTGTTTGTTAAATATGTTGTAATGTAAGTATGTACGGCCGTGCGAAAATGGCTCGAAAAGGGAAGCATGAACTTAGACTAATTGTGGGTTGTATGTATATATTTTGTGTCATGATGTGGCTATGGCTTGGAAATGGGAATGTTGGTCATATGATCAGCCATTGGCATGGTTAAAATGATCATACATGAACCTATGTATGGTAAGGCTAGTTGAATCATGGAGACCACCAAATAGGTAAGTCCTATCTTAAAACAGATGCTGCCTGCTGCAGTGGCATGAATGTGAAAAATCACCAAAATTCATAGGAATGGAATTAGATAGTGAATAAGCTATGTAAATGAACCTTGATGAGTCTATTTTCATATGGAAGAAACGAAACAGTCATAGGAGTTACAGGTTAAGAGATATTAAAGCTATTGTGAGACAGGGCCAGAATGGTTTCTGGGTTCCCTGTCACAACTTTAAAAATTCACTATAAATTATCCAAAAAGAATTAGGAGATATACCTTATATGTACAGATTCCATTTTGAGTCTAGTTTCATTAGAAACAAACGACACCAGAATTAAAGCCCTGTGCAGAGAGATATTCAAGTTATACCGCGCGAAGGTCAGAGCAGTCGATCCCTGTAACAGGGGTAACTTTAACTAATAAACTGTACCAATTGGCCCGACCAAAAATCCTAGAAATAAATCCATGGATGGATATATGAGTCTAAATTCAGGGAAAATTTACGAAACCAGTTTCCGAGTTTTGAAACTCGAGATATGATTTTTAAGGCGACAGTGACGCAGTTTTCCAGCCTGACTGGAAATGTCAAATTGGTGGGCAAAAACATGTGAACTTGGTTTGTTAACCCTCGGGTCCGACACCGGCGATGGTCTCGGGTTTGGGGTGTTACAAAATGTTAGATTAATTGTATTAAATTGCTCAATGTGATTAAAAATGCGTGTTACCACTTTGTATTTGAGCTAAAGGTGGCCATATGACCTATCAACCCCTTGTCATATTCGGCCATAAGCTAGCATAATGAGACTTTAATAAGTTAAATTTGCTTGAATTAGCTCAAGAGCTTAGAGGACCAAAGTTGGACAAGGGAAAGGAAAAAGTGATCGAATAGCCGCCGAAATCGTTCGACAACATCCGAAGTAAGTTTTCGAGTAATGAAACTTAGTTTACGATTTGATTAAGTCATGACGAATAATCATAACAAAAATACGGTGATATAATGGTTCTACTTGAATTATATGTTGAGTTATTAGTCTATACGTATGATGGGTAGCAGTATGTGCATAGAGATCATGTCATAAAGCAAGTCAAAATCGTGCTCTTTGTATGTGGCTATTGAGCCGAAATTAGTAAGTGTGATAAGTGTCTTGTGTTTGGGCTTTTGTAATGAAAATGAAATATGGATGTGTCATGATTATGGATATATGTGCATGGTTATTCGAATGATATCCAGGCTAAGTCCCGAAGGCTTTTATGCTAGTGACTATATCCAGACTAACATCCGAAGGCATTTGTACGAGTTGCTATATCCGGGCTAAGACCCGAAGGCATTTGTGCTAGCGATTATATCCGGGCTAAGTCCCGAAGGCATTTATGCTAGTGACCATATCCGGGCTAAGACCCGAAGGCCTTGTGCGAGTGGTTATATCCGGCTAAATCCTGAAGATAATTGGGTTTGGGAATGAGCAATCTTGCTGTAATAATTTCAATTAATACGCTCGTAAAATCCTAACGATGAGGTATGTTTCGTATGTGCATTGAGATAATTGATTCCTTCTAAATAGTGTTTGCTCAATCGACTAACAAGCTTCCGGCTTTTAGACAAGTTGATTCCTTACGTATGAATATAAGGGTCGGAAATGTGAAGTAGGTATGATTGTGAGAATATGTGTATATGAAATTATTCGTTTAGTCGTATGAATGCTATACATCAGTTGCGCATGATTTCATTGCTCAAAACTTACTAAGCATTAAATGCTCACTCCGTTCTTTGAATCTCTGTTTTATAGATTTTGGTTCGTCACCATCGGACTCGGGATTGTCGAAGTCAAGTCGTCCACACTATCAAAGCCCTTTTGGTACATTTTGGTTGAACTCGAAAATGGCATGTATAGGACTACCCTTTTGTTGTTGGTCATGTACCCTTTGGTTTTGTATAAATTTGGATAGCCATGCGAAAATGGCTTATATACTCTTTGAGCATAGCATTATAATCGTTTTTTATGTTGTTCATTGAGAGGTATGGAAATGTTTGGTAACGATTAGCCATTGGAATGGTTAATCATAATCATTTTGGTGCTTTGTATGACAAATTCTAGTTGATTCATGGAAAACCATGAAATAGGTAAAGTTTACCTTAAAAACAGATGCTGACAGTAGCAGTGGTGTGGATTTGAAAAATCATTAAAAATAGTAGGAATGGAATTAAATAGTGAATAAATTATGTAATAGAACCTTGATAAATCTACTTTCATATGAAATAAACGAAACGAACATATGAGTCGTATTTTAAGAGATATTTAAGTTTTCGTGGAATAGGGCCAGAGCGATTTCTGGATCCCCTGATCTGACTTTGGAAATTCACTATAAATTAACCAGAGATAATTAGAGGTCATTCCATATATGTATAGATTCCTTTTTTAGTCTAGTTTCATTAGAAACAGACGGAATAAGTAATGAGGCCCTGTACAGGAAGATATATAAGTCGTAATACATGAAGGTCAGAGCAGTCGAACCCTGAAATAGGGGAGACTTTAACTAATAAACTGTACTAATTGGCTTGACTAAAAATTCTAGCAAAAAATTTGTAGATGGATATATGAGTCCAGTTTCAGGTAAAATTTACGAAACTGGTTTTCAAGTTTTGAAACTCAAGATATGATTTTTAAGGTAATAGTGACGCAGTTAGCCAACTTGTCTGGAAATTTTTAAAATGGACTGTGAAAATAAATGAAATAAGTCTGTAAATACCTCGTGTTCGACTCCGGCAACGGTCTCGGGTACAGGGTGTTACAACCAGGCCGTGTGCCTTACACGGGTATCAGACACACCCGTGTGAACCAGTCGTGCCAAAGCAGGGTGATCATATTGACTTTCACCCACGACCAATAGACACGCCCGTGTGCTATGGCCGTGTGATACTTAGCTAGCTACTGACTTATGCCCACGGCCATATGACACGCCCGTGTGTCAAATTCGTGTGATTTTTAAGAGGTTACTACTACACAAACACGGCCACAAAGCACGACCATGGCTTTTGACCGTGTGCCATAATACAGGCTTGGTTTAAGCCAACTTGCCACCCCATTATGCGTCACCCTACAAACAAGGAATCAAGCATATATGTATAACTCAATCGACCATTCTTTAAGCTAAAACATACATCATTCATGCCATAATATTATCAATCATTTATATACTTCTAAACCTTGCCTTTTTATACTAAAACATAATGTAAAATTATATTAAAAACAAAAACATCATCCTTTCTCATACCATGAACTTCCCATACTTACCTTCTCCTTTATCAAATTGAGACATGCCATAATTGCAAATTAAATCACATATCAAAAGCCATTATCAAATATGAGTTCAAACACAAATTAGCCAAATCTCTTGGCTAACTATATACATCACAAAACATACTTCAAAACTACTAGCCAATACATGCCATACTTCAAATATTTACATTTTTAAAAGTACCAAAATGAGATCAATAGTATGGTGACGATCCTCGACTATTCCCAAGCCTTCAGTAGCTACGATAACTATAAACAGACAGAAATCACACAGAGTAAGCTTTCAAAAGCTTAGTAAACTCGTACTCAAAACATTCATAATATATGAACATAAAATGATAACCTATGAGTATTCGCACAATTTTAATCCATATAAATATATCAACTCAATGAGATTCATATACATAACATCATCTACCACTTAGGCAATGTGCATACTTGAAGCTTCCCGTACTTATTCACTTTTGTACTTACCTCATGTTGAATGTTATGAAACTTTCCATAAGTTATTTGTATTTTATATATCAGCATACTTAGCGCTATAAGGTTGGCTGAAGCTAAATATTTCCGCACACTTAGTGCCATCTCAAATAACTGAGATTAAGTCGGTATCACACACTTAGTGCTTCAAGTAGCCGAGGCTAGTTAAATCGCACACTTAGTGCCAAAACTTCCGTTTCATCACCATAATATCCAATTCAACTATATACAACCTATGTATAATACATACATCAAAGCATACTTAACATCATATTTTAAGTACGTACTTACCTCATACTCGAAATTTGTCGACTCGAACTGTCTACTCGATAACCTTCGATTGTCCTCGATCTAAGTCTGAATTCCTCCTTTCTTGATCTAAATGTATTTAAAATTAACCCTTTTATTCACCAAATAATTCAATTCAATTCATAAACACATATTTAGGGCATTTTACAAACTAGCCCTCACATTTTAACTTTTCGACACTTTAGTCCCTATTTCACCAATTTACAAAATGCATAAAAATTTGTTTGCAGACAAGCTTAGCCAAATTTTCATGGCTCTCATACAAGTCCATACATTTTATTTATTTCACATTCTAGTCCCATAAAATAACATTCTCACAAATTAGCCCGATTTGCTCAAATTCATCTAAAATCCAAGGACAAATTATGTAAACCTAACATCATGCTTTCATATTTCACCATTTAACAACACAAAACTCATGAATTCATCCATGGCACATTTTCAAATCATCAACAAAATCAGAAATTGAGGCATGGGCTTTATAGTACACTTAGCAACGATCATAAAAATGTAGAAATTATCAAAAACCGATGCAAAAATATACCCAAATTAAGCTTCCAACTAGCCGAACCCTAGAACTCTTTATCTTTTCTTTTTATTCTTCAATTTTCGACACAAACAAATCATAAAATGCCTATTTTCAAGTTTTGTTATAACATATATTAAAATATTAAACATTTGACCATTATAACCTTTATTAAACCATTATAATTTCACCTAGCACATGCTCTTTTATGTCCATTCAAACTTCCAATGGTCAGTTAACCACATAAGGACCTTTACTCTAGAAAGCCAACTCAAATAAGCACTTAAACTCTAGCACACAGCTTTTATATTTTATGCAATTAGGTCCTTTTTTCAAATTAACCACACAAACAGTTAAATTTTCACTCGAGGCTTTCACGCACATCAGTTCATTTATCAAATACAAGGAAATTAATATTAAAATATTTTGCTAACTCGGATTTGTGGCCCCGAAACCACTATTCCAACTAGGGTCAAAATTGAGCTGTTACATCCCCTGGTGTGGTTATTAAAATGAAGTCAGTATGCTCCACATGGTCTCACACACGGGCGTGTGATTGGCTGTTTGATACAAGTCAGAATACCCCCTAATTGTCACACAGTCTAGCACACGGGCATGTGACTTGGCTGTGTTGTATAAGTCAGTATACCCTACAGTTTTGGCATGAGCTAGTACACGGTCTGGCACACGAACGTGTGTGGGCACTTCGAAAGGCACACAGGCTATACACACAGGTGTGTGGTTGGCTGTGTGACACAAGTGATATGTATGCACCATTTTTACACGGCCTGAGACATGGGCGTCTCTGGAGCCGTGTGAGGCACACGGCCTATTCACACGGGCGTGTGACCCCTGTATGTTTGAAATTTTACTAAGTTTCCAAAATTTTTCTATGATAATGGTTTAGTGCCGAACCATTTCTAAAGCATGTTTAAGGTCTCGTAGGCCTTTATAAGGGACAATGTGGTAGTATCGAATGATGTATGAGAATGAATGCTTAATGTTATTAAATGTATGCTATATGTTGCGTATTGATCGATAATACCTCTTAACTTTATTCCAGCAACGGATACGAGTTAGGGGTGTTACATATTTCTAAGTTTCAACTGGGATTCTCACTGTGTCAATGCTTTGTCGATAGGTTCCATAGTGTTGTAATATCACAATTGTAATATTTGAGCATATAAACACATATAACATTAAGCTTATTAATCATACAAACTTACATCGGTTCACAAAAATGATGAAATAGGTTAATTAGTCGAGTACTTTATTTTCCCCCCGATCTAGATCTGAATTTCACTTTTCTTGATCTATATGTAATCAAATTCAGCTTATTTAATAATCTTTCTACTAAATTTAATCCAAAACACTCATTAAAGTACATTTACACTTTTGCCCCAAGTATTTCACAACTTTTACAATTTAGTCATTATTTCATAAAATCACAAATTCATACAATTTAATACCAACCCATGCTAGCTGAATTTTCCTAGTACACATATCAGCCCATATTTTTCATTTATTTCACATTTTAACCACAAAGTTTCCACATTCCAAAATTTAATCCCTAATTTGCATTTTCACTAAAAATCACTTAACAAAACTTGTAAAACTATCATCAAACATCAAAATGATATATATTAATCAATGGCAACATTCTAAATCTTTAACAGTTTTCCAAAATAGTTCCTAGGCTAGCTAGACCTGGTTGCAACAATCTCAAAAACATAAAAAACATTAAAAATCAACTCAAAAGTCACTTACATGCACCTAGGATAGTTGTCGAACCTTGAAGCTCTTTTAATGGTGATTTCCTAGCTTAAAATTAACCTTTAATTAAAACATTAAAAACACTTAATAATGTGTCCAAAAATGTCCACTCATATTAATATTGGGTTAATTAAAACATAAGGACCTCCACTTTAATAAACCATAGCTATTAGATTCCTTTAGCTAATAGAGCTAAAGTTTTGCACTTTATGCGATTTAGTCCTTTTTATCAAATTAAGCATTTAAATGAGAAAATTTCTTAACGAAAATTTCACACAATTATACTATCATGAGGTAGACATTGAAATAATAATAAAATAATTATTTCAACTTTAGATTTGTGGTTCTTAAACCACTTTTTCGATTTGACTAGAAACGGACTATTACAAAGTCACACTTACATGCTAGCACTTGAAGTAGCCGAATGGAAGAACCCTAATATGGCTTTCTAACCTTTAATTTACAGTGGAAGAAGAAGATGACTGAAAATGAAAATGTAAGGAGCATTGCTGCAAGCTATTGTGTACTTGGAATTTTTTTGAATTTTTTTATATGCAAACCTTAGTTCTCTTGCTAACTGTGTTGTAGGTTGCAACTCTTTGCCTACGAACCTAAATTTTACAACTGGGAATTTGCCCTCGTTAACAGTTTTAGAGGTCACGACCCTTTGCCTGCGAACCTTGGTTTTACAGCTAGGAGTTTGCTCTCGCTAACTATTCTGGAGGTTGCAGCTTTTCGCCTGCAAACCTTAATTTTACATTTGGGAGCTTTGCCCTCACTAACTATTCTGGAGGTCGCACCTTTTGCCCTGAGAACCTTAATTTTAAAGCTGGGAGCTTTGCTCTCGCTAACTGTTTTGGATGTCGTAGCTCTTTTTCCTGTAAATGTTAATTTTACAATTCATCAAACCTATCAAAACATGTGCATATTTATCCATTCATCAACCATTTACACATAACCTATTTCCATACCAAACTTACCATATTTGACTACATTTATATCATTACTAAAAGTTCATGACTACTTTAAAGCATAATCCATCTTGGGCACATTATAAACATACCAAATATGGTCATTCCAAACATGCATCAATTTAACCATATCAACAACCACCAATAAAGCATCAAAATACTATAAGTACCATAAATCCAAAGCAACATTACATGCCATAAACATCAACTAAACATTATACATAAGTCTACCTATACATGCCGTTATAACCATGACCAAAACATCAAAATCTATAGATATAATCGGTGGATAGTGTGATAGATTTCTGATAAGCTTCCAACCCGATTGAGCTTCTGATAATTTGTAAAGTAAGAGAAAGATAACCACATAAGCAATAAATGCTTAGTAAGCTCGTAAAAACTTTAATCATAATATTCCATTTTAAATATGAACTTTGTAACACCCCAAAATCTAAACATTTATTTTAGTGTTAAACACAATTGTATGTTTGCTTCAGTGGTTAAGTGTTCTGGGAAGTGTCTGAGAAGTCTTGGGTTCAAGTCTTGGCTTGTGCAGAAATTTTGTTCTTACTTGAAGTAACCATTGCCTTTAATTAGTGGACTTTTAAATTAATGTGAGTAGAGCATGATAGAAAGGACCTGCTAGTCAAGGGGTAAATGGCATGTTATTGTTGCTAAAGGTCCTGAGTTCAAGTCCTGTGTCACCTAAGGAATGTTTTATTTCGTTCCTGTACCGTGTAGGAAGTTGAATATCAATAGAACTCTGAAGTTAACGGGCGATTGGAGTGTTTGAGAGGTGAGGGGATTGCATGGCCGAATTTTAGGAGGATTACGGGGGGGATTGGGATAGTGATCGGTTGGAGTCATTTGGGGAGGGATTTTAAGAGAGAATTAAGGGAGGTTGAGGTGTGTGGGAGTAGTTTGACGAATGTGGGAACTCTACTAAGCAAATTTGGTCATAGGTTCTTAGTGCTGAAATTGTGTTATCATTTTGCTCTCAAATTTTGGTAGCTTTTACCTTTTTCTTCATTTGCATTTTGGTTGAGGCCGAATTGACCATTTAGGTATTTTCTACTACTCTTTCTTTTATTTCCTCAATCAATTCTCCTTATATACCATTTCCTACTATTTCGACTCTCGTGGTTAACAGAGTTCATTTCTATCCATCTTGCTATTGTGACCGAATACCCCTTACTTATTTTCTCTTTTCTCCCTCCAAATCGTTCCTCTTATTGTCTCTTTCTATTTGGTAGCCAGGCCGAATACTCCATCCCTTTCATTTGCGGTTTGGCTCTTGTTCTCTGATAAATCGGTAAGTACTCTCACAATGTTTAAGCCGAATACCCCTTTCTCTTATTCCTGATTCTTATCTTCCTTCTCTTTTGTATTGTTATTTCAGTTTTTAGAACTTCTCGAGGAGTGAAGTAGTTTCCTAGTAGATACTGAAGTAATCGAAACCTTTCCCTTACCACTCGATCAAAGGTAACTCTGCTTACAATTATTGTGCTCAATTGGGGCATGACTTGTATATGAGGGTGTTGGCTGGTTGCCCTATTTTCCTCTATCTCTAGTTTTGTGTTCTCAATAAGCCAGTTTATTGATTCAAGTCATGTGTTTATGCAATCATCATTAATAGATTTCACTGATAATGCAGCTATTCGATAAAGAGGGTGAAATCAGCCTTCGTCAACGGTTTAAACGGGCTAAACCACACTCTTTCACTCAAGGCAAGTATCAAATGTTATTTTGAGTTAAGTGATAGAAAAAGAGTGATTAACCCTATTGTTAAGCGTTTAACGGAATACCTTGATTGAACGTAGGTTTGGTGCTCGTGGGCTATTCACACGTTTTCGTTAATAGGTGTGTAACCACACCACTATATTCGTTAGTTGGCAAAAGCCGAAATAGGAGACCGTCGACACTATACTAGTGTGCGCTTGCTTGTGTGGTACTCTGAATGCTTAAATGAGGGCGTAAGATCGTTAAGGCTAACCATGGGAAATTTCATGGTCTAAGGCCAATTTGGGCCATAATGGGTCAAAATGGGCAATGTGTGCCCCACAGGCTTGTAGGCCCTACACGAGTAAACCACATAGACATGTGGAGATTATTGGGCTAGGCTGTGTAAACCACATGGCCAAGGCTGTTTTTGGGCTTTGTAGGCCACACAAGTGTGTGGGCCCCCATGGGCTGCAATATGAGCCTTAGGCCCATTTTCACTATTTGATTGTAACATTGCACGGGTCACCCAAGATGAATGTGGACCTACTGTTGGGTCGAAAAGTATACCTAGACCCCAATTTGATGAAATGACTATTATACCCCTATAAGGTAAAATGACTGATATATCCCTATGATATGTTTGACCGTAATTGACCATGACATGTTGCATACACGTATGATATTATGACATGAAATATTGCATGGGGATGGGTTTATTATATTTGGAGGAAATGTACTGTACTGGCAGCTCTGCTGCATATACTGTTTGGTACCGCAACCGGTGCTATATTTTGGAGTGTAGGGATCGGTGGGTTGATTTCATCCCCACATGGAGTGCAGGGCTGGAAGAGTAGAGTGTAGAGGATGGATGGGTAGGATTTCTATTTGCATTCTATTACTGTTACTGAAATGGGCTAAGCCCACACTAATACTGATACTACAATGGGCTAAGGACCTAACTGGTAATGAACTGTTACTGAAACAGGCTTAGGCCCAGATTGTGATTGCCAATGTATGATTGACTGTTTGTTTAATAAGGGATTACACACTGAGTTTTCATAAACTCACCCTTCTGTTTTTTCTGTGTAGGTAATCCTTAGGCGGATCGGTGCTGCGTGGGACTCGGTGGTGGCAACACAATTGCGTTTTCTTTCATTTTTAACTTTTAACTTATAAGTATTTAATTTGGGTGTTTTGTTTTGTAAGAAGGCCTCTCTAAGTTCTCATTTTAATTTGGGATTTATTTACTTGATTCATATCTACTAGTGGTAGGTCGCGGATTTCCAAAAAGATAAATGCTTTTCAAACACCATGTATACGCAACATATTTTAAAAAGCTTCCGCAACAAACTTTGTTTTTAAAATGTAATGAGAATCTAATATGTTTAACATTTTACTAAGACAACTTGAGTTTTAACAATGAACAAGATATCCTAAACATACGTTAAGTTTGCAAAGGGGTTTTAATATAACACGAATATTTCAACGAGATTATACTTTTCGAAACGCACTTCAACGTGACATCACAGATTCGACCATAATGTCTAGGCCAGTTTCGGGGTATTACATTTAGTGGTATTAGAGCCAGGTTGAAAAACTTGGCTGTGGATTTGGCTTTCTTTAAATTTAAATTTTGAAAAAGAACTGTTTTAAATGATTTGAAATATTTGGAAATATTTTACAAAATATGTGGTACACCGAGTCTCTAGCGCCGATCCTGTAAGTTCTGTGAAGCTACTGCTTGTTTAAATTGAAATACTGGGACTACTATAGGTAGTAGACTGTACTGAAATACTCTGTTTAGGGTTAACTAAAAGTGTAGTGAATGTAACACCCCGTACCCGAGTCCGTTACCGGATTCGAACACAAGGTGCACACAGACTTAACTTAATTGTTTTCATAGTCCATAAAAAAAATTTCCAGACTAGCTGGTTACTGCATCACTGTCGCCTTAAAAATCATATCTTGAGTTTTAAAGCTCGAAAATCAGTTTCGTAATTTTTTCCTGAAACTAGACTCATATGTCCATCAACATATTTTTTTCTAGAATTTTTGGTCGGGCCAATTAGTACAGTTTATTAGTTAAAGTCTCCCCTAATCCATGGTTCGACTACTTGACCTTCACACATTACTTAATTGGATATCTCCTGTGCAGGCTTCAATATCGATGCCGTTTGTTTCTATAGAAACTAGACTCAATCTATAAATATATGGAATGACTCCTAATTATCTCTGGTTAATTTACAATGAATTTCCAAAGTCGAACGGGGATCCGAAACCGTTCGCCCTGTTTCACGAGAACTTTAATATCTCTTAACATATAACTCATATGACCATTTCGTTTCGTCCATATGAAAGTAGATTCATCAAGGTTCATTTAAATAATTTATTCACTATTTATTTTCATTCCTACTATTTATAGTGATTTTTCACATCCACATCACTGCTGCTGTCAGCATCTGTTTTCAAGGTAACCTTTACCTACTTCATAGTTTCTTTGATTCAACTAGCCCTTTTAGCATACATGGCACAAGGAATGATCATGATTAATGTAACACCCCGAACCCGAGACCATCGCCGGTGTCGGACACGAGGGGTTAACAAGCCAAATCCACATATTTCACCCACCAATTTGACATTTCCAGACAGGCTGGAAATGCGCGTCACTGTCACCTTAAAAATCATATCTCGAGTTTAAAAACTCGGAAACTGATTCCGTAAATTTTCCATGAATTTAGACTCATATATCCATCCATGGATTTATTTCTAAAATTTTTGGTCGGGCCAATTGGTACAGTTTATTAGTTAAATTCACCCATGTTACAGGGATCGACTGCTCTGACCTTCGCACGTTACAACTTGAATTTCTCTCTGTACAGGGCTTTAATACTGGTGCCGTTTGTTTCTTATGAAACTAGACTCAAAATGGAATCTGTACATGTAATTCATGACTACTAATTCTTTCTGGATAATTTATAATAAATTTTTGAAGTTGCAACAGGGGACCCAGAAACCGTTCTGGCCCTATCTCACAATAGCTTTAATATCTCTTAACATGTAACTCCTATGACCGTTTCGTTTATTCCACATGAAAGTAGACTCATTAAGGTTCATTTACATAATTTATTCATTATTTAATACCATTCCTACAAATTTTGGTGATTTTTCAAAACCACACCACTGCTGCTGCCAGCATCTGTTTTCAACGTAACCATTACCTATTTCATGATTTCCACGATTCAAATGGCCCTTTTTGCACACATAGCACAAAGTGTGATTATGATTAACCATTCCAATGGCTAATCCTTTCAGACAATTTCATACCCCATAATGAATATCATACAAACTATTATAGAATCATACTAAAAACGTATATAAGCCATTTTCGCATGGCTAGCCAAGCTTACACAAAACCGAAAGGTACATGACCTTCAACATTAGGGTAGTCCTATACATGCCATTTCAAAGTTCAACCAAAATTATACCAAAATGGAGGCTTTGATAGTGTAGATGACTTCGACTTTAATGATCCCGAATCCGATTGCTATCGAGCAAAATCTATAAAACAGAGAGCCAAAGCAACGGGGTAAGCATTTTTATGCTTAGTAAGTCTCAAGCAATAAAATCAGCTTTAATTAAAGCAATACATTCACATAGCCAAATGCATCATTTCATTAATACACCTTCACATAATCATTCTTACTTCACACTTCATCATTATATACTTTCACAAGATATCAACAAATTCAATAGCTGAAATTCGTTAGTCGATTGAGCGAATGTTGCTCAAACATGTCGACTTTTCCAATGCACATATAAACATACCTTATTCTTTGGGCTTTTCGAGCGTACTAATTGAATTTATTACAGCAACCAACACTCACCTCCAGCCCAAGCTTCTTCGGAATACAACCGGATATAACCACGTGCATGAATTCCTTCGGGTCTTAGCCCGGATAGAACGACTTGCACGAATGCCTTTGGGTCTTAGCCCGGATGTAGTCACTAGCACAATTGCCTTCGGGTCTTAACCCGGATATAATTTCCAGCATAAATGTCTTCGGGACTTAGCCCGGATATCATTCAATTTCTCATGCACACATAAATCAATAATCATTACACATCCATATCTCATTTCACATAATTCAAGTAGGGTCATTTCTTGAGGACTTACCTCGGATGTTGTCGAACGGCTTCGACGGCTAATCGATCACTTTTTCCTTCCCCTTATCCAATTGTGGCCCTCTAAGCTCTTGAGCTAATTCAAACAAATTCAATTCATTAAAGTCTCGCTTGCTAGCCTTGGCCGAATACACATATCATTGACTCAACATCACATAACTAAGCACTTTAGTCAATTTTCTTTAATTACGCACACATTCGGCCTTAGCTCACAACAAGGTAGCCGATTACCTAAGTCAAGACTAGGCATCATTAAGCTTGCCTCTAACCGAATGCATGCACAATAATTCCCCCCCATGTGGCCGATTATACTTAGTCATACTTGCACAAAATCAACAATAAATTGCAAGATTTTCACATCATATGTGTACTAGGCCGATTTGTACATGCAAATTTCACAACATTCTTCAACAAATTTCTTCTTTAAACAACATATTTATCACTTTCTTCATAATCAAAATATCATGTGCAATCATATATACACATATAGGTGCAAGGTCAATTTCAAGGTGTCCATAGCCATCCAAAACACAAATTTTTACTAACATGCAAGAAGCATGAACCATGCTCATGAATGCATCATGGCGAATACATCACAATCATGCCCTTTCAACTTCAATCATGGTTAAACAAAAAGAAAACTCAATGTCTTACTCAAGATGGCTACAAGAAATTTCAAGAGTAGAAAATCCATCATTGCATGCATCATTAGCAAGCTTCACATTTAGCATGCAATGGCTTTAACACATTAACAACTTTGGCCAAATACCATTCCCATGGCATAACAAGGATTTGAACCATGGCTAACATGAACATCAAGTTAGCAACTAAAACATGCATGAAACTCATAACACAACCTCATACATACCTTACTCTTGATGCAAGTTTAGCCAAATTTCCTTCTAGATCTCTTCTAAACAAAGAAAATGAAGCAAAAATCCTTCCTTTTTCCTTAGTATTTTCGGCCAAAGAAGAGAAAATAGATGAACAAAATTTTTTCTTTGCTTCTCTTTCACTCACGGCAAAAGGGGAAAGGATGAGCAAATTTTGATTTTTGTTTCTCTTCCTACATGCTTAATTCTTTTATCATTTATCACATCATGCATTAACAAAACATGTCATAACATGTTTTCCTTGCCCATATTCCCTTGTCATGGCCGGCCACTATACCATCTTTGGGGAAATTTGACATGCAAATCCCTTATTTTTGCATGCATGATCAACTAGTCATCACTCATTTCCCCATCATACTTTCAAAGTTTACTACTAGGTCCTTTCTAGTGAAATTCACATTTATAATTCTAAATTGAAACATCAAAATGTCATACACAAATTAACACATATCATAGGCATCAAAATAAATTTTTTTAAATTATTTTTATGCCTCGGTTTTGTGGTCCCGAAACCATACCCGACTAGGGTCAATTTTGGGCTGTCACAATTAATCATTCCACTGGCTAATCGTTTCCAAACATTTCCATACCTCTTAATGAACAACATACAAAATGATTATGATACCATGCCAAAGTGTATATAAGCCATTTTCGCATGGCTATCCAAATTTATACAAAATCAAAGGGGGTCTATGACCAACAAATGAAAAAGTAGTCCTATACATGCCATTTCAAAGTTCAACCAAAATTTGTACCAAAAAGGGGCTTTGATAGTGTGGATGACTTCAACTTCGATGATCCCGAATCCGATAGCTAACGAGCAAAATCTATAAAACAGAGAGCCAAAGCAACGGGGTAAGCATTTTAATGCTTAGTAAGTCTCAAGTAAAGAAATTAGCTTTGACTAAAGTATTACATTCACATAGCTAAATGAATCACTTTATTAATACACATTCTCATAATCATACTTACTTCACACTTCATCAACATATACACACAAGGTATCAACCTATCTAAGAGCCGAAAGTTCGTTAGTCGATTGAACGAATACTATTTCAAACGGATCGGCTTTTCCGATGCACATGTAAACATACCTTATCGTATGGGTTTTTCGAGCGTATTAATTGAATTTATTACAGCACCAAAACGCTCACCTTCAACCGAGCTTCTTCGGAATTTAGCCGGATATAACCACAAGCACAATTGCCTTCGGGTCTTAACCCGGAATTGGTGACTTGCACAAAGGCCTTCGGGTCTTAGCCCGGATATAACAACTCGCACGAATGCCTTCGGGTCTTAGCCCGGATATAATCACTAGCATAAATGCCTTCGGGACTTAGCCCGGGTATCATTCAAATGCTCATGTACACATATATCAATAATCACGACACATTCATTTTTCATTCTCGTTACTAAGGCTCAAACACAAAACATTTATCAAACCTTTCCAATTTCGGCTCAATAGCCACACACAAAGAGCATGATTTCAATTGACTTTATAACTTAGTCCCTACGCACATTCGGCTGTCCGCCATAATATGACAAATCATTTCAATATAATTCAAGTAGGGTTATTACTCGAAGACTTACCTCGGACGTGGTCGAACAATTTCGACGGCTATTCGACTACTTTTTCCTTCCCTTTATCGGATTTACCTCCCCTTTGCTCTTGAGCTTAATTTAACAAATAAATTGATTTAATCATTTGAGCATCGAAAGAGGAATTCAAGGTACTTAGCCCACATATGTTCATTAGACATTAAAGTCACATATGTACGGAAATCATGAATCAACTCAACACATTAGTTAGTACTCTCCTTAGCCGAATTGTCTAAGCCAAGAATAGGCATCAATATGCTTGCCTCTAACCGAATGCATGCACACCAATTCCCCTCATGTGGCCGAATATGCATGTCCATGTTGAGGCCAATTATACACTTAATACCACACAAAAACAGCATACATTTTACTAACTAACGCATTCCATATTGTAACTCAATACGCATCAATCATTTATTTCATAACCGAAACATCATCATATGCAAATATATACCTTGAGATGGTATATATGTCATACCAATGCATCATGTGCAAACATGTATATCTATATATATATATATGCTAGAGCCGAATCTCAAAGTTGCTTATATCCAAATATAAACATATATCCAAAACTCAAATCTTACCTTCCATGCAATATGCATAAATCATACTTATGGATCTACCATGGCCGAATACACCACAACACCATACCGTTTCGATTTTGGTCACGGTTGAACAAGGAACTTAATGCCTCACTCGAAAGAAAAAAAAATGCTAAAAAGAATATTTAAGAGTCATCAATCCACCTTCACATGCATCATTACAAAGCTTCATTTTTAGCATGTAAATGACATCAACTGTAACACCCCGAACCCGAGACTGTTGCCGGTGTCGGACACGAGGGGTTAACAAGCCAAAACCACTTATGGCACCGACCAATTTGACATTCCCAGGCAAGCTGGAAAACTGCATCGCTGTTGCCTTAAAAAGCATATCTCGAGTTTCACAACTCGGAAACTGATTCCGTAAATTTTCCCTGAATCTAGACTCATATATCCATCCATGGATTTATTTCTAGAATTTTTGGTCGGGCCAATTGGTACAGTTTATTAGTTAAAGTCACCCATGTTACAGGGGTCGACTACACTGACCTTCGCGCGTTACAACTTGAATATCTCTCTGTACAGGGTTTCAATACTGATGCCGTTTGTTTCTAATGAAACTAGACTCAAAAAGGAATCTGCACATATAAGGCATGACTTCTAATTCATTCTGGATAATTTATGGTAAATTTTCAAAGTCGCGACAGGGGACCCAGAAGCCGTTCTGGCCCTGTCTCACGAGAACTTTAATATCTCTCGGTATACTGTTAATCGTTTCGTTACTTTCATATGAAAATAGACTCGTCAAGGTTCGATCACATAATTTATTCACTATTTAACACCGTTCCTACAAATCGTCGGTAATAACTGGCAAGCCCCAAAAAGCTCCGAACCTCAGTAATATTTCTCGGAGGCTTCCTATTAAGTATGGCTGAAATTTTGTTCGGGTCGACACGAATACCCGATGCAGATACCACATGTCCCAAGAAGCTAACCTCTCTTAACCAGAACTCACACTTGCTGAACTTAGCATATAATTGCTTATCTCATAAGATTCGTAGCACTAACCTCAGGTGTTCAGCATGTTCGGCCTCATTTCTTGAATAGACCAAGATGTCATCAATGAACACGACTACGAACCGATCCAAATATGGTCCGAAGATCCGATTCATCAAATCCATTTTCGAGAACACTGAGGCTCCCTTCAGTTGATCGAACAAATCATCGCTTCCGCGGTAACGGATATTTGTTCTTTATCGTCGCCTTATTAAGCTGACGATAGTCGATGCACGACCTTATGGTTCCACCCTTCTTTTCACAAACAACACCGGTGCACCCCAAGGTGAAAAACTCGGGCGAGCAAAACCTCTATTCACCAATTCTTGCAACGAGCTTTCAACTCCTTTAATTCCATTGGTGCCATACGATACGGAGCTATCGAAATTGGAGTGGTACCGGTACCAATTCAATGCCAAACTCTATTTCCGAGCAATTGGTAAACCCGCAATTCTTGGGAAAACATCCGGGTATTCACAAACCAGCGACACGATTCGGGTTTCTTTCCTAACTCCTTGTTATCTAGAACATACGCAAGGTATGCTTCGCACCCCTTTCTTACGTATTTCTGGGCCAACATTGCTGATATTACAGCTGGCAACCCCGTTAAGTCCGTAGACTCATCCCGAATTATCTCGTTATTTGCGCACCTCAGATCAATAGTCTTGCTTTTGCAATTTGCAACCGCATCGTGCATGGTCAACCAATCCAAACCAAGAATAACGTCGAATTCGTCGAATGGCAAAAGCATCAAGTTCGCCGGAAAACAAGAACCTCGAAATACTAGGGGACTTTTCTTACACCTTGGTGTTGACAAGCACGTAATGACCCAAGGGTTTAACTCCCGAATTACAAACTCGAGAGACTCAATGGGCAAAGTCTTACTGGATGCTAAGGTTTCGTATATATAAGAATGAGTAGGACCGGGGTCAATCAAAGCAATCACATTAGTGTAAAGGAGAGTAAGAGTACCGGTAATAACATCCGGCGAGGAAGCATCCTCACGTGCTGGCGTATGGCATAAGTCTTAGCAGAGCACGAGCCTCGGATCTGATGGTAGCATCTCTAGATCCTCTCGACCGCCACTAGCATTGCCCATATTTCTAGGTGGCCTACCTCGAGTTGTGGTAGCACCGGGTTCCCACTTTGATTTACGTTTTGTTCGGATAAACTCGGGCAATCCTTAATGAAATGATCGATGATCCGCACTTGTAACAGAGCGGTCACGGAATCTAAACTCCTAGAATGCCACTTGCCACAATATTGGCACTCCGTTCATCTCGACGATCATTGCCAACAGGCGATCGAAGTGACTCAGCGTGCCCATAGGGGGTCGATCGCGGTCTCGTCTAGAAAAGGCGAAATGTCTCTAGACCGCCTAAGCCATCTCTAAATTTCTTTGATGATCGTGGGAAAGGCTTCCCAAGACCTCTTCTGAAACTCCTTGCTCCCACTTCAGCTTTTCTTTTCTCCATACCGAGCTCCTCGACTTTGCACGCTCGCTCAACAAGAGCCACAAACTCTCGGATTTCCAAAATGCCAACATACAGCTTATATCATCGTTCAGTCCATCTTCGAAGCATTTACACATCACAGCTTCTGAAGAAATGCATTCGCGCGCGTACCGGCTAAGCCTCACAAATTTTCATTCGTAGTCGGTAACCGACATGGAACCTTGCTTAAGATCAAGGAATTCCTTCCGTTTTTGGTCCATAAATCTCTGACTGATATACTTCTTTCGGAATTCAGTTTGGAAGAACTCCCAAGTTACTTGCTCTCTAGACACCACAGAAGTCAGAGTACTCCACCAATAGTAGGCGGAATCGCGTAGCAAGGAGATAGTACACTTTAACCATTCATCGGGTGTACATGATAGCTCATCGAGCACCCGGATAGTGTTGTCCAACCAAAATTCAGCTTGCTCGGCATCGTCATTATCCGTAGCTTTAAATTCAGTGGCCCCATGTTTTGAATCCTCATCATTGGGGCTTACTTGACCTTATTTGGTCAGTTACGGGAGGTATTGTAGGTGCAGGGGTTGCATTAGTCGGGAATGGAGGTTGTGGAACAGCCGTGTTAGTTCGAATGTATTGGTTGAACCAATCATTCATCACACTATAAAAGGCTTGCCTAGCCTCATCATTCGGATTGCTAGCCATAAGTTGAGAGTCCGCGGTGCTGTCCCTTGCGCGGGAGCAGGCGCCGCACTCTCTACATCATCAGCTATTGCTCGGTTGGGATCGGGATCCATTGCTATAAACAAACACAAATTCAGGTTGTCAGAAATCACCACACTATCAATTTATCACTTAATGGCATGTATAGCTAGACCCCAAACATATCACGGTAGTCCTAGGATCGACTAAACCGTAGCTATGATATCAATAAAATTGTAACACCCCGAACCCGAGACCGTTGCGATTATCGGACACGAGGTTAACAAATAAAACCACTTATGGCACCGACCAATTTGACATTCCCAGCAAGCTGGAAAACTGCATCGCTGTCGGCTTAAAAAGCATATCTCGAGTTTCACAACTCGGAAACTGATTCTGTAAATTTTCCCTGAATTTAGACTCATATATCCATCCATGGATTTATTTCTAGAATTTTGGTTGGGCCAATTGGTACAGTTTATTAGTTAAAGTCACCCATGTTACAGGGTCGACTACACTGACCTTCGCGCGTTACAACTTGAATATCTCTCTGTACAGGGTTTCAATACTGATGCCGTTTATTTCTAATGAAACTAAACTCAAAAAGGAATCTGCACATCTAAGGAATGACTTCTAATTCATTCTGGATAATTTATGGTAAATTTTCAAAGTCACGACAGGGGACCCAGAAACCGTTCTGGCCCTGTCTCACGAGAACTTTAATATCTCTCGGTATACTGTTCATATGATCGTTTCGTTACTTTCATATGAAAATAGACTCGTAAAGGTTCGATCACATAATTTATTCACTATTTAACACCGTTCCTAAAAATTTTGGTGATTTTCCACATCCACATCACTGCAGCTGGCAGCATCTGTTTTTAAGGTAGGCTTTACCTATATTGTAGTTCCCATGAACCAACTATAGTCTAGTCATACTTAGGTCCACATATGATCATATTTAGCCATTCCAATGGCTGATCATGTGACCAACTCTATCATTCCAAACCATAATCACATCATGAAACCAAAGATAATTACAAACCACAAATGGTCTAATTCCATACTCCACTATTACGAACCATTTTCGCATGGCCGTACACATATACATCACAAGTACTTAAAACAACCGAGGGTAGTCCTATACATGCCATATCCAAAACTCAACTAAAGGAGTACCAAAAGGGCTTTGATAGTGTGGTTGACTTCAACTTCTATGATCCCGAATCCGATCGCTAACGAGCAAAATCTATAAACAGAGAAACAAAGAAACGGAGTAAGCAATTTATGCTTAGTAAGTTTCGAGCCATAATATACACACAACCAAAGCATAGCATTCAAGTAGCTAAACAATAATTCATATGCACAATTTCTCAAAGACATGCTTACTTCACAATCCCAACTCTTATATTCATACACAAATAACGGCCTAGTTAATGCCGATAGCTCATTTATCATTAGAGCGAATATTCATACGCACTTACTCATAGTGTGCAAAGCACACACAAAACATACCTTGTTGTTGGGAATTTCACAAGTGCATTAGCTGAAAATTTTCCAGCAGCTTATAAATTTCAAATCACATACCTTCGTAGTTTATCCGGATATAGCTACTCGTTCAAAACACCTTCGGGACATAGCCGGTTATGGTAACCCGCACAAATGCCTTCGGGACTTAACCGGATATCACAACTCGCACAATTGCCTTGGGCTTAGCCCGATATCATAGCTTCGCACAATTGCCTTCGGCTTAGCCCGGATATCACAATCGTACAATTTCCTTGGGCTTAGCCCGATATCACAATTCGCACATTCATTCACATCTTTGTTTCAATTTCATAACAAACTTTTATGCACATTTTACTTAATCAAAATATCATTTCGGCTCAATGGCCATATACAAGGGCACAATTTCGATTGCTTATTACTTCATTCAATCGAATCAAAATCTAAGTTTCGATACTCAAAACTTACCTCGGATGTTGTCGAGCGATTCCGATGGCTATTCGACTACTTTTTCCTTCCCTTTATCGGATTTGGTCCCCTTTGCTCTTGAGCTTAATTTAACAAATAATTTGATTCAATCATTTGAGTATCGAAAAGAAGAACTCAAGGCACTTAGCCCACATATATTCACTAGACATTAAAGTCACATAAGTACGAAATTCATGAATCGACTCAACACACAAAGCCTTCAACATGCTTACTCATGGCGAACAACACAACCTCTTAGGCACTCATTCATGGCCGATTATGCATGTTGATGTTGAGGCCAATTACATGTTTAACACCACACATGAATGGCACACATTTTACTAGCTAATGCTTTACATATTGTAGCTCAATACTTATAATATAGCATCGTGGCACTCATATGGCCGATTATACTTAGTCATACTTGCACCAATCAACAATAAATTCCAAGATTTTCACATCATATGAGTACTAGGCGAATGTACTTGCAATTTCACAACCATTCTTCAACATTTTCTTCTTTAAACAAACATATTTACCACTTACTTCATAACCAAAACATCATGTGCAAACATATACACACATATAGGTGCAAGGCCGAATTCTCAAGGTATTCACAACCATCTAAAACACAAATTTTACCAATCAAGTAACAAGCATAAATCATGCTCATGAATGCATCATGGCGAATACATCACATTCATACCCCTTTCAACTTCGGTCATGGTTAAACAAAGAACTCAATGTCCTACTCAAGAATACTAAAAGAAATTTCAAGAGTAGTCAATCCTTCATTACATGCATCATCAACAAGCTTCACATTTAGCATGCAATGGCTTTAACACAATATCAACCTTGGCCAAACACCATTTTCATGGCATAACAAGGATTTGAACCATGGCTAACATGCACATCAAGTTAGCAACCAAAACAAGCATGAATCTCATGACACAACCTCAAACATACCTTAATCTTGATGCAAGTATGACCAAATCTCCTTCTAGTTCTCTTCCAAGCCAAGTATGAAGCAAAACTCCTATCTTCTCCCTTAGTATTTTCGGCCAAGAAGGAAAGAACAAGGATGAACAAATTTTTTTCTTGTTTTTCTTTCACATACACGGCAATGGGGGGGGGGAAATGCCACACTCACACACATTTTTTTCTCTTCTCTTCCCACAACTTAATTATTAAATCATTTCCCTCATCATCCATTAACAAAACATGTTTCAACATGTTTTCTTTGCCCATAACCCTTGTCATGGCCGGCCACTAAGCTTCCTTTTGGGGAAATTTGACATGCAAATCCCTTATTTTTGCATGCATGATTAACTAGTCATCACACATTTCCCCATCATACTTTCATAGTTTACTACTAGGTCCTTTCTAGTGAAATTCACCTTTATAACACTAAATCGAATCATCAAAAATGCCACACACAAATTAACACATATCATAGGCATCAAAATAAATTTTAAATTAATTTTATGCCTCGATTTTGTGGTCCCGAAACCACATCCCGACTAGGGTCAATTTTGGGCTGTCACATCAACACCAAGCAAGAATGATGCATCCATGGCCCAGTGTCATTTCCATCAGCTAACAAGATTTCGACCATGGGCAAGGTAGAACTCAAGCTACCAACTAAAACATGCATGCATCTCATGGACAACATCAAACATACCTTAGTCTAACAAATCACCATAGCCGATTGTTTCAAGCTCCTCCTTTTCCTTTCTTTCCTCTATTCAACCAAGGATGAACCAAAGGACACACTTGTTTCCTTTCTTCCTTAGAGTTTTCAGCCAAAAGAAGTGACAATTGATGAACACTTTTTTTTTTCTTCTTTCCCCTTAACTCACAGCAATGGGAGAAACAATCACCTTCTCTCCTTTTTTTTTTTTCATTTCTTTATTCCTCACCTTAGTTTAATTTTTCCTCCCATATTGCACCAACAAAACATGTCTATGACATGTTTTGCCCATCCTCCCTTGTCATGGCCGGCCACCACTTATAAAAAGAGGGGTATTTGACATTCAAGACCATTGTTTTGCATGCATGATTTAATTAGTCATCACACATTTCCCTATCCTACTTTCAAAGTTTACTACTAGGTCCTTTTTAGTGAAATTCACATTTATAACCCTAAATCAAATCATCAAAAATGTCACACACGAATTAACACATATCATAGGCATCAAAATGAATATTAAATTATTTTTATGCCTCGGTTTTGTGGTCCCGAAACCACATTCCGACTAGGGTCGTTTTAAGGCTCACACAACTCTCCCCACTTAAGAGATTTTCGTCCCGAAAATCTTACCGGTAAATAGGTTTGGGTATCGCTCTTTCATAGAGTTCTCGGGTTCCCAGGTAGCTTCTTCTATCTCGTGTTTGAGCCATAACACTTTCACTAGCGAACCCTTTTGTTTCGCAACTCCTTCACTTCACGAGCTAGGATACGAATCGGTTCTTCTTCATAACTCATATCGGCTTGAATTTCGACCTCTGATGGACTAATTATGTGCGATGGATCAGATCTATAACGTCGAAGCATCGAAACATGAAAGACGTCGTGAATCTTTTCAAGTTCAGGAGGCAAAATCAATCGATATGCAACTGGACCGACTCGTTCGGATACTTCATATGGCCCGATGAACCTCGGACTCAATTTGCCTTTACGGCCAAATCTGAGTATCTTTTCCAAGGCGAAACTTTAAGAAACACTTTATCTCCCACGATACTCTATGTCTTTTGTTTCAGATCCGCATCGACTTGACGATCGGAGGCTATCTTGATTTTCACGGATTACTTTTACTTCCTGTTCAGCATCTTTAATCAAATCCACTCCGAAAATTTTACTTTCACCGAGCTCAGTCCAAAACAATGGTGTATGGCATTTACGCCTGTACAAGGCCTCGTAAGGCGCCATCTTAATACTTGATTGAAAACTATTGTTGTAAGCAAATTCAATCAAAGGTAAATACCGTTCCCATGAACCACTAAACTCGAGGATGCAACATCTCAACATATCCTCAAGTATCTGAATTATCCGCTCGGATTGACCATCGGTTTGTTGATGAAAAGCGGTGCTAAAATGCAGCTTGGTACCCAAAGCTTCTTGCAATTTCTTCCAAAATCGCGAGGTGAATCTCGGATCACTATCCGACACAACAGAAATCGGTACCCCTTGTAATCTCACAATCTGAGAAACGTACAATTTAGCTAGTTTATCCAATGAAAAATCCGTACGCATGGGGATAAAGTGAGCTGACTTAGTCAGTCTATCAACAACAACCCAAATCACATCCTTCTTACTTGCTGACAATGGCAGTCTGGACACAAAGTCCATTGTGACTCGATCCCATTTCCACTCGGGTATCGTGATCGGCTGAAGTAACCCTGAAGGCACTTGATGTTCCGCTTTCACTTGTTGACATATTAAACATCTCGAAACAAAGTCGGAGATGTCTCGTTTCATACCATGCCACCAAAACCGACGTTTCAAATCATTGTACATCTTCGTACTCCCTGGGTGGATTGCCATTCAGCTACAATGGGCTTCGTTCAGAATTATCGAAATAAGTTTCGAATTCTTTGGAACACACAGACGAATTCTGAACCTCAAACAATCGTCCTCATCAATTTGAAACTCCGATTCCTTGTTCAGAACATACTCAGCCCGTTTTGCAACCAACTCATCGTCAACTTTCTGAGCTTCACGAATTTGATGAGTCAATAATGGTTTGGCCTTTAATTCGTCTATTAACACATTGTCGGGTAGAATAGACAAGTGTACATTCATAGCTCGTAAAGCAAACAGTGATTTTCCGCTTAAGGCGTCCGCAACCACATTAGCCTTTCCCGGGTGATAATCAATGACAAGCTCATAATCTTTTAACAACTCGAGCCAACGTCTTTGTCGCAGATTTAAGTCTCTTTGAGTCATCAAATATTTGAGACTTTTGTGATCCGAATACACATGGCACTTCTCACCAAATAAGTAATGTCGCCATATCTTTAAAGCGAATACGATGGCGACCAATTCGAGATCATGGGTCGGATAATTTTCTCATGTGGCTTTAATTGTCTCGACGCATAGGCCACAACTCGACCTTCTTGCATCAATACGCAACCTAACCCAAGTAGGGAGGCGTCACTATAGATGACAAACTCTTTGCCGATTCGGGCGCACTAATCTGGAGCTTCCGTCAAATGAGTTTTCAATTGATCGAAACTTTTCTGACACTTTTTCGTCCATTCAAACTCGACCTCTTTCTGAAGCAGTTTCGTCATGGGTGTGGCTATCATCGAGAATCCTTTTACAAACCGTCGGTAGTAACCGCAAGTCCCAAAAGCTTCAACCTCGGTAATATTTCTTGGAGGCTTCCGCTTAAGTATGGCTGAAATTTTGCTCGGTCGACTCGAATACCGTCTGAGATACCACATGACCCAAGAAGCTAACTTCTCTTAACCGAACTCACACTTCTGAACTTAGCATATAACCGCTTATCCCGTAATATTTGCAACACTAATCTCAAGTGCTCCGCATGTTCGGTCTCATCTCTTGAATAGACCAAGATGTCATCAATGAACACAACTACGAACTGATCCAAATATGGTTTGAAGATCCGATTCATCAAATCCATAAATACCGCAGGGGCATTAGTGAGCCCAAACGGCATCACTAGGAACTCGTAGTGACCATATCTCGCTCAAGGCGTTTTGGGTATGTCCGAATCTCGATTCATGAATCGATAATAGCCCGATCTCAAATCTATTTTGAGAACACCGAGGCTCCTTCAGCTTGATCGAACAAATCATCGATCGCTGATACGGATATTTGTTCTTTATTGTCACTTTATTAAGTTGACGATAGTCGATGCACAACCTCATGGTTCCGTCCTTCTTTTCACAAACAACACCGGTGCACCCCAAGGTGAAAAACTCAAGCGAGCAAAACCTCTATCCACCAACTCTTGCAACTAAGCTTTCAACTCCTTTAATTCCGTTGGTGCCATACGATACGGAGCTATCGAAATCGGTGTGGTCCTGTACAAGCTCAATACCAAACTCTATCTCCGAACAGTGGCAAACCCGGTAATTCTTGGGAAAACATCCGGTATTCACAAACCACCGCATGATTTGGGTTTTATTTCTAACTCCTTATCATCAAGTACATACGCAAGGTATGCTTCGCACCCTTTTCTTACATATTTCTGGGCCAACATTGATGATATTACAGCTGGCAACCCCTTCAAGTCCATAGACTCAACTCGGATCTTCTCGTTATTTGCGCACCTCAAATCAATAGTCTTGCTTTTGCAGTTCACAACCGCATCATGCACGGTCAACCAATCCAAAACAAGAATAACATCAAATTCATCGAACGACAAAAGCATCAAGTCCGCCGAAAAACAGGAACCTTGAATTACTAGGGGGCATTTCTTACACACTTTGTCGACAAGCACGTAACGACCCAAGGGATTTGACACCTGAATTACGAACTCAGTAGACTCAATAGGTAAAGTCTTACTGGATGCTAAGGTTTCGCATATATAAGAATGAGTAGAACCAGGGTCAATCAAAGGAATCACATTAGTATCAAAGAGAGTGAAAGTACCGGTAATAACATCTGGCGAGGAAGCATCCTCACGTGCGCGTATGGCATAAGCCCTAGCAGGAGCGCGAGCCTTGGATCTGGTCGTAGCATCTCTAGATCCTCTCTGACCACCACTAGCATTGCCCGCATTTCTAGATGGTCTACCTCGAGCAGTGGTAGCGCCCGGTTTCCCATTCTGATCTACATTTTGTTCAGACAAACTTGGGCAATCTTTAATGAAGTGGTCAACTGATCTGCACTTGTAACAAGAGCGGTCACGGAATCTACAACTTCCAGAATGCCATTTGCCACAATACTGGCACTTCATTCTCTCTCAACGATCATTTCCTCCACCGGCGATCGAAGTGACTCGTGTGGTCACAGGGGGTCGATCGCGATCTCGTCTAGAAAAGCCCGAAGTGTCTCTAGACCGGCCTAAGCCATCTCTCAATTTCTTTGATGACTGTGGGAAGGGCTTCCCCGAAGACCTCTTACGAAACTCCCTTGCTCCCACTTCAGCTTTTCTTTTCTCCATACTAACTCCTCGGCTTTGCACGCTCGCTCGACAAGAGCTACAAACTCTCGGATTTCCAAAATGCCAACATACTGACTTTATATCATCATTCACCCATCTTGAGCGTTTACACATCACGACTTTCAAGAAATGCATTCTCGCTGCATCGGCTAAGCCTCACAAATTTTCGTTCATAGTCGGTAACCGACATGGAACCTTGTTTAAGTTCAAGAAATTCCTTCCGTTTTGATCCATAAATCTCGATGATATACTTTTCCAAACTCGGTTTGGAAAAACTCCCAAGTTACTTGCTCTCGGGGCACAACAAAAGTCGAGTACACCACCAACAAGAGGCGTAATCACGTAGCAAGGAGGTAGTACACTTTAGGCATTCATCGGTGTACAAGATAGCTCATCGAGTGCCGGATAGTGTTGTCCAACCAAAATTCAGCTTGCTCGGCATCGTCGCTATCCGTAGCTTTAAATTCAGTAGCCCCATGTTTTCGGATTCTGTCAACTGGGGGCTTATTGGACCTTATTTGGTCAGTTACCGGAGGCATTGTAGGTGCGGGGGTTGTATTAGTCGGGAATGGAGGTTGTGGAACAGCCGTGTTAGTTCGAATGTATTGGTTGAACCAATCATTCATCACGCTATAGAAAGCTTGCCTAGCCTCATCATTCAGATTGCTAGCAACAGGTTGAGAGTCCGCCAGCGCTGTCCCTTGTCTTTGGAGCAGCGCCACACTCTCCACATCATCACTATCGCTTTCGGTTGGGATCGGGATCCATTACTATAAATAAACACAAATTCAAACGTCAGAAATCACCACACTATCAAATAATCACATAAAATGGCATGTATAGCTAGACCCAAACGCATTACGGTAGTCCTAGAATCGACTAAACCGTAGCTCTGATACCAATAAAATTGTAACACCTGCATGCCGATTCCGTTACAGATTCAACACAAGGTGCACAGACTTAACTTAATTGTTTTCACAGTCCATAAAAAAATTCCAGACTAGCTGGTTATCGTCCACTGTCGCCTTAAAAATCATATCTTGAGTTTTAAAGCTCGAAAATCTGTTTCGTAATTTTTCCCTGAAACTAGACTCATATTTCCATCAAAATATTTGTTTCTAGAATTTTTGGTCTGGCCAATAAGTACAGTTTATTAGTTAAAGTCTCCCCTAATCCAGGGTTCAACTACACTGACCTTCACACATTACGAATTGGATATCTCCCTGTACAGGGCTTCAATACTGATTCCGTTTATTTCTATAGAAACTAGACTAAAAGAGGAATCTATACATATATGGAATGACTCATAATTATCTCCGGTTAATTTACAATGAATTTCCAAAGTCAGAATAGGGGATCCAGAAACTGTTCTGGCCCTGTTTCACGAGAACTTTAATATCTCTTAACATATAACCCATATGACCGTTTCGTTTCTTTCATATGAAAGTAGATTCATCAAGGTTCATTTCAATAATTTATTCACTATTTAATCCCATTCCTACTATTTATAGTGATTTTTCACATCCACATCACTGCTGCTGTCAGCATCTGTTTTCAAGGTAACCTTTACCTACTTCATAATTTCTTTGATTCAACTAGCCCTTTTAGTATACATGGCACAATGAATGATCATGATTAACCATTCCACTGGCTAATCGTTTCCAAACATTTCCATACCTCTTAATGAACAACATACAAAATGATTATGATACCATGCCAAAGTGTATATAAGCCATTTTTGCATGGCTATCCAAATTTATACAAAATCAAAGGGGTCTATGACCAACAAACGAAAAAGTAGTCCTATACATGCCATTTCAAAGTTCAACCAAAATTTGTACCAAAAAGGGGCTTTGATAGTGTGGATGACTTCGACTTCGATGATCCCGAATCCGATAGCTAACGAGCAAAATCTATAAAACAGAGAGCCAAAGCAACGGGGTAAGCATTTTAATGCTTAGTAAGTCTCAAGTAAAGAAATCAGTTTTGACTAAAGTATTACATTCACATAGCTAAATGAATCACTTTATTAATACACATTCTCATAATCATACTTACTTCACACTTCATCAACATATACACACAAGGTATCAACCTATCTAAGAGCTAAAAGTTCGTTAGTCGATTGAACGAATACTATTTCAAACGGATCGACTTTTCTGATGCACATGTAATCATACCTTATCGTATGGGTTTTTCGAGCGTATTAATTGAATTAATTACAGCACCAAAATGCTCACCTTCAACCGAGATTCTTCGGAATTTAGCTGGATATAACCACAAGCACAATTGCCTTCGGGTCTTAACCCGGATTTGGTGACTTGCACAAATGCCTTCGGGTCTTAGCCCGGATATAACAACTCGCACGAATGCCTTCGGGTCTTAGCCCAAATATAATCACTAGCATAAATGCCTTCGGGACTTAGCCCGGATATAATCACTAGCATAAATGCCTTCGGGACTTAGCCCGGGTATCATTCAAATGCTCATGTACACATATATCAATAATCACGACACATCCATTTTTCATTCTCGTTACTAAGGCTCAAACACAAAACATTTATCAAACCTTTCCAATTTCGGCTCAATAGCCACACACAAAGAGCATGATTTCAATTGACTTTATAACTTAGTCCCTACGCACATTCGGTTGTCTGCCATAATATGACAAATCATTTCAATATAATTCAAGTAGGGTCATTACTCGAAGACTTACCTCGGACGTGGTCGAACGATTTCGACGGCTATTCGACTACTTTTTCCTTCCCTTTATCGGATTTAGCTCCCCTTTGCTCTTGAGCTTAATTTAACAAATAAATTGATTTAATCATTTGAGCATCGAAAGAGGAATTCAAGGTACTTAGCCCACATATTTTCATTAGACATTAAAGTCACATATGTACGGAAATCATGAATGAACTCAACACATTAGTTAGTACTCTCCTTAGCCAATTTTCTAAGCCAAGAATAGGCATCAATATGCTTGCCTCTAACCGAATGCATGCACACCAATTCCCTCATGTGGCGAATATGCATGTCCATGTTGAGGCCAATTATACACTTAATACCACACAAAACAGCATACATTTTACTAACTAACTCATTCCATATTGTAACTCAATACGCATCAATCATTTATTTCATAACCGAAACATCATCATATGCAAATATATACCTTGAGATGGTATATATGTCATACCAATGCATCATGTGCAAACATGTATATCTATATATATATATATATGCTAGAGCCGAATCTCAAAGTTGCTTATATCCAAATATAAACATATATCCAAAGCTCAAATCTTACCTTCCATGCAATATGCATAAATCATACTTATGGATATACCATGGCCGAATACACCACAACACCATACCGTTTCGATTTTGGTCAGGGTTGAACAAGGAACTTAATGCCTCACTCGAAAGAAAAAAAAATGCTAAAAAGAAGATTTAAGAGTCATCAATCCACCTTCACATGCATCATTACAAAGCTTCATTTTTAGCATGTAAATGACATCAACACCAAGCAAGAATGATGCATCCATGGTCGAGTGTCATTTCCATCACCTAACAAGATTTCGACCATGGGCAAGGTAGAACTCAAGCTACCAACTAAAACATGCATGCATCTCATGGACAACATCAAACATACCTTAGTCTAACAAATCACCATAGCCGATTGTTTCAAGCTCCTCCCCTTCCTTTCTTTCCTCTATTCGGCCAAGGATGAACCAAAGGACACACTTGTTTCCTTTCTTCCTTAGAGTTTTCAGCCAAAAGAAGTGACAATTGATGAACACTTTTTTTTTTCTTCTTTCCCCTCAACTCACGGCAATGGGAGAAACAATCACCTTCTCTCCTTTTTTCTTTTTTTCATTTCTTTATTCCTCACCTTAGTTTAATTTTTCCTCCCATATTGCACCAACAAAACATGTCTATGACATGTTTTGCCCATCCTCCTTGTCATGGCCGGCCACCACTTATAAAAGAGGGTATTTGACATGCAAGACCATTGTTTTGCATGCATGCTTTAATTAGTCATCACACATTTCCTATCCTACTTTCAAAGTTTACTACTAGGTCCTTTTAGTGAAATTCACATTTATAACCCTAAATCAAATCATCAAAAATGTCACACACAATTAACACATATCATAGGCATCAAAATGAATATTAAATTATTTTTATGCCTCGGTTTTGTGGTCCCGAAACCACATTCCGACTAGGGTCGTTTTAAGACTGTCACAGTGAAATTACGATCTGTGAAAACAAAAACTCTAAATTACTGATACTGTTTTTTATAAAACATCCATTAATAAATGTTGGAACCGTAAACTGATGCATAAAACTATTAATACAGATAAACCTTAATTTGATAATGAGCACCAGAGGTACTCGTGGAACGGGTACAAGAGGCCACGGCGGAGGCCATGGAGGTTCTCGGGCTAGGTCTTCAGCATCGGGCCATATGCCTAATAATAAAGCTAGAGAGGCACCGGCTTCACCTGTGACTGAGATTGGTGATCGCGTGATTCGTAACAAGTAATAAATATTTATAATGAAGATCAATCCTAGACTAACTATTATCATGACAAAAAGCAAGCGCACCTATCGAACAATAGTATAGTAATGGGAAGACCGGGATATCGTACCCAAGGGAACCAAAAATACTAGTAATAACTATCTTTTTATTATCTAGCCTAAGAATAAAAGGGTTTGTTTATTAAACTAATTATCTAAACTAATTAAGTAATTTGATTAAAGCAAAGAGAAAATTTGGAAAAAGACTTGAAGAAAAGCAATTTGGAAAAAGACGACATCTAAGGAGGAATCCACCTGGATTTCACTTGTTATCTGACTCTGAACCGGACGATTTATTCACTTGACTTGATCCGTGAGACTCCCTAACCTATGTCATTATCCCTTTCGAGACTAATAATTTCTAACACTCAGTTGAATTAATCAAAATTTCTTTCTTAATTAAAACCCCTAGGGAAGCAGTAAATCACTCTATGGACTCCCATATTAGGTTTCACCCTAATCCGACAAAATTTCTTAACCCTATTTCTAGGTGTTCGATCAACTATGCTTAATTATTTCTGTAACACCCCGAACCTGAGACCATCGCCGGTGTCGGACACGAGGGGTTAACAAGCCAAGTTCACATGTTTTGCCCACCAATTTGACATTTCCAGTCAGGCTGGAAAACTGCGTCACTGTCGCCTTAAAAATCATATCTCGAGTTTCAAAACTCGGAAACTGGTTTCGTAAATTTTCCCTGAATTTAGACTCATATATCCATCCATGGATTTATTTCTAGAATTTTTGGTCGGGCCAATTGGTACAGTTTATTAGTTAAAATCACCCATGTTACAGGGATCGACTGCTCGGACCTTCGCGCGTTATAACTTGAATATCTCTCTGTACAGGGCTTTAACACTGGTGCCGTTTGTTTCTAATGAAACTAGACTCAAAATGGAATCTGTACATATAAGGCATGACTCCTAATTCTTTCTGGATAATTTATAGTAAATTTTAAAGTTGCGACAGGGGACCCAGAAACCGTTCTGGCCCTGTCTCACAATAGCCTTAATATCTCTTAACATGTAACTCCTATGACCATTTCGTTTCTTCCATATGAAAATAGACTCATCAAGGTTCATTTACATAGCTTATTCACTATTTAATACCATTCCTACAAATTTTGGTGATTTTTCACATTCACGTCACTGCAGCTGGCAGCATCTGTTTTTAAGGTAGGTTTACCTATTTGGTAGTCTCCATGAACCAACTAGTCTTGCCATACATAGGTTCATATATGATCATTTTAACCATGCCAATGGCTGATCATGTGACCAACATTCCCATTTCCAATCCATAGCCACATCATGACACCAAATATATACATACAAACCACAAATAGTCTAAGTTCATGCTTCCTTTTTCGAGCCATTTTCGCATGGCCGTACATATATACATCACAACATGTTTAACCAACAAGGGTAGTCCTATACATGCCATCTCAAGTTCAACCAAAATTTATACCAAAATGGAGGCTTGATAGTGTGGATCACTTCGACTTCAACGATCCCAAAACCGATTGCTTCAAGTAAATCTAGAAAACGAGAGCCAAAGCAACGGGTAAGCATTTTATGCTTAGTAAGTCTCAAGGAATATAATCAACTCTAATTACAGCAATACATTCACATAGCCAAATGCATCATTTCATTAATACACATTCTTACTTCACACTTCATCATTATATAATTTCACAAAGTATCAATCAATTCAATAACTGAAATTCATTAGTCGATTGAGCGAATGTTGCTCAAACATGTCGACTTTCCAATGCACATATAAACGCATTCCTCATTCTTTGGGCTTTTTGAGTGTACTCATTGAATTTATTACAGCAACCAACACTCACCTCCAGCCCAAGATTCTTCGAATATAACCGGATATAACCATGTGCACAAATGCCTTCGGTCTTAGCCCGGATAGAATGTCTCGCACGAATGCCTTCGGTCTTAGCCCGGATGTAGCCACTAGCACAATTGCCTTCGGTCTTAACCGGATATAATTTCCAGCATAATTGTCTTCGGATTTAGCCCGGATATCATTCAATTTCCCATGAACACATACATCAATTATCATTGGACATACATATTTCATTTTCAAGCACTAAGGCTCAAACGCAATTATAGTCACAAGCATATTCGCCTTGGGACTTAGCCCGGTAGAATTCAAATACTCATGCACACATAATCAATAATCAATACACATCCATACTTTATTTCACATAATTCAAGTAGGGTCACTTCTTGAGGACTTACCTCGGATGTTGTCGAACGGCTTTTTCGGCTATTCGATCACTTTCTCCTTCCCTTGTCCAATTGTGGCCCTCTAAGCTCTTGAGCTAATTCAAACAAATTCAATTTATTAAAACCTCATTGTGCTAGCTTATGGCGAATATGACAAGGAGTTTAAATGGTCATATGGCCACCCTTTAGCTTGAATACACAATGGTCATGCACATTTTATACTACATCAAGCAATTCAATACAATTTATTCGAGCATCAAGGAAATGCTAAGGCCTTCAATAGGCTACCAAGGTCGAATATTCATGTACATGTTGAGGCCAATTATGCACTTAATACCTCACAAAAACAGCATGCATTTTACTAGTTAATGCTTTGCATATTGTGGCTCAAAACTTATAATATAGCATCAAGCACTTATATGTGTGCTAGGCCGAATTGTGCTTGCAAATTTCACAATTATTCTTCAACATCTTCTTCTTTAAACAAACTTATTCATCACTTCCTTCATAACCAAAACATCATGTGCAAACATATATATACATATATGAGCATGGTCAATTTCAAGGTGTCCATAGCCATCCAAAACACAAATTTTAACTAACATGCAAGAAGCATGAACCATGCTCATGAATGCATCATGGCGAATATGACAATCATGCTCCTTTTCAACTTCAATCATGATAAAACAAAAGAAAGCTCAAAATCTTACTCAAGAGTAGATAATCCATCATTGCATGCATCATCATCAAGCTTCACACTTAGCATGCAATGGCTTTATCACCATAACAACTTTGGCCAAATACCATTTCCATGGCTTAACAAAGATTTGAGCCATGGCTAACATGCACATCAAGTTAGCAACCAAAACATGCATGAAACTCCTAACACAACCTCATACATACCTTAATCTTGATGCAAACTTAGCCAAATCTCCTTCTAGATCTCTTCCAAACCAAGCATGAAGCAAAAATCCTCCTTCTTCCTTAGTTTTGGCTCAAAGAAAGGATGAACAAAATTTTTTCTTTCCTTCTCTCCAACTCACGCAATGGGGGGAATACCTCACTCACACACATTTTTTTTCATTCTTTTCTTACCCATACGCCTTTGTTTATTATTTCTCCCTAATGCACCAACAAAACATTTTCATGACATGTTTTGCCCATCCTCTCTTGCCATGGCCGGCCACTTCATGTTGGGGGGGGGGAAATTTGACATGCAAATCCCTTATTTTTGCATGCATGAGCAACTAGTCATCACACATTTCCCCATCATACTTTCAAAGTTCATTACTAGGTCCTTTCTAGTGAAATTCGCATTTATAACACTAAATCGAAACATCAAAAATGTCACACACAAATTAACACATATCATAGGCATCAAAATAAATTTTAAATTATTTTTATGCCTCGGTTTTGTGGTCCCAAAACCATATCCTGACTAGGGTCAATTTTAGGCTGTCACAACTCTCCCCCACTTAAGAAATTTTCATCCCCGAAAATCTTACCGGTAAATAGGTTTGGATATCGCTCTTTCATAGAGTTCTATCCCGTGTAGCTTCTTCTATCCCGTGCTTGAGCCATAATACTTTCACCAGCGGAACCCGCTTGTTTCGCAACTCTTTCACTTCTCGTGATAGGATACTTATCGGTTCTTCCTCATAACTCATATTAGCTTGAATTTCAATTTCGATGGACTAATCACGTGCGATGGATCGGATCTATAGCGTCAAGCATCAAACGTGAAAGACATCGTACCTTTTTGAGTTCGGGGCAAAATCAAACGATATGCCATCGGATCGACTCGCTTCGGATATCTCATATGGCCTAATGAACCTGGGCTCACTTGCCTTTACGGCCGAATCGAGTATCTTTTTCCAAGGCGATACCTTGAGAAACACTTTATCACCCACCGATACTCGATATCCTTACGCTTCAGATTCGGTACGACTTCCGACGATCGGAGGCTATCTTCGACTTTCACGGATTACTTTCACTTTCTCAAAGCATCTCTAATCAAATCCACCCAAAATCTTGTTTTCACCAAGCTCATCAAAAACAATGGTGTACGGCATTTACGACCGCACAAAGCCTCGTAGGGTGCCATCTTAATACTTGATTGAAAGTCGTTGTTATAAGCGAATTCAATCAATCGGCAAATACCGCTCCCATGGACCACTAAACTCGAGGACGCAACATCTTAACATATCCTCAAGTATCTGAATTATCCGCCGGATTGACCATCGGTTTGGGGGTGAAAGGCGGTCTGAAATGCAACTTGGTACCCAAAGCTTCTTGCAACTTTTTCCAAAATCGTGAGGTAAATCTTGGATCTCTATCCCACACGATGGAAATAGGCACCCGTGTAATCTCACAACTGAGAACGCATAATTCGCTAATTTGTCCATTGAAAATCCGTGACGTCACGGGACAAAGTGAGCCGACTTAGTCAATCTATCAACCACGACCCAAACCGCATCCTTCTTACTTGCCGACAATGGCATCCGGATACAAAGTCCATTGTGACTCGATCCCATTTCCACTCGGGTATCGTGATTGGTCAAGTAATCTCAAGGCACCGATGTTCCGCTTTCACTTGTTGACATATTAAACATCTCAAACAAAGTCGGAGATGTCTCGCTTCATACCATGCCACCAAAACCGACGCTTCAAATCATTGTACATCTTCAGATTCTCGTGGATTGCCATTCGGCTACCATGGGCTTCATTCGAATTATCGAAATGAGTTCAATTCTTTGGAACACACAGACGACTTTTGAACCTCAAACAATCGTCATCGCCGATTTGAAATTCCGAGTCCTTGTTCGAACACACTCACCGTTTCGCTTTTGCACCAACTCGTCGTCGACTTTCTCGAGCTTCTCGAATTTGATGTATCAATAGTGGTTTGGCTTTCAATTCAGCTACTAACACACTATCGGATTGGATGACAAGTGCACGCTCATCGCTCAGAAGCGAATAATGATTTACGACTCAAGGCATCCGCAACCACATTTGCCTTTCCCGGTGATAGTCAATGATCACTCATAATCCTTTAACAAATCGAGCCAACGTCTTTGTCGCAGATTTAAGTCTCTTTGGGTCACCAGATATTTGAGACTCTTGTGATCCGAGTACACATGGCACCTTTCACCAAATAAGTAATGTCGCCATATCTTTAAGGCGAACACGATGGCGCCAATTCGAGATCATGAGTCGGATAATTTTTCTCATGTGCTTTAATTGCCTCGACGATAGGCCACAACTCGACCCTCTTGCATCAATACACAACCTAATCCAAGTAGGGAGGCGCCGCTATAGATGACAAACTCTTTGCGGACTCGGGTTGCACTAGAATTGGGGCTTCAATGATAAGTTTTCATTGATCGAAACTTTTTGACATTTCTCCGTCCATTCAACTTAACATCCTTTTGGAGTAGCTTCGTCATCGGCGTGGCTATCGTTGAGAATCCTTTACAAATCGTCGGTAATAACCTAAGAAGCCCAAAAGCTCCGAACCTCAAGAATATTTCTGAGGCTTCCAATTAAGTATGGCTGAAATTTTATTCTGGTCGACTCGAATACCCGATCGATACCACATGACCCAAGAAGCTAGCCTCTCTAACCGTAACTCACACTTGTCAACTTAGCATATAATTGCTTATCCCGTAAAATTTGCAAAGACTAACCGCAGTGTTCAAAGATGTTCGGTCTCATTTCTTGAATAGACCAAGATGTCATCAATAAACACGACTACTTAATCGATCCAAATATGGTCTAAAGATCCGATTCATCAAATCCATAAATACCGCGAGGGCATTAGTGAGCCCAAACGGCATCACTAGGAACTCATAGTGACCATATCTCGCTCAAGGCGCTCTTGGGCACGTCCAATCTCGGATTCGCAATTGATAATAGCCCGATCTCAAATCTATTTTCGAGAACACCGAGGTTCCCTTCAGCTTGATCGAACAAGTCATCAATACGTGGCAACGGATACTTGTTCTTTATCGCCTCTTTATTGTCGACGATAGTCGATTCACACCGCATGGTTCCATCCTTCTTCTTCACGAACAACATTGGCGCACCCCAAGGCGAAAAACTCAAGCGAGCAAAACCTCTATCCACCAATTCTTGCAACCGAGCTTTCAACTCCTTTAATTCCGTTGGTGCCATACGATACGGAGCTATCGAAATTGGAGTGGTACCAGTACCAATTCGATGCCAAATTCTATTTCCGAACAGTGGTAAACCCGGCAATTCTTCGGGAAAACATCCGGTATTCACAAACCACGGGCACAGATTCGGTTTCTTTTCCGATTCCTTGTCATCGAAAGCACGACGCAAGGTACGCTTCGCACCCTTTTCTTACATATTTCGGGCCAACATCACGATATTACACCGGCAACCCTTTAAGTCCAGAGACTCAACCCGAATTATTTCATTATTCACGCACCTCAAATCGATAGTCTTGCTCTTGCAATTTACAACCGTCGTGCATGGTCAACCAATCCAAACCAAGAATAACGTCGAACTCATCGAACGGCAAAAGCATCAAGTCCGCCGGAAAACAAGAACCTCGAACACTAGGGGACTTTTCTTGCACACTTTGTTGACAAGCACGTAATGACCCAAGGGTTTGACACCGAATTACAAACTCAAGAGACTCAATAGGCAAAGTCTTACTGGATGCTAAGGTTTCACATATATATGAATGAGTAGAACCAGGTCAATCAAAGCAATCACATTTGTATTGAAAAGAGTGAAAGTACCGTAATGACATCCGGAGAGGCAACATCCTCACGCGCGCAGATGGCATAAGTCCTGCAGAGCACGAGCCTCGATCTGATGGTAGCATCTCTAGATCCTCTCGACCGCCAATCGACATTGCCCATATTTCTAGGTGGCCTACCTCGAGCAAGATGGTAGCACCGGGTTTCCACTCGACTCACATTCTGCTCAAGCATCCTCGCAATCCTTCATAAAGTGGTCGGCTGATCCACACTTATAGCAGGAGCGATCACGAAACCAACAGCTCCCTCGAATGCCATTTGCCACAATGTGGACACTCCGCCTCTCTCTACGATCATTTCCACCATCGGCGATCAAGTGACTCGTGGGTCACAGGGGTCGATCGCGTCCTCGTCTAGAAAAGCCCAAACGCTTTTAGACCGGCTCGCATCATCTCAAATCTCTTCGATGCTTGTTGAAGAGACTTTCCGAGGACCTCTTTCGAATTCTCCGGTTCCCACATCAGCTTTTTGTTTCTCCTTTCTAAGCTCTTCGCTTTACAAGCTCGCTTAACAAGTACTACGAACTCTCGTATCTCGAGAATGCCAACAAACATCCTTATATCATCATTCAGCCCATCCTCGGCGCCATACATATAATAGCTTCGGACGAAATGCATTCTCACAGATCGCTAAGCCTCACAAACTTTCGCTCAGTAGTCGGTAACGGACATAGAACCTTGCTTAAGATCAAGAAATTCCCTCCGCTTTTGGTCGATGAATCTCGATCGATATACTTTTTTCGAACTCGGTTTGAAAGAATTCCCAAGTCACTTGCTCTCTAGGCACCACGTAGTCGAGTACTCCACCAATAGTAGGCGGACTCACGTAGCAAGGAGATGGTACACTTTAAGCACTCATCGGTGTACAGGATAGCTCATCGAGCACCGGATAGTGTTATCCAACCAAAATTCAGCTCGCTTCGCATCATCATCATCCGTAGCCTTAAATTCAGTGGCCCCATGTTTTCAATCCTATCGATCGGGGCTTACTTGACCTTATTTGGTGAGTCACCGGAGGTATTGTAGGTGCGGGGTTGCATTTGTCGGGAATGGAGGTTGTGGAACAGCCGTGTTAGTTCGAATGTATTGATTAAACCATTCGCTCATCACACTATAAAAGGCTTGCCTAGCCTCGCTATTCGGATTGCTGGCCATAGGTTGAGAGTCCGCGGCGCTGTCCTTTGCGCGAGCAGCGCCACACTCTCCACATCATCAGCTATCGCTTTCGGTTGGGATCGGGATCCATTGCTATAAACAAACACAAAGTCAAATTGTCAGAAATCACCACACTATCGATTCATCATTTAATGGCATGTATAGCTAGACCCCAAACACATCACGGTAGTCCTAGAATCGACTAAACCGTGGCTCTGATACCAATAAAATTGTAACACCCCAAACCCGAGACCATCGCCGGTGTCGGGCACGAGGGGTTAACAAGCCAAGTTCACATGTTTTGCCCACCAATTTGACATTTACAGTCAGGCTGGAAAACTGCGTCACTGTCGCCTTAAAAATCATATCTCGAGTTTCAAAACTCGGAAACTGGTTTCGTAAATTTTCCCTGAATTTATACTCATATATCCATCCATGGATTTATTTCTAGAATTTTTGGTCGGGCCAATTGGTACAGTTTATTAGTTAAAATCACCCATGTTACAGGGATCGACTGCTCTGACCTTCGCGCGTTACAACCTGAATATCTCCCTGTACAGGGCTTTAATACTGGTGACGTTTGTTTCTAATGAAACTATACTCAAAATGGAATCTGCACATATAAGGCATGACTTCTAATTCTTTCTGGATAATTTATAGTAAATTTTTAAAGTTGCGACAGGGGACCCAGAAACCGTTCTGGCCCTGTCTCACAATAGCCTTAATATCTCTTAACATGTAACTCCTATGACCATTTCGTTTCTTCCATATGAAAATAGACTCATCAAGGTTCATTTACATAGCTTATTCACTATTTAATACCGTTCCTACAAATTTTGGTGATTTTTCACATTCACGTCACTGCAGCTGGCAGCATCTGTTTTTAAGGTAGGTCTTACCTATTTGGTAGTCTCCATGAACCAACTAGTCTTGCCATACATAGGTTCATATATGATCATTTTAACCATGCCAATGGCTGATCATGTGACCAACATTCCCATTTCCAATCCATAGCCACATCATGACACCAAATATATACATACAAACCACAAATAGTCTAAGTTCATGCTTCCTTTTTCGAGCCATTTTCGCATGGCCGTACATATATACATCACAACATATTTAACCAACAAGGGTAGTCCTATACATGCCATCTCAAGTTCAACCAAAATTTATACCAAAATGGAGGCTTGATAGTGTGGATGACTTCGACTTCAACGATCCCAAAACCGATTGCTTCAAGCTAAATCTAGAAAACGGGAGCCAAAGCAACGGGTAAGCATTTTATGCTTAGTAAGTCTCAAGGAATATAATCAACTCTAATTACAGCAATACATTCACATAGCCAAATGCATCATTTCATTAATACACATTCTTACTTCACACTTCATCATTATATAATTTCACAAAGTATCAATCAATTCAATAACTGAAATTCATTAGTCGATTGAGCGAATGTTGCTCAAACATGTCGACTTTCCAATGCACATATAAACGTACCTCATTCTTTGGGCTTTTTGAGTGTACTCATTGAATTTATTACAGCAACCAACACTCACCTCCAGCCCAAGATTCTTCGGAATATAACCGGATATAACCATGTGCACAAATGCCTTCGGGTCTTAGCCCGGATAGAATGTCTCGCATTTAATGCCTTGGTCTTAGCCCGGATGTAGCCACTAGCACAATTGCCTTCGGGTCTTAACCCGGATATAATTTCCAGCATAATTGTCTTCGGGATTTAGCCCGGATATCATTCAATTTCCCATGAACACATACATCAATTATCATTGGACATACATATTTCATTTTCACATTAAGGCTCAAACGCAATTATAGTCACAAGCATATTCGCCTTCGGGACTTAGCCCGGGTAGAATTCAAATACTCATGCACACATAATCAATAATCAATACACATCCATACTTTATTTCACATAATTCAAGTAGGGTCACTTCTTGAGGACTTACCTCGGATGTTGTCGAACGGCTTTTTCGGCTATTCGATCACTTTCTCCTTCCCCTTGTCCAATTGTGGCCCTCTAAGCTCTTGAGCTAATTCAAACAAATTCAATTTATTAAAACCTCATTGTGCTAGCTTATGGCGAATATGACAAGGAGTTTAAATGGTCATATGGCCACCCTTTAGCTTGAATACACAATGGTCATGCACATTTTATACTACATCAAGCAATTCAATACAATTTATTCGAGCATCAAGGAAATGCTAAGGCCTTCAATAGGCTACCCAAGGCCGAATATTCATGTACATGTTGAGGCCAATTATGCACTTAATACCTCACAAAAATAGCATGCATTTTACTAGTTAATGCTTTGCATATTGTGGCTCAAAACTTATAATATAGCATCAAGCACTTATATGTGTGCTAGGCCGAATTGTGCTTGCAAATTTCACAATTATTCTTCAACATCTTCTTCTTTAAACAAACTTATTCATCACTTCCTTCATAACCAAAACATCATGTGCAAACATATATATACATATATGAACATGGTCAATTTCAAGGTGTCCATAGCCATCCAAAACACAAATTTTAACTAACATGCAAGAAGCATGAACCATGCTCATGAATGCATCATGGCCGAATATGACAATCATGCTCCTTTTCAACTTCAATCATGATAAAACAAAAAGAAAGCTCAAAATCTTACTCAAGAGTAGACAATCCATCATTGCATGCATCATCATCAAGCTTCACACTTAGCATGCAATGGCTTTATCACCATAACAACTTTGGCCAAATACCATTTCCATAGCTTAACAAAGATTTGAGCCATGGCTAACATGCACATCAAGTTAGCAACCAAAACATGCATGAAACTCCTAACACAACCTCATACATACCTTAATCTTGATGCAAACTTAGCCAAATCTCCTTCTAGATCTCTTCCAAACCAAGCATGAAGCAAAAATCCTCCTTCTTCCTTAGTTTTTGCTCAAAGAAAGGATGAACAAAATTTTTTCTTTCCTTCTCTCCAACTCACGGCAATGGGGGGGGAATACCTCACTCACACACATTTTTTTTTCATTCTTTTCTTACCCATACACCTTTGTTTATTATTTCTCCCTAATGCACCAACAAAACATGTTTCATGACATGTTTTGCCCATCCTCTCTGCCATGGCCGGCCACTTCATGTTGGGGGAAATTTGACATGCAAATCCCTTATTTTTGCATGCATGAGCAACTAGTCATCACACATTTCCCCATCATACTTTCAAAGTTCACTACTAGGTCCTTTCTAGTGAAATTCGCATTTATAACACTAAATCGAAACATCAAAAATGTCACACACAAATTAACACATATCATAGGCATCAAAATAAATTTTAAATTATTTTTATGCCTCGGTTTTGTGGTCCCGAAACCACATCCCGACTAGGGTCAATTTTGGGCTGTCATAATTTCAAATCTACTCTGAGGCAGGGTCTATTCCTCCTCTGCATAAGCACATAAAAAATCATGAATTAATACCCGGAATATTAACTCAAGCATTAAGAACACATAATTAAGAACAAATCAAGTATTAATCATATAGTTCTGATAATAATAACCAGATCCATCATAGGTTTTATCCCCTTTAGGTATCTAAGGGGTTTAGCTCATAAAAAATAAGAGTACATCTCAAAAGTATAAAAATAACAAAACATGAAGAAAACTCTAAAACTCCTAAAGGAATTCTGAGAGAGATCTTCAGTCTTGGAGTAGCTCCGGCTTTTGGGATGGATTGTCCGGCTTTCTTCAAGTAATTTTTGGCGTGTGGTTCTGTATTCCAGAAAAGTTCTGGAAGAAGCCTCTATTAGGTCACACTTAGGGTGTTTATATAGGCTTTGGATTAGCTTTCTTCCTCCCTAAGTATCCTTTTTCCGTGTAAAATACAACTTTTTGAAAAAGGGACATGCCCGCATGCCACGGCTGTGTGACGTGATTCCTAGGCCGTGTTCGATCCGTTAAATTGCACACGGCCATGTGGGTCAATGGCCAGGCCGTGTGAATCGTTAGAGCCTTGGTCGACACCCTCGAAGGACACGGGCGTGTGAGCAGCCTGTGTGGAAAGGCTTAGGCCTTGTGGTCTTCTCGAATTGGTCCGTTTTGTCCCTTTATAGCTCGTTTTTTACTCCTTTTGACTCTTGGTGCTCTCCTGAGTACAAAACATGAAATAATTAGATTAAGAGCACCAAAATCCACAAATCCAGTAGTAAACATCCATAAATATGCTAAGTATTTGGGGTATAGATATGTATAATTTGGCATTTATCAAATACCCCCACAGTTAAGCATTTGCTTGTCCTCAAGCAAAATTCTTATTTACTGCTAGAATTCATTCCATTCAATCGCATAAGCATTACGGATAATGTTACAAATTATTCCACAGAAAGTCATACAGTGAGAATTCAACTATAGGGGCATTAAAAGCCTCAAACAATCTAAATCAAATATTTTGATAATAAAACCATAGGTAATCTCCTTCCTCTAAGTAATTAACTTTAGTCCTAAATATACAAGAGATGACATCCTTACTAAACATTCACTCAAATCACTTAAAGTGTTTAACGTTCAAGATTAAGCACTCGATTGTGTAAGGTGAAAAGTTATTACCATAGGCTTGCATGAAAATCAAATCTCCACCACTTGTAAATGATATGATATACTAAGCAAAAGGTCTTTGCATGGTTGTAGTGGGGTTTAGGTTACTGGTATGGATACAAGCTGAAGAGACAAGGGTTAGAATCGAGATAATTTCAATATGTTAGCCCATTATCAAAAACTTAATTACTGAACCACAAACAAATATCTAGAACTATTTTACATGAGTTCATGACAACTTTAGCTTGCTGAGAATTACAATAATAATACTGAGTTCTTTTTTTTTTTAGGAACAAATCAAGTCAATACAATATAGAAATGATATTTCATGATTCAGTAACAAAAAATGGTGAACATAGTAAGGTAACAATATTAAATTTAATCTCGATAAAAAGGTAAATTAAGAAAGAGGATTTCAACAATAATGGGTTAATGGGTTAATGATAAGGGTTAATCAAAAAAAAAGTTAGTAGGCTCAAAGGGGGTTCGCTAAGGGTTTAATTATGTAGGACGGCTTTTTATGGAGTAAGTGAGTTAAATCCTAAGTGCCTTTATCATCTCAGTATATCAAATCATACGTGTGATCTCGACATGTATAGTCGAAGCAAGTTCTAGAATAACTTTTCAATGTTGACACACTCAAACCACAAAAGAAGTGAGCAAGAAAGAAAGCTATATGCTCAAAAGGCTCAAAAATCTCACCAAAAATTTTGGTTTTTGATGTCATTCCTATATACTTAAGATTTCAAGATAATACCTCAATTTAGAAAAATAGTCTAAAAATTTTAGTTCTCAAAATATCAATTTATCATGCTCGATTCTCTAATGTCCTATAATCAAATGATCATGCATAATTCCCATAATCTAATTCATGACATATCAGCAATAATTATAGATCAATCAGAATTCATTCGATCAAGATTATGAGAAAATCACTTAAGCACAAGACCAAATTCAGGGATTTGAGAATAATGCAAAAAGTTAGGTTTCATGTTCACCCCCCACACTTAAGATGTACATTGCCCTCAATGTACAAAGATAGATTATTCAAAATAAAGAAAATCATAAAAGGAAAAGAGGTGAAACTCCCTGTTATATGGATATGGAGTTGATTCTAAGGATTGAGTGTTCGGGGAAAGTGGTAGCTGCCATTGTTCTTAGCTAGATGAAGAAATTGGGTCGTTAAACATGGCACTCGTGAGATATTGTTTCCCATTTGTTTCCTCATTCCGTAAAATATTCCTAGTAACTTTGCTTGGAAGTCTGTAGAATCATGAAGAGCTTATTAAGAGTTGGTGTAGAAGATAGCGTAGTGGGATTACTTGTTAGAAATACCAAAAAACGGAAAAAGTAAAATTTACTAATATAGATATGTCTTTCAAATTAAAATAATAAAATTGAAATGAAAAGAAAAATAAAAAGAAAAAGAAAAATAAAAATAAAATAAGAATAATAATAAGAATAAGAATAAAAAAAAAGATAGAAGGATCCAATGATCCTCGTCGGTGGGGCCCTCAGGCGGTGGCACTGGAGTGGTGATGTGAAAGTGTTGGCACAGCTGCTGCATCATGGCCTGTATATCGTCCGTCTGTCAGTCTCGTCGCCGATCTCGCTCATGAATCATCTCGAACTGTGTAGTGCAATACTGCTCGAAGTGAGCAAGTCGGTCAGAAAGATGTGCCAATGAAGCAGCCGCATAAACTGGTCATTCCCTAGGTGGTGCGGTGGAAGGCTCCTCATGCTATGGGGGAACATCATCAGGAATGTCCTCAAGATCCTCCTCGTCAATGGCATGAGAGAGACGGTACTGAGGAGGATCGGTCCCACGTCGGCGCTCGATCATCCTCATGTGTAACATAGTCGTGATGCCCTGTGGGGAAATCTGACCTATCAGTGTAAGTGCTGATGACTGGGCCATGGTGTTAAGGAGACCGAAGTTTCTAGCAAGGCGCGTCACATATGGGTCGATGGAGATCACTCCCTTCCTATGCCACTCGGTCTGATGGCAAATGGCGAAAGCAATGAAGTATGCCAAGTCAATCACATATGTATTCGCCATGCACCATAAATAGTAGGCGTCGTGTGTGTTGACGACGCCGGTGCTCTCTCTCCTTCCGGTCAAGGTGTGTGCCAAAATGGCATGGAGATATCGGAGGGAAGGGGGAGAGCTGAGGCCTTCGAGCGGCTGGGGTCGTAGGTGGAAGAGAGTGGTGCCAAAGCCTTCCAGCACAAGGAGGGAGAAATGTGGATGTTGCGTGGTAGTGCATTCATGTCCTCCTCTTCCATAAACTCATCAGTGTAAAGTCCCAGAGCGACTCCAAACTCTGGGACACTCATCGCGCGAACTAGACCACCTAATCGAAAGTGAATGGTGTCTAAGTCGTCATTGTTCATCATCACCACCTGTAAATGAAAATAGAGCATAATTCTAAAGTTAGCTCTAAATAAGTGGGCTCGGTAATAGCGAAGAAGCGTTCCCATGGGTCTGTGGACAGGAGGGCGCAGATGGCATCAGCTAGCTGAACTTGCTCTACGGTATCCCAATAAATGTAGCGACCTGTAGTGATGGGTCGCGCGCGTAGTATCTGAAATAGCTCCTCCTGTGAAGCTTGTGGAAATTCAAGGAATAGGTGCTGAACATCGGCTGTAGCACGAACCGAGGAAGAACCTGGTCCCCTACGTCACTTTGAGGATGAAAACGCATCCTTCTTGCCTCTCGATGAAGACATAATGTTCCTGAAAATACATTGATAGAATCCAAGATACATCAGTAGTTAAGCAATAGGCCTAAAAATAGTATATACTATTTAGTAGTTTAAACAATTCAATTATAAAAAATTCCAAAGCAGATTCCTAACTTGTCTAAAACATATTTGTAATAGTAACAATATCTATGTAAAGCATGTAAAATACTAATGTAGCAACACAAATTGAAAAAAAATGAGGTTGAGAATGTGACACCCCGAATGTGACCCTAGTCGGAGAGTGGTTTCGGGACCACGAAACCGAGTCACAAGAATAATTAAGTGTTATATTCCGTTCTTATTGTATGTGGAATTGGTATGCGTAAATATTTCGTGTCTCGATTTTTATTAATTAGGTGCTAATTTATAAGAAAGGACTTAGTAGTGAACTTTGAAAGTACGATAGGAAATATGTGATGACTAATTAAAGCATGCATGCAAAATAATGGACTTGCATGTCAAATTCCCTTTTTACAAGTGATGGCCGCCATGACAAAGAGATATGGGCTAAACATGTCATGAAACATGTTTTGTTGGGCATTAGGGAGAAATCATAAACAAATAAGCATGGGTAAGAAAAGAATGAAAAAAATGTGTGTGAGAGAGTAGCATTCCCCATTGCCGCAGCAACCAAGAAGAGAAAACAAAAAATTTGTTCATCCTTTCTCATCTTTTTGGCGAAAATCATAAGGAGGAAGAAAGGATTTTGCTCCATTTTTGGTTTAGAAGAGAACTAGAAGGAGATTTGGCCATACTTGTACCAAGATTAAGGTATGTATGAGGTTGTGTTTGGAGTTTCATGCATGACTTGGTCACTAACTTGATGTGCATGTTAGCCATGGCTCAAATCTTTGTTATGCCATGGAAATGGTATTTGGGCAAAGTTGTTATGGTGATAAAGCCATTGCATGCTAAGTGTGAAGCTTGATGATGATGCATGCAATGATGGATTTTCTACTCATGAGTAAGATTTTGAGTTTTCTTTGTTTTATCATGATTAAAGTTGAAAAGGAGCATGATTGTCATATTCGCCATGATGCATTCTTGAGCATGATTCATGCTTCTTGCATGTTAGTTAAAAATTTGTGTTTTGGATGGCTATGGACACCTTGAAAATTCGGCCATGCTCATATATGCATATATATGATTGCACATTATGTTTGGTTATGAACTAAGTGATGAATATATTGATTTAAAGAAGAAAATGTGGAAGAATGCTTGTGAAATTGCAAGCACAATTCGCCTAGCACACATATAAGTGCTTGATGCTATATTATAAGTTTTGGGCCACAATGTGCAAAGCATTAATTAGTAGATTGCATGCTGTTTTGTGAGGTATTAAGTGCAAAATTGACCTCAACATGTACATGAATATTCGCCTTGGGTAGCCTATTGAAGGCCTTAGCATTTCCTTGATGCTCAAATAAATTGTATTGAATTGCTTGATGTAGTATAAAATGTGCATGACCATTGTGTATTCAAGCTAAAGAGTGGCCATATGACCATTTAAAATCCTTGTCATATTCGCCATAAGCAAGCACAATGAGGTTTTAATAAATTGAATTTGTTTGAATTAGCTCAAGAGCTAAGAGGGCCACAATTGGACAAGGGAAGGAAAAGGTGATCGAATAGCCGAAAAGCCGTTCGACAACATCCGAGGTAAGTCCTCAAGAAGTGACCTTACTTGAATTATGTGAGATGAAATATGGATGTGTATGATTATTGATTATGTGTGTATGAGTATTTGAATTCCACCCGGCTAAGTCCCGGCGAATATGCTAATGATTATAATTGTGTTTGAGCCTTAGTAACGAAAATGAAATATGTATGTCCAATGATTATTGATGTATGTGTGCATGAGAAATTGAATGATATCCGGGCTAAGCCCAAGACAATTATGCTGGAAATTATATCCGGTTAAGACTCAAGGCAATTGTGCTAGTGGCTATATCCGGCTAAGGCCCAAGGCATTCGTATGAAGTTATTCTATCCGGCTAAGACCAAGGCATTTGTGCACGTGATTATATCCGTTATATTCAAGAATCTTGGGCTGGAGGTGAGTGTTGGTTGCTGAAATGAATTTATTTAGTACACTCGGAAAGCCCAAAGGATAAGGTACGTTATATGTGCATTGGAAAGTCGACGTGTTTGAGCAACATTCGCTCAATCGACTAATGAATTTCAGTTATTGAATTGATTGATGCTTTGCAAACTTATATAATGATGAAGTATGAAGTAAGAATGTGTATTAATGAAATGATGCATTTGGCTATGTGAATGTATTGCTGTAAATTATAGTTCATTATATTCCTTGAGACTTACTAAGCATAAAAATGCTTACCCGTTGCTTTGGCTCTTAGTTTTCTAGATTTCGCCGAGGCAATCGGATTTGGGATCGTTGAAGTCGAAGTCATCCACACTATCAAGCCTCCATTTTGGTATAAATTTTTGGTTGAACTTGAGATGGCATGTATAGGACTACCCTTGTTTGTTAAATATGTTGTAATGTAAGTATGTACGGCCGCATAAAATGGCTCGAAAAGGAAGCATGAACTTAGACTAATTGTGGGTTGTATGTATATATTTTGTGTCATGATGTGGCTATGGCTTGAAATGGGAATGTTGGTCATATGATCAGCCATTGGCATGGTTAAAATGATCATATATGAACCTATGTATGGTAAGGCTAGTTGAATCATGGAGACCACCAAATAGGTAAGTCCTATCTTAAAACAGATGCTGCCAGCTGCAGTGGCATGAATGTGAAAAATCACCAAAATTTATAGGAATGGAATTAGATAGTGAATAAGCTATGTAAATGAACCTTGATGAGTCTATTTTCATATGGAAGAAACGAAACGGTCATAGGAGTTACAGGTTAAGAGATATTAAAGCTATTGTGAGACAGGGCCAGAATGGTTTCTGGGTTCCCTGTCGCAACTTTAAAAATTTACTATAAATTATCCAGAAAGAATTAGAAGTCATGCCTTATATGTGCAGATTCCATTTTGAGTCTAGTTTCATTAGAAACAAACTTCACCAGTATTAAAGCCCTGTACAGGGAGATATTCAGGTTGTAACGCGCGAAGGTCAGAGCAGTCGATCCCTGTAACATGGGTAACTTTAACTAATAAACTGTACCAATTGGCCCGACCAAAAATCCTAGAAATAAATCCATGGATGGATATATGAGTCTAAATTCAGGGAAAATTTACGAAACCAGTTTCCGAGTTTTGAAACTCGAGATATGATTTTTAAGGCGACAGTGACGCAGTTTTCCAGCCTGACTGGAAATGTCAAATTGGTGGGCAAAAACATGTGAACTTGGTTTGTTAACCCTCGGGTCCGACACCGGCGATGGTCTCGGGTTTGGGGTGTTACAATTTTATTGGTATCAGAGCTACGGTTTAGTCGATTCTAGGACTACCGTGATATGTTTGGGGTCTAGCTATACATGTCATATAGTGATAAATTGATAGTGTGGTGATTTCTGACAATTTGACTTTGTGTTTGTTTATAGCAATGGATCCCGATCCCAACCGAGCGATAGCTGATGATGTGGAGAGTGTGGCGCCTGCTCCCAAGAAGGGACAGCGCCATGGACTCTCAACCTATGGCCAGCAATCTGAATGATGAGGCTAGGCAAGCCTTTTATAGTGTAATGAATGATTGGTTCAACCAATACATTCGAACTAACACTACTGTTCCACAACCTCCATTCTCGACTAATGTAACCTCAAGACCTACAATACCTCCGGTGATCGACCAAATAAGGTCGTAAGCCCCAATCGATAGGATTCAAAACATGGGGCCACTGAATTTAAGGCTACGGATGATGATGATGCCGAAGCGAGCTGAATTATGGTTAGATAACACTATCCGGTGCTTGATGAGCTATCCTGACACCCGATGAGTGCTTAAAGTGTACCATCTCCTTGCTACGAGTCCGCCTACTATTGGTGGAGTACTCGACTTGTGGTGCCTAGAGAGCAAGTGACTTGGGAATTCTTTCTAACCGAGTTCAAAAAAGTATATCACCGAGATTCATCGACCAAAAGCGGAGGGAATTCCTTGATCTTAAGCAAGGTTCTATGTCCGTTATCGATCACGAACGAAAGTTTGTGAGGCTTAGCCGACGCTGCGAGAATGCATTTCGTCCGGCTATTATGTGCAAACGCTTCGAGGATGGGCTGAATGATGATATAAGGATGTTTGTTGGCATTCTCGAGATACGAGAGTTCGTAGTACTTGTTGAGCGAGCTTGTAAAGTCAAGAGCTTAGAAAGGAGAAACAAAAAGCTGATGTGGGATTGGAGAATTCGAAGAGGTCCTCGGAAAGTCTCTTCAACAAGCATCAAGAGATTTCGAGATGATGCGAGCCGGTCTAGAGGCGTTTGGGCTTTTCTAGACGAGGACGCGATCGACCCTCGTGACCACACGAAGTCACCTCGATCGCGGTGGCGGAAATGATCGCCGAGAGAGGCGAGTGTCCACATTGTGGCAAATGGCATTCGGGAGCTGTTGGTTTCGTGATCGCCTCGCTATAAGTGTGGATCGGCCGACCACTTTATCAAGGATTGCCCGAGGTTGCTCGAACAAAATGTAAGTCAAAGTGGAAACCCGGTGCTACCACTGTCAAGTAGGCCACCTAGAAATATGGGGAATGTTAGTGGCGGTCGAGAGGATCTAGAGATGCTATCATCGATCCGAGGCTCGTGCTCTGCTAGGACTTATGCCATACGCCGATGCGAGGATGTCTGCCTCACCGATGTTATGTTATTATCGGTACTTTCACTCTTTTCGATACTAATGTGATTGCTTTGATTGACCCTGGTTCTACTCATTCTTATATATGTGAAACCTTAGCATCCAGTAAGACTTTGCCTATTGAGTCTACTGAGTTTGTAATTCGGGTGTCAAACCCCTTGGGTCATTACGTGCTTGTCAACAAAGTGTGCAAGAAAAGTCCCCTAGTATTTCGAGGTTCTTGTTTTCCGGCGGACTTGATGCTTTTGCCGTTCGATGAATTCGACGTTATTCTTGGTTTGGATTGGTTGACCATGCACGATGCGGTTGTAAATTGCAAAAGCAAGACTATCGATTTGAGGTGCGCGAATAACGAGATAATTCGGGTTGAGTTTACGGACTTAAAGGGGTTGCCAGCTGTAATATCAGCAATGTTGGCCCGGAAATATGTAAGAAAAGGGTGCAAAGCGTACCTTGCGTATGTGCTCGATGACAAGGAGTCAGAAAAGAAACCCGAATCGCTGCGATGGTTTGTGAATACCGGATGTTTTTCCCAAGAATTGCCGGGTTTACCACTTGTTCGAAATAGAGTTTGGCATCGAATTGGTACCGATACCACTCCAATTTCGATAGCTCCGTATCGTATGGCACCAACGGAATTAAAGGAGTTGAAAGCTCGCTTGCAAGAATTGGTGGATGAGGTTTTGCTCGCCTGAGTTTTTCGCCTTTGGGTGCGCCAGTGTTGTTTGTGAAAAGAAGGATGGAACCATGAGGTGTGCATCGACTATTGTCGACTTAATAAAGCGACGATAAAGAACAAATATCCGCTATCACGATCGACGATTTGTTCGATCAACTCAAGGGAGCCTCGGTGTTCTCGAAAATAGATTTGAGATCGGGCTACTATCAATTGCGAATCCGAGATTCGACGCGCCCAAGACGCCTTCGAACGAGATATGGTCACTATGAGTTCTGGTGATGCCGCTTGGGCTCACTAATGCCCTCGCGGTATTTATGGATTTAATGAATCGAATCTTTAGACCATATTTGGATCGATTCGTAGTCGTGTTCATTGATGACATCTTGGTCTATTCAAGAAATGAGACCGAACATGCTGAACACCGCGTTAGTGCCGCAAATTTTACGGACAAGCAATTATATGCTAAGTTCAAGCAAGTGTGAGTTCGGTTAAGAGAGGTTAGCTTCTTGGGTCATGTGGTATCTGCATTGGGTATTCGAGTCGACCAATAAAATTTCAGCCATACTAAATTGGAAGCCTCCAGAAATATTACTGAGGTTCAAGCTTTTTGGGGCTTGCTTAGTTATTACCGACGTTTTGTAAAGGGTTCTCAATGATAGCCACGCCGATGACGGTTACTCCAAAAGGATGTTAAGTTCGAATGGACGGAGAAATGCCAAAAAGCTTCGATCAACTGAAAACTTATTTGACCAAGCCCCAATTCTAGTGCAACCCGAGTCCGCAAGGAGTTTGTTATCTATAGCGACGCCTCTCTACTTGGGTTAGGTTATGCGATTAATGCAAGAAGGTCGAGTTGTGGCCTATGCGTCGAGGCAATTAAAGCCACATGAGAAAAATTATCCGACTCATGATCTCGAATTGGCGCCATCGATTCGCCTTAAAGATTTGGCGACATTACTTATTTGGTGAAAGGTGCCATGTATACTCGGATCACAAAAGTCTCAAATATTTGATGACCCAAAGAGACTTAAATCATGACAAAGACGTTGGCTTGAGCTGTTAAAGGATTATGAACTGATCATTGATTATCACCCGAAAGGCGAATGTGGTTGCGGATGCCTTGAGTCGTAAATCGTTATTCACTTTACGAGCGATGAATGTGCACTTGTCTGTCCGATCCGACAAAGGTGTTAGTGGCTGAATTGAAAGCCAAACCACTATTGACTCACCAAATTCGAGAAGCTCAGAAAGTCGACGACGAGTTGGTTGCAAAACGGGCTGCGTGTGTTCCGAACAAGGACTCGGAGTTTCAAATCGACGATGACGATTGTTTGAGGTTCAACAGTCGTCTGTGTGTCCCAAGGAATTCGAAACTCATTTCGATAATTCTGAATGAAGCCCATTGTAGCCAAATGGCAATCCACCCGGGGAGTACGAAGATGTACAATGATTTGAAACGTCGATTTTGGTGGCATGGTATGAAGCGAGACATCTCCGACTTTGTTTCAAGATGTTTAATATGTCAACAAGTGAAAGTGGAACATCGGTGCCTTCAGATTACTTCACCAATCACGATACCCGAGTGGAAATGGGATCGAGTCACAATGGACTTTGTATCCGGACCGCCATTGTCGCAAGTAAGAAGGATGCGGTTTGGGTCGTGGTAGATCGATTGACTAAGTCGGCCCACTTTGTCCCCGTGACGCACGGATTTTCAATGGACAAATTAGCGGAATTGTACGCTTCTCGATTGTGAAATTACACGGGTGCCTATTTCTATCGTGGTCGGATAGAGATCCGAGATTTACCTCGCGGTTTTGGAAAAAGTTGCAAGAAGCTTTGGGTACCAAGTTGCATTTCAGCACCGCCTTTCACCCCCAAACCGATGGTCAATCCGAGCGGGTAATTCAGATACTTGAGGATATGTTAAGATGTTGCGTCCTCGAGTTTAGTGGTTCATGGGAACGGTATTTGCCGTTGATTGAATTCGCTTACAACAACAGCTTTCAATCGAGTATTAAGATGGCACCCTACGAGGCTTTGTACGGGCGTAAATGCCGTACACCATTGTTTTGGACTGAGCTTGGTGAAAGCAAGATTTTCGGTGGATTTGATTAGGGATGCTGAGCAGAAGTGAAAGTAATCCGTGAAAGTTTGAAGATAGCCTTCGATCGTCAGAAGTCGTACGCGGATATGAAGCGTAAGGATATCGAGTATCAAGTGGGTGATAAAGTGTTTCTCAAGGTATCGCCTTGGAAAAAGATACTCGTGTTCTACCGTAAGGGCAAGTTGAGCCCGAGGTTCATTGGGCCATATGAGATATCGAACGAGTCGGTCCAATGGCATATCGTTTGATTTTGCCCCGAACTCAAAAGGTTCACGATGTCTTCCACGCTTCGATGCTTCGACGTTATAGATCCGATCCATCGCACGTGATTAGTCCATCGAAATTGAAGTTCAAGCTAATATGAGTTATGAGGAAGAACCAATTCAGATCCTATCACGAGAAGTGAAAGAGTTATAAACAAGCGGGTTCCGCTAGTGAAAGTGTTATGGCTCAAGCACGGATAGAAGAAGCTACTTGGGAGACCGAGAACTCTATGAGAGAGCGATATCCGAACCTATTTACCGTAAGCTTTTCGGGACGAAAATCTCTTGAGTGGGGAGAGTTGTGACACCCCGAATGTGACCCTAGTCGGAGAGTGGTTTCGGACCACGAAACCGAGTCACAAGAATAATTAAGTGTTATATTTCGTGCTTATTGTATGTGGAATTGGTATGCGTAAATATTTCGTGTCTCGATTTTTATTAATTAGGTGCTAATTTATAAGAAAGGACTTAGTAGTGAACTTTGAAAGTACGATAGGGAAATATGTGATGACTAATTAAAGCATGCATGCAAAATAATGGACTTGCATGTCAAATTCCCTTTTACAAGTGATGGCCGCCATGACAAAGAGATATGGGCTAAACATGTCATGAAACATGTTTTGTTGGGCATTAGAGAGAAATCATAAACAAATAAGCATGGGTAAGAAAAGAATGAAAAAAAATGTGTGTGAGAGAGTAGCATTCCCCATTGCCGTGCAACCAAGAAGAGAAAACAAAAAATTTGTTCATCCTTTCTCATCTTTTGGCCGAAAATCATAAGGAGGAAGAAAGGGATTTTTGCTCCATTTTTGGTTTAGAAGAGAACTAGAAGGAGATTTGGCCATACTTGTACCAAGATTAAGGTATGTATGAGGTTGTGTTTGGAGTTTCATGCATGACTTGGTCACTAACTTGATGTGCATGTTAGCCATGGCTCAAATCTTTATTATGCCATGGAAATGGTATTTGGGCAAAGTTGTTATGGTGATAAAGCCATTGCATGCTAAGTGTGAAGCTTGATGATGATGCATGCAATGATGGATTTTCTACTCATGAGTAAGATTTTGAGTTTTCTCTTTGTTTTATCATGATTAAAGTTGAAAAGGAGCATGATTGTCATATTCGCCATGATGCATTCTTGAGCATGATTCATGCTTCTTGCATGTTAGTTAAAATTTGTGTTTTGGATGGCTATGGACACCTTGAAAATTCGCCATGCTCATATATGCATATATATGATTGCACATTATGTTTGGTTATGAACTAAGTGATGAATATATTGATTTAAAGAAGAAAATGTGGAAGAATGCTTGTGAAATTGCAAGCACAATTCGCCTAGCACACATATAAGTGCTTGATGCTATATTATAAGTTTTGGGCCACAATGTGCAAAGCATTAATTAGTAGATTGCATGCTGTTTTTGTGAGGTATTATGCAAAATTGACCTCAACATGTACATGAATATTCGGCCTTGGGTAGCCTATTGAAGGCCTTAGCATTTCCTTGATGCTCAAATAAATTGTATTGAATTGCTTGATGTAGTATAAAATGTGCATGACCATTGTGTATTCAAGCTAAAGAGTGGCCATATGACCATTTAAAATCCTTGTCATATTCGCCATAAGCAAGCACAATGAGGTTCTAATAAATTGAATTTGTTTGAATTAGCTCAAGAGCTAAGAGGGCCACAATTGGACAAGGGAAGGAAAAGGTGATCGAATAGCCGAAAAAGCCGCTCGACAACATCCGAGGTAAGTCCTCAAGAAGTGACCTTACTTGAATTATGTGAGATGAAATATGGATGTGTATGATTATTGATTATGTGTGTATGAGTATTTGAATTCCACCCGGCTAAGTCCCAAGGCGAATATGCTAATGATTATAATTGTGTTTGAGCCTTAGTAACGAAAATGAAATATGTATGTCCAATGATTATTGATGTATGTGTGCATGAGAAATTGAATGATATCCGGCTAAGCCCAAGACAATTATGCTGAAATTATATCCGGTTAAGACCAAAGGCAATTGTGCTAGTGGCTATATCCGGCTAAGGTTCAAGGCATTCGTATGAGTTATTCTATCCGGCTAAGACCGAAGGCATTTGTGCACGTGATTATATCCGGTTATATTCAAGAATCTTGGGCTGGAGGTGAGTGTTGGTTGCTGAAATGAATTTATTTAGTACACTCGAAAGCCCAAAGGATAAGGTACGTTATATGTGCATTGGAAAGTCGACGTGTTTGAGCAACATTCGCTCAATCGACTAATGAATTTCAGTTATTGAATTGATTGATGCTTTGAGAACTTATATAATGATGAAGTATGAAGTAAGAATGTGTATTAATGAAATGATGCATTTGGCTATGTGAATGTATTGCTGTAAATTATAGTTCATTATATTCCTTGAGACTTACTAAGCATAAAAATGCTTACCCGTTGCTTTGGCTCTTAGTTTTCTAGATTTCGCCGAGGCAATCGGATTTGGGATCGTTGAAGTCGAAGTCATCCACACTATCAAGCCTCCATTTTGGTATAAATTTTTGGTTGAACTTGAGATGGCATGTATAGGACTACCCCTTGTTTGTTAAATATGTTGTAATGTAAGTATGTACGGCCGTGTAAAATGGCTCAAAAGGAAGCATGAACTTAGACTAATTGTGGGTTGTATGTATATATTTTGTGTCATGATGTGGCTATGGCTTGAAATGGGAATGTTGGTCATATGATCAGCCATTGGCATGGTTAAAATGATCATATATGAACCTATGTATGGTAAGGCTAGTTGAATCATGGAGACCACCAAATAGGTAAGTCCTATCTTAAAACAGATGCTGCCAGCTGCAGTGGCATGAATGTGAAAAATCACCAAAATTTATAGGAATGGAATTAGATAGTGAATAAGCTATGTAAATGAACCTTGATGAGTCTATTTTAATATGGAAGAAACGAAACGGTCATAGGAGTTACAGGTTAAGAGATATTAAAGCTATTGTGAGACAGGGCCAGAATGGTTTCTGGGTTCCCTGTCGCAACTTTAAAAATTTACTATAAATTATCCAGAAAGAATTAGAAGTCATGCCTTATATGTGCAGATTCCATTTTGAGTATAGTTTCATTAGAAACAAACGTCACCAGTATTAAAGCCCTGTACAGGGAGATATTCAGGTTGTAACGCGCGAAGGTCAGAGCAGTCGATCCCTGTAACATGGGTAACTTTAACTAATAAACTGTACCAATTGGCCCGACCAAAAATCCTAGAAATAAATCCATGGATGGATATATGAGTCTAAATTCAGGGAAAATTTACGAAACCAGTTTCCGAGTTTTGAAACTCGAGATATGATTTTTAAGCCGACAGTGACGCAGTTTTCCAGCCTGACTGGAAATGTCAAATTGGTGGGCAAAAGCATGTGAACTTGGTTTGTTAACCCTCGGGTCCGACACCGGCGATGGTCTCGGGTTTGGGGTGTTACAGAGAAAGTGAACCAAAGGCTGTTGTATGGTGGTGCACGGGCGTGTTGATGGTGAGCACGGGCGTGTGACGTGGGGATATAGCCATGTGGAGGAAAAATGGAGGGTATAGAGAGGGGAAAATGGGGATTAATGCAAAAGGAATGGATTTCAGGGTGGTTTAGGGGTTGGGGAAATGAGAATCTAGGGAATGGTGGCTGGGATAGGAATTAGGGAGTAGGGTAGGCTAGGTTTCGGCTAGGGTTTTGGAAGGAGGAAGAAGATGAACAGTGGTTTGCTTATATAGGAGAGGGCCACACGGCCTAGGGCCACGGCCGTGTACTTTGAGTGTGAGCCCGTGTTTTTCAAATTTTGTGATTTAGGTCGTGCTTGGCTACTATACCACGCTCGTGTGTCGTGGGCGTGTGTAGAACACGGCCATGTCACACGGCCGTGCTGAGCTTTGTTCACTTCTTCCATGCCCATGTGTTATGGTAGCACGCCCGTGTATTGTTGTACACGGCTACATGGTATGGGCATGTCCAATGCCTGTGTCGAAGAAACAGAATCGAGCCTTGTCCCTAGCATGCCTGTGGTCTTCTATCAAGTTCACCCACGGCCATGTCACACGGCCGTGGGGGATTTATCGCACCCCGTGTTTTGGGAAAAGCATGTCCTTCTTCCACACGGCCGTATCGCACGGTCGTTCTCTTCTCCTGTTTGGCCATTGCTTTAGGCAAGCCTGTGTGCTTGGCCGTGTGTGTTGAAAAACTTTGCAATTCAAAGATTAAGTTAATGATTCAAAGTGTTAGAAATAAAAATTAAAAATAAAGAAATCAAAATATGTTAGTGCTCGGGTTGCCTCCCGAGAAGCACTTATTTATAGTCTAAACTCGACTTACCTCTCCGTTGAATGATCATGGTGGTTCAAGGAGTTCATACTCCTCATTCCTATTGTCAATCTTAAAATAAGGTTTTAAACGGGTGTTGTTTACCTTAAAAGTGCCGAACTTGGGATGACTCACCTCCACCATACCGAATGGAAAAGTACTAAGTACCGTAAGAGAGATTTCCTCATTCAGTGTGGTAGTGACAATGTGAGGATCAACGACATCTAGTAAGACTTTATCACCAACCTTAAGTTGATTGGGAGAGGTATCGGGCTTGTTTTGGCATGGTTCCGGTTTATCATGTGTTATCGGTTTATGTTCTCGCCATTCGTCTAGCTCCTCTATCCGTAGTCTTTGTTCTTCATGAACGTTTTTGTTCTCTTCATGATAGTAGTGCACTGTCTCTGTTGTCTTGGTTCAAGGAAGTTCCTACAAGGATGATTGAATATTAGTTTTATCATTGACAAGTTTTATACCATTATCTTGAGTTTTAGAGGTTTTGACTGAGTCGCGTGCTTGGAGTGTTACTGCGTCATCACCTGCATGAAGTGTTAACTCTCCTGTGCCTACATTAATAATGGTTCTGGCAGTTGCTAAAAAGGGTTGTCCTAAAATTAAAGGTACCTCGTTATCCTCATCCATATCTAAGACAACGAAGTCTACTGGGTAAATGAATTTATCAATTTTAACGAGAACATCTTCAATAATACCCTTAGGAAATCTAACTGTTTTGTCAGCCAATTGTATGCTCATCCTAGTCTGTTTGGGTTTACCAAGACCTAGTCGTTCAAACATTTTATACGGTATAACATTTATAGTTGCCCCTAGATCAGCTAAAGCATTATTCACAGATAGACTACCAATTAAGCAAAGAATTGTAAAACTCCCTGGATCTTTTAATTTGTTAGGTAGCTCATTCTTTATAATAGGTGAGCAAACTGCATTGAGTTCCACATGTGATGTAGCGTCTAATTTTCTTTTATTAGTCAGAAGTTCCTTTAAGAATTTTGCTGAGTTGGGCATCTGTGAAAGAACGTCAATAAAAGGGTGAGTTAATATGTAATTTCTTTAAGAGTTTGACAAACTTACCGAATTGTTCTTCTGTTCTGTCTTTAGTCATCGCTCTAGGATAAGGCACACGAGGTTCATAATTTGTACTTACCTGTTTAGGATCATCATCGTTTACCTCTTCTCGACCTTTGTTCTTCGCGTTGTCTTGCTGGAATTCTACCTCCGGTGCAATTAATCCTTCCTTATTTAGAGTACTAATTGCATTGAGGTGTTCCTCGGATTAGGTTTAGTATTACTTGGTAAGCTACCTTGTGGTCATTCGGAGATTAGTTTGGATAGCTGGCCTATTTAAGTTTCGAGTCCTTGGATCGATGCTTGTTGATTCTTAAGCGCAGTCTCGGTATTTTGGAAACAGGTTTTTGACACCGAGATGAATTTAGAAAGCATCTCTTCAAGGTTTGGTTTCTTCTCTTGTTGATAAGGTGGCTGTTGAAAACCCTGAGGATTTTGTGGCTTTTGATTCCCTTGACCACCCCAGGAGAAATTTGGGTGGTTCCTACAACCTGCATTATAAGTAGTACTGTATGGGTTATTTTAAGCTCTAAAGTTATTGTTACCCATGTAGTAAACTTGTTCTTCTTCAGTTGTAGGATTGAAGGATTGGTATTCTGTATGTACACCTCCACCACTTGAGTCACACCTCATTACTAGATGTACCTGCATAAAACCAAGTAAACCGTCAATCTTTTTATTGAGAAGTTCTACCTGATTAGAGAGCATGGTGACTGAATCGATGTTATAAACGACGACTGTTTTCGTTGGCTTTGTCCTCATAACTTGCCACTGATAGTTATTCAGTGACATCTTCTCTATAAATTCATAGGCATCTTCCGGTGTTTTATTGTTGATGGTTCTGCCAACAGTTGCGTCAATCATTTGTCTTGTCAAGGGATTCACACCATTTTAGAACGTTTGAACTTGCAGCCATAGAGGTAACCCATGGTGAGGGCATCTTCTCAGTAAGTCCTTGTATCTCTCCCATGCATCGTAAAGTGTTTCTAAATCCATCTGCACAAACGAAGAGATATCATTACGTAACTTAGCCGTTTTAGCCGACGAAAAATATTTTAATAGGAATTTTTCAGTCATTTGTTCCCAAGTAGTGATAGACCCTCGTGGTAACGAGTTCAACCACTGTTTAGCTTTATTTTTCAATGAAAAAGGGAATAACCGAAGGTGAATGGCATTATCAGAGACGCCATTAATTTTGAAAGTGTCTCAAAATTCAAGAAAATTTGCCAAGTGCGTGTTGGGATCCTCATCCTGCAAACCATCAAACTGAACAAACTACTGTATCATCTAAATTGTGTTAGGTTTTAGTTTGAAATTATTCACAGCAATAGCAGGTCTAACTATACTAGACTCAGTTCCTATTAAAGAAGGTTTAGCATAGTCATACATAGTACGTAGAGCAAGATTTTGATTAGCTACAATTGCAGGAGGCAGCTGATCGCCTGGGTTTTCGGCCATCTCTTCGATTGGGGGTTGAGTATCGTCTTATCGCTCGTTCTCCATGTATCGTAAACTACGCCTTATTTCTCTTTGATTTCTACGAACTATGCGATCGATTTCTTCGTCAAAAAGTAATGGTCCTGACGGGTTTCTTCTAGTCATAAACTATAAAAACCTGCCAAGAGAAAGAATTTGTAATGCCCCCATGCCCGAGACCGTCGCCGGAGTCGAGTATGAGGTGTTACTAAGCTTAATCTAACATATTTAGAACTTTGGATTATTTATTTCTACATTCACAGCTTTTAAGCTACTTGCATCACAGTCACAAGAAAAATCATATCTCGAGTTACGAAACTCGAAATCAAGATCCGTAAATTTTCCATAAATCTAGACTCATATACCTATCTACTAATGTTTTTTTAGAATTTTTGGTTGGGCCAATTAGTACAGTTTATTAGTTAAAGTTACCCCTGTTTCAGGACTTGACTGGTCTGACCTCTGTTTACTACGAACCACATTTCTCTCTATACAAAATCCATAAGACTATGAGGTTTATTTCTCCTGAAATTAGACTCAATAAGGATTCTGATAATATAAACTACACTACCTAATTATATCTTTACAATTTATGGTGCATTTCTAAAGTTGGAACAGGGGATTCAGAAACTGCTATGACCCTGTTTCACTAAAATTCAAATATCTTGTAACATTACCTGTTTCATTTGTTTCATATGAAACTAGACATAATAAGCTTCCATTTGATATGTAGTCCATCACCAAGTTCAATTTCTATGATTTTTAGTAAATTTTAAACTCGCGTTAGTGTTCTTTGTAGTATTCATTTATGGCAAATTTCATCCCTTTTATGAGTTTTTATGCACTAAGTATCTTAATAATTTTCCTTAACATCAAATATAATCTAAACTAACTATTTTCATAATTTATCATTATCAAGCATTTCCTAAACCATTCCATCACCATACCATAAGATCATTTACACAAAAAGGTATATTGCTATACATGCCATACTTAAATTTACAAGCCATTTACCAAAAGTCTTCCTGGATAGTGTGACCGAGCCTTGACCTATCCCGACTCTGAGCTAGCTTGTCCAAAACTACAATGAGTAAGAAGGAGGGAGTAAGCATAAATGCTTAGTAAGTTCATATGCAAATAATAAGTAACATAACAAACAGTTATACCAATCAACATTAGCATACATCACTAAAACACATATCACATTTCTAATCATTTTTCATCATCTTATTACCTTATAGTGGTTGTATCAATACTCAACCCGAGGGTTAAATACATACCTGTCCAAAATAACCATTTCACATCACTCACCAATACTTCTCTTTACATCTCGAATATTCCTCCATTGAGTAGAACTTTACCCTTTGAACACATCGGAATATAATTCGGATACATGGATAACTTGCACATAAGTGCCATATATGCAATCAAGCAATCATGTAACCCGCCCATAAGCGAACTCGGACTCAACTCAACGAGCTCGGGCGTTCGCATCCATAAGTGAACTCAGACTCAACTCAACGAGTTCGGATGCCTAGTTACATCTCACGAACTCGGACTCAACTCAACGAGTTCGGACATTCGCATCCATAAGTGAACTCGGACTCAACTCAACGAGTTCGGATGCTCAACCATCCTAGTGACATGTCACTTGTATCCTAATCTATTCCTAAGGTTCAAACGGGCTTTTTCCTCGAACACTTATCCTTGCCGCCTTCCGTAGAATGTCAAATCAATACTCAGTAACAATTATATTTAACAAGTAGTTCACATAATTTACATATTATTTGAAATTAACCACAAAGCATGCATTTCATAATAAAATTCAGCATAACATATAATTAACATCAATAACTTAAAATAACCATTATGCTACATTATTTACACATGAACTTACCTTGGTACCAAAATACAAAGATTTTGCAATTTAGTCCACAATCTTTTCTTTTCCTCGATCACGACTTGAATCTCGTTTTTTTATCTATAATACCAAATTAATCTTATTTAATACATACATTTATCAAAACAGCATTTAATACTTAACTTTAAAAAATTACACTTTTGCCCCTAAACTTTTGCATAATTACGCTTTTGCCCTAGGCTCGGAATTAAACTTTATTCCTTATTCTTATGTTTTATAACATGCTGATCACTTTTCCTTCTATGGCAACATCAAATTCTCTCTCTAACATATACTTGTAACTATTAGGTATTTTTGCCGATTAAGCCCTTTTACTCGCTTTTCACTAAAAACCGAGTAGCACAAGTTGTCTAACATAATTTAAAACCTCATATTCTATCATAAAACATCAAAATACACAAATTTCACCTATGGGTATTTTTCCAAATATAAACCCTAGGTTAAATTATTGCTAACATAAGCTTTATCGAGTTAAGGATCTCAAAAACGTAAAAATCATTAAAACGCGGCTTGGAATCACTTACTATGGAGCTTGGAAGCTTGAAACAAACCCTAGCTATGGAGAACCCTTGAAATTTCGGCCTAATGAAGAAGATGGACAAAATTGGCTTTTAATTTTGTTTTTAATTCATTTTAATAACTAAATGACCAAAATACCCTCACTACTAAACTTTCCAAAATTCCTTCCATGTCCTAATTTTGTCCATGAACTTAAAATTGGTCAATTTTCTATTTAAGACCTCCTCATTAATATTCCAAAACAATTTCATACTAAAACTTCTAGAATGCAAGTTTTGCAACTTATTCGATTTAGTCCCTACTTTCAATTTAAGCACTTTAGGCATAGAATTTCATCACGAAATTTTCACACAATCATGAAATCATATCATAAACCTCAAAATAATTATAAAATAATTATTTCTATCTCGGATTTATGGTCACGAAACCACTATTCCGATTAGGCCCTAATTCGGGATATTACAACTCTCCCCCCCTTTAAGGATTTTCGTCCTCGAAAATCTTACCTGTAAATAGATGTGGGTATTGATTTCTCATAGTTTCTTCGGATTCCCATGTAGCTTCTTCTACTCCATGCCTTTGCCACAACACCTTCACAAGTGCAACATTTTTATTCCTTAGTTGTTTGACCTTTCGAGCTAAAATCTTAATCGGTTCTTCTTCGTAGGTCATATCTGGTTGTAGTTCAATTTCTGTCGGTGAAACTACATGTGAAGGATCTGAACGATACCGACGTAACATAGATACGTGGAACACATCATGAATCTTCTCTAATTCAGGTGGTAATGCTAGCCGATATGCTACCGGTCCAACTTTTTCAATTACTTAATACGGCCCAACAAAACGCGGACTTAATTTGCCCTTCCATCCAAATCTAAGGACTTTCTTCCACGGAGACACCTTTAAAAATACTTTATCACCAACTTGAAATTCAATGTCCTTTCGTTTTAAATCTGCATAAGATTTCTGTCTATCTGAAGCAGCTTTCAAACAATCTCGAATTACCTTCACTTTTTCTTCAGTTTCTTTTATTAGATCGACTCCATAAATCTAATTTTCCTTGAGTTCAGTCCAATACAATGGCGTTCGACACTTACGACCATATAATGCTTCATAAGGTGCCATTTTCAAGCTCGTCTGATAACTATTATTGGAAGCAAATCCCACCAACGGTAAGTATCTTTCCCAACTTCCTTGAAATTCCAATACACAACATCTAAGCATATCTTCAAGAATCAATTATTCTTTCGATTGTCCATCACTTGTGGATGAAAAGCAAGATCGAAATTTAACTTTGTACCTAACGCGTCTTGCAACTTTTTCCAAAACCGCTGGTAAACTCGGATCTCTTTCTCAAATAATCGATAATAGTATTCCGTAATCTAACAATTTCTCTAATATACGATTCAGCCAACTTGTTAAGAGAATAATCCGTGCGCATCGGATAAAATGAGCCGACTTAGTTAATCATCAACTATTACCCAGATGGCATCTTTCTTTCCGAGTCAATGGCAATCTGAAACAAAATCCATAGTAATCCGATCCCATTTCCATTCAGAACCATAATAGGTGGAGTAATCTCAAGGTACTTGGTGTTCAATTTTCACCGTTGACAAATTAAGCATTTGGACACAAACTCGATATATCTCTTTTCATTCCATTCCACCAATATATTTTCTTCAAGTCATTATACATTTTCGTACTACCCGGATGAATCGAGAAATAACCACTATGTGCTTCCTGTAGGATCTTTTGAATCAATTCCTCATTCTTCGCACACAAATCCGATCTTTAAACATTAAGCACCCATCGAACCAATTCAAATCGATCCGTGACGCCTTCACCTTTATTTTCTTTTGGCTAGCAAATCTTGATCATTTTTCTGAGTTTCAGAAATCTCTTGTAAAAACATCAGTCTTGCTCTTAACTCTGCTAGAATCGAACCGTCATCAAACAGTTTCAACTGAGTGTTCATAACTCTCAAAGCAAACAACAACTTTCTACTTAAAGCATCGACAACCACATTCGCTTTCCCCGGATGATAATCAATAACAGGCTCATAATCTTTCAATAACTCCAACCATCTTCGCTGTCTCAAATTCAAGTCTTTTTGTGACATCAAGTATTTAAGACTTTTGTGATTGGTATATACTCGGCACTTTTCACCATACAAATAATGCCGCCAAATCTTCAAAGCAAACACCACTGCAGCCAATTCCAAATCGTGAGTAGGATAATTCCTCTCATGAGGTTTTAACTGCCTCGAAGCATAAGCCACCACTTTTCCTTCTTGCATGAGTACACACCCCAAACCATTTGGAGAAGCATCACTATACAGCACAAATTCTTTACCTAATTCGGGCTGTACTAACACTGGTGCCTCTGTTAATAACTTTTTCAATTCTTCAAAACTCTGTTGACATTCTTCCGTCCATTCAAATTTAACATCCTTTCGGAGTAATCTAGTTATAGGAGTAGCAATTATAGAAAATCCATTTACAAACCGCCGATAATACCCAGCTAGCCCCAAGAAACTTCTAACTTCGCTTACATTTTTCTGGTTTCCAATCAACAATGGCTGAAATTTTACTAGGATCAACCCCTATACCATCACCGAAACAATATGACCCAAAATCCAACTTCCTGAGCCAAAATTCACTTTTACTAAACTTAGCATACAGCTGCTTATCTCTCAAAGTTTGCAAAACTATCCTCAAATGCTCTGCATGCTCTGTCTCATCTTTTGAATAAATTAAAATATCATCTATAAACACCACAACAAATCTGTCCAAGTATGGCCGAAATATGCGATTCATTAAATCCATAAACATAGCAGGAGCATTTGTCAACCCGAATGGCATAACTAAAAATTCATAATGACCGTACCTTGTTCTAAAAGCAGTTTTAGGCACATCCGACTCCTTTACCTGCAGTTGGTAATACCCAGATCTCAAGTCAATCTTTGAAAACCATGTCGCTCCTTTTAGCTGATCAAACAAATCATCAATTCTTGGCAACGGATACTTGTTTTTGATTGTCACCTTGTTTAACTGCCGATAATCAACACACAACCTCATAGAACCATCCTTCTTTTTCACAAATAACACGGGAGCACCCCAAGGTGAAAAACTCGATCTCATAAAGCCTTTATCAGTCAACTCTTGCAACCGTGACTTTAATTCTTTCAACTCTGTTGGTGCCATTCTATATGGAGCAATCGAGATCGGAGCTGTTCCCGGTATTAAATCAAAACCAAATTCTACTTCCTCGACCGAGGCAAACCCGCAATTCTTCCGAAATACGTCCGCAAATTCACACACAACCCAAGACCGATTCAACTTTCTTTTCAACTTCTTTTGTATTAATTACATACGCCAAATAAGCTTCATAACCCTTTCTCAGATATCTTAGAGCCGACATTGAAGAAATCACACTAGGCAATGCCTCTGATTTATCTGATTCAACCCGCAGAGTTTCACCATTTTCACACTATAATTCTATAACCTTTTCTTTGCAATTTATTTTAGCATCATGCAATGTCAACCAATCCATACCCAAAATAACATCAAACTCATCAAACGGCAACAACATCAAGTCGGCCGGAAAGTAATGATCCCGAATCATTAAAGGACATTTCTTACATACTTTATCAACAGTCACACATTTACCTAACGGATTCAACACTCTAATCATAAATTCTGTGTTCTCAACAGGTATATTCATACTAGACACCAATTTCATGCACACATATGAATGAGTAGAACTAGGATCAATCAAAGTAATAACATTAACATTATAGAGAGAAAATGTACCGGTAATCACATCAGGTGAGGAAGCATCTTCACGCACTTTAATAGCATAAGTTCTAGCCGGAGCCCTTCCTTCAGGTCTAACCGGTGCATCCCTGGCTACATTCTTACTGCTTGTTTCACTTCTAGCTTTTCTCAGATACCTTCCCCACGAGTCTGCACCACTAGCTTTTACATTATGAAATTTTTCTTTCTCAGCTCTCTCTGGGCAGTCTCTAATAAAATGATCCGGAGAACCACATCGAAAACATTCATTTGCTCTGCACGGACCAAAATGATTTCTACCACACTGCTGGCACTCGGGTTTAACAAATCTCGTATTTCCCACACTAGCCGCAGAAGTAGTCTGAGATTTAGGACCCACATTTCGCTTCTTAAAATTTCCGAATGATTGCCCAGTTGAAACTTGGGAACGAGGATTCATATTTCTTGACTTTCCGGTTTGCTGTGAAGGTGCCTTACTCATTGGCCTTTTCTTCCAATTTCGTGTCTCAGCCTCTACCTTCCTCTTTTCTTTAAGTAGTTCTTCAGCCTTACAAGCTCGATCAACTAGGACTACCATTTCTTTCAGTTCAAGGATCCCGACAAATACTTTAATGCCTTCGTTGAGCCCGTCTTCAAATCGTCGGCACATCTTGGCTTCAGAGGAACATATTCCCGCATACTTACTCATCGAAGAAACTCTCTTTCATATTCGAGAGGCTGTCATATTACCTTGCTTCACTCAAGAAACTCTTTACATTTCGATCAATAAACCTTTCACTAATATATTTCTTCCAAACTCTTCTTGAAAGAATTCCCGTGTTCCTCTCTTTCGGTACCACCAAATCAAAGTCTTCCACCAATTATAGGCTGAATCTCTCAACAAAGATGTAGCACATTTCAAACATTCTTCGGTGTACAAGATAATTCATCAAATACCGGATAGAATTTTCAAGCCGAACTCGCTTTCTCGCATCATCATCAATATTTGCTCTAAATTCTTAAGCCCCTTATTTACTTAATTCACAACAGGGGGGTTCGTGAAATTTTATCATATCCATACCTTGAGGTATCGGGGTACAAAGTTGAGGAATTGGGGAAGGTGGGGAGGTCGTACATTTGGGTTCGTCTGAACGAACTCAGTGTACCATGCACTCATCATTTGGAGAAAGGCTTCCGATCCTTTCTCCTCCTCCCCGACCAACAAGAGGGGTGGGTTTTCAATCGGCGCTTCTCCTTCAAATGGAGCTGGTGCATTACTCTCTACTTCATCTGCCACAAATGGATCGGGATCCATTTACTATATAAAAAATTCATTTAAAAGGTCAGAAGTCTTCACACTATCACAATTCATACATATGGCATGTATAGCAAAATCCGTACATACAACACGTAGTTCGAGAACTGACTAAACCTGCTCTGATGCCACTAAATGTAACGCCCCCACGCCCGAGACCGTCGCCGGAGTCGAGTATGAGGTGTTACTAATCTTAATTTAACATATTTAGAACTTTGGATTATTTATTTCTACATTCACAGCTTTTATGCTACTTGCATCACAGTCACAAGAAAAATCATATCTCGAGTTACGAAACTCGAAATCAAGATCCATAAATTTTCCATAAATCTAGACTCATATACCTATCTACTAATTTTTTTTTTAGAATTTTTGGTTGGACCAATTAGTACAATTTATTAGTTAAAGTTACCCCTGTTTTAGGACTTGACTGGTCTGACCTCTGTTTACTATGAACCACATTTCTCTCTATACAAAATCCATAAGACTATGAGGTTTATTTCTCCTGAAACTAGACTCAATAAGGATTCTGATAATATAAAATACACTACCTAATTATATCTTTACAATTTATGGTGAATTTCTAAAGTTGGAACAGGGGATTCAGAAACTGCAATGACCCTGTTTCACTAAAATTCAAATATCTTGTAACATATAATTCCTTTACCTGTTTCATTTGTTTCATGTGAAACTAGACATAATAAGCTTCAATTTTATATGTAGTCCATCACCAAGTTCAATTTATATGATTTTTAGTAAATTTTTAAACTCGCCTCAGTGTTGCTGTAGTATTCTGTTTATGGCAAATTTCATCCCTTTTATGAGTTTTTATGCACTAAGTATCTTAATAATTTTCCTTAACATCAAATATAATCTAAACTAACTATTTCCATAATTTATCATTATCAAGCATTTCCTAAACCATTCCATCACCATACCATAAGATCATTTACACAAAAAAGGTATATTGCTATACATGCCATACTTAAATTTACAAGCCATTTACCAAAAGTCTTCCGAATAGTGTGACCGAGCCTTCAACCTATCCCGACTCTTGAGCTAGCTTGTCCAAAACTCCAATGAGTAAGAAGGAGGGAGTAAGCATAAATGCTTAGTAAGTTCATATGCAAATAATAAGTAACATAACAAACAGTTATACCAATCAATATTAGCATACATCACTAAAACACATATCACATTTCTAATCATTTTTCATCATCTTATTACCTTATAGTGGTTGTATCAATACTCAACCCGAGGGTTAAATACATACCTGTCCAAAATAACCATTTCACATCACTCACCAATACTTCTCTTTACATATCGAATATTCCTCCATTGAGTAGAACTTTACCCGTTGAACACATCGGAATATAATTCGGATACATGGATAACTGGCACATAAGTGCCATATATGCAATCAAGCAATCATGTAACCCGCCCATAAGCGAACTCGGACTCAACTCAATGAGCTCGGGCGTTCGCATCCATAAGTGAACTCGGACTCAACTCAACGAGTTCGGACATTCGCATTTATAAGTGAACTCGGACTCAACTCAACGAGTTCGTATGCTCAACCATCCTAGTGACATGTCACTTGTATCCTAATCTATTCCTAAGGTTCAAACGGGCTTTTTTCCTCGAACACTTATCCTTGCCGTCTTTTGTAGAATGCCGAAATCAATACTCGGTAACAATTATATTTAACAAGTAGTTCACATAATTTACATATTATTTGAAATTAACCACAAAGCATACATTTCATAATAAAATTCAGCATAACATATAATTAACATCAATAACTTAAAAATAACCATTATGCTACATTATTTACACATGAACTTACCTTGGTACCAAAATACAAAGATTTTGCAATTTAGTCCACAATATTTTCTTTTCCTCGATCACGACTTGAATCTCGTTTTTCTTGATCTATAATACCAAATTAATCTTATTTAATACATACATTTATCAAAACAGCATTTAATACGAACTTTAATAAAATTACACTTTTGCCCCTAAACTTTTGCATAATTACACTTTTGCCCCTAGGCTCGGGAATTAAACTTTATTCCTTATTCTTATGTTTTATAACATTCTGATCACTTTCCCTTCTATGGCAACATCAAATTCTCTCTCTAACATATACTTGTGACTATTAGGTATTTTTGCCGATTAAGCCCTTTTACTCGTTTTCACTAAAAACCGAGTAGCACAAGTTGTCTAACATAATTTAAAACCTCATATTCTATCATAAAACATCAAAATACACAAATTTCACCTATGGGTATTTTTCCAAATATAAACCCTAGGTTAAATTATTGCTAACATAAGCTTTATCGAGTTACGGGATCTCAAAACGTAAAAATCATTAAAACGGGCTTGGAATCACTTACTATGGAGCTTGGAAGCTTGAAACAAACCCTAGCTATGGAGAACCCTTGAAATTTCGGCCTAATGAAGAAGATGGACAAAATTGGCTTTTAATTTTGTTTTAATTCATTTTAATAACTAAATGACCAAAATACCCTTACTACTAAACTTTCCAAAATTCCTTCCATGTCCTAATTTTGTCCATGAACTTAAAATTGGTCAATTTGCTATTTAAGACCTCCTCATTAATATTCCAAAACAATTTCATACTAAAACTTCTAGAATGCAAGTTTTGCAACTTATTCGATTTAGTCCCTACTTTCAATTTAAGCACTTTAGGCATAGAATTTCATCACGAAATTTTCACGCAATCATGAAATCATATCATAAACCTCAAAATAATTATAAAATAATTATTTCTATCTCGGATTTATGGTCACAAAACCACTATTCCGATTAGGCCCTAATTCGGGATATTACAGAATTAGTAAATTAATAAATAATAATAATAAAATTAAATTAAATTGAAAGAAAAATAAATGGCTAAAGTAATAAAAATTTAGCGTTCCTAATATTTCAGATCCCGACTGCGGCGCCAAAAACTTGATCGCATGATTCGTAACAAGTAATGAATATTTATAATGAAGATCAAACCTAGACTAAATATTATCACGACGAAAAGGCAAGCGCACCTATCGAATAATAGTATAGTAATGGCAAGATCGGGATATCGTACCCAAGGGAACCAAAAGTACTAGTAATAACTATCTTTTCATTAACTAGCCTAAGAATAAAAGGGTTTGTTTATTAAACTAATTATCTAAACTAATTAAGTAATTTAATTAAAGCAAAGAGAAAATTTGGAAAAAGACTTGAAGAAAAGCAATTGATAAAGACGACACCCAAGGAGGAATCCGCCTAGATTTCACTTGTTATCTGACTCTGAACCGGACGATTTATTCACTTGACTTGATCCATGAGACTCCCTAACCTATGTTATTATCCCTTTCGAGACTAATAACATCTAACCCTCAGTTGAATTACTCGAAATTTCTTTCTTAATTAAAACCCCTAGGGAAGCAGTAAATCACTCTATGGACTCCTATATTAGGTTTCACCCTAATCTGGCAAAATCTCGTAACCTTATTTCTAGGCATTCGATCAACTCTGATTAATTATGTCAAATCTACTCTTAGGTAGGGTCTATTCCTCCTCTGCATAAGCACATAATTAATACCTGAAATATTAACTCAAGCATTAAGAACACATAATTAAGAACAAATCAAGTATTTATCATATAGTTCAGATAATAATAACAAGATCCATCATAGGTTTTATCCCCCTTAGGTATCTATGGGGTTTAGTTCATAATAGAATAAGAGTACATCTCAAAAGTATAAAAATAACAAAACATGAAGAAAACTCTAAACCCTTTGAAGGAATTCTGAGAGAGTTCTTCAGTCTTGGAGTAGCTTCGGCTTTTGGGATGGATCGTCTGGCTTTCTCCAAGTAATTCCTGACGTGTGGTTCTATATTCCAGAAAAGTTTTGGAAGAGGCCTATATTAGGTCACACTTAGGGTGTTTATATAGGCTTTGGATTAGCTTTCTTCCTCCCTAAGTATCCTTTTCCGTGTAAAATACAACTCTTTGAAAAAGGGACACGCCCGTGTGCCACGGCCGTGTGACGTGATTGCCAGGCCATGTTCGATCCGTTAAATTGCCCACGGCCGTATGGGTCAATGGCCAGGCCGTGTGAATTGTAAGAGCCTTGGTTGACACCCTCGAAGGACATGGGCATGTGAGTAGCCCGTGTGCTCTTCTCGATTTGGTTCGTTTTGTCCCTTTTTAGCTCATTTTTTGCTCCTTTTGACTATTGGTGCTCTCCTAAGTACAAAACATTAAATAATCGGATTAAGAGCACCAAAATCCACTAATCTAGTAGTAAACATCCATAAATATGCTAAGCATTTGGGGTATAGATATGTATAATTTGGCGTTTATCAACTGGGTCGCACGATCGTGCAGCTGGGGATGACGCACTATCCCAAGCTATATTGCAAATTTGGATAGGGTCTCTGGGCCTAATATTGGTACTGTGGGCTGTGGGTCAGTTACAGAATGACTCCAGTCTAATGGGGCTAAGATTTTTTAGGGTATTGTTAGAGTTGCCCTTAATGTGGCTGAATATTGGATTAAGGCTACAGAGAGGATCATGGACGATCTCGACTGCACCCCGAGCAGAAGCTAAAGGGTGCAGTGCCGTTGCTACGAGATGAAACCTATCAGTGGTGGCTTACAGTGAAATAGGGCACTCAGCCCTACCAGTTGACTTGGGAATTTTTCAAGACTATGTTCCAAGGAAAATATGTGGGCGCTAGTTATGTGGATGCCCGGAGGAGAGAGTTTCTGAATTTGACCCAGTGGGATAAATCTGTGGCTGAATTTGATTCTAAATTTCTGGGATTAAGCCGCTATGCACGTGCGGTGGTGGCAACAAAATATGAGTGCTGTATTCGTTTCAAGGATAGCTTCAGGGATAGTTTAAGGATTCTGATAGCTCCATAGAGGGAGCGAGATTTTGTTGCTTTGGTCGATAAGGCGAAGATCGCCAAGGATGAGAAGTGCGTTGAGCACCAGAACCGTGGGAAGGAAAAGGGTAGGAACAAGAGGGATTCGGAGCCTTCAAGTTTATTTCAAAGGCCTAAAAAAAAGGCTAGAGTTGATGGGCCAGTCAGAGTTGGGCCCCCTATTGTTGCTTTTGGACCGTAACCCTGTGTGGATTGTGGGAGACGCCATCGGGGCGAATGCTAGAAAAAGATTGGGGCATGTTTGAGGTGCGGATCATTACAGTATGATATCAGAGATTGTCCATAGAGGCCTGATCCGATGCAAGCTGTAACGCCCCGTACCCCAGACCGTCGCCGGAGTCGAACACGAGGTGTTAACGGACTTAATTTATTAATTAAACAACTTAAACAACTTATTACCAACCATGCATATGCACATCACTGATATCAAACATAACATAAATAGCTAGATTTATAAGTCAGAATCATTAGCTCACTAAAGACCAATATATTTGGCCAAACTATAATAATACATGTTATAAAACTAGGTCCTTATACATGCCACTCACTTGATAATTCTAGCATATGTGTATATACTGTCAAGGTGTTGGCTTGATAGTGTGATGCTGCCTCCGACGATCTCCAACCCTGAGCTAACCCTAACCTGACAACACTAAAAGAAATGGAAAGGAGGGGGTAAGCTTTATGCTTAGTAAGCTCACATGAATTAATAATAAGTAATTTACTAACATGCTTTCCACAGTAAAACTAACCCAATTGTACATTTACACATGTTCTGGTTAAGCTGCTTTCTTGAGTAACAGTCACTAAATCATTTATATCTAGAGTTACGAAACTCCAAATTAAGATCCATAAATTTTCCCAGAAACTAGACTGATATATATTTCTACCATAAAATTTTCATAATTTTTTGTCCAGAAAATAAGTACAGTTTATTATACAAAGTCTCCCTTATTTTGCTTTTTAACAGCTTCTACCTTTCTTCACTAAAATTTATTTATCTCATAGTACGAGACTCAGGTAATGTTCCCGTTTCTTTCTATTAAAAGTAGACTAATAATAGATTCTAAGAATATATATTATAATTCATAATTAGTTTTCTACAATTTTTAACAATTTTTCCAAGTCAGAATAGGGGATCTCGAATTCATTCTGACACTATCTCACAAAAATTAGAATATCACATAATATACAACTCTTTTGCTCCCCCTGTTTCCTTTATATGAAAATAGACTCATTAAGATTTAATTCCATAATTTATTTGAAATTTAAATCAATTTACACAATTTTTGGTAAATTTTCAAATTCACACAACTGCTGCTGTCTAACACTGTTTTACTACTAAAATTCGTTCTTACATAATTTCACTTTATCCATTTTGTCTTATCGAAGTTCACTCAAATATCGATGATATTGCTCAAAATTTTCTTAAACATATACCTGCACTTATTCATCATATAATCATGTTCACATGTATTTTTTCTTAATCGATTTTCCCATTGAACTATTCGGAATAATAACTGATACTCAGATGCCTGCACATATTTTCACACTTATAGCCAAAGCTATCTGGTACGCATAGTAGCCTGCACTTAGTACTACACATGCGACCAATTATCCAGTACACGTAGTATCCTGCACTTAGTACTACACATGTGACCTAACCATCTGATACACGTAGTAGCCTACACTTAGTATTACACACATGATCGAAGTTATCGGGTACGCATAGTAGCCTGCACTTAGTACTACACATGCGACCTCACAATAGATCATTCGTATCGTTTCTATTCCGAAGGCTCAACAGGGAAATTCCTCACTTTCCAACATGTTACAAATTTATTCATAGTCCTTTTTCAATTTGCAATTTACAACAAATAGTCATTCTATAGGCAACCACATTTCATATGATAACAAAATATAATAAAATAAAAAGAATCGATAAATTATTTACGTACAAACTTGTTGAAATCTCATCAGATACAACCGTGTAGCAATTCATACAACCCAAGTAATAGTAATTTAACACTCAATTCATGTAACAATAATTTGCCATTCAATTTCGCATGTCACAACAAGCATTACATTTTTCCATATCATATATACCATCCATCAACTTCTCTTAAACATATTAACTCATACAATTTATGCCATATCAATAGAGAATTACAATTCATGCATGGTATTCCATTATTATTAACACACGAACTTACCTCGATCCAGAAACGGCAATTTACCATTTTAGTCCATAACCTTGTATTTTCCCGATTTAAGCCCGAATCTTGATTTCCTTCATCTATAATATCACATTTAGCTTAATAATTAGTCACATTATTCGTACGGGTCCAAAAATCATATTTTTACAAATTTTCATTTTTACCCCTAAACTTTTGCATATTTGCACTTTTTCCCCAAGGTTCGAAAATTAAACTTCATCTTATTTTCTTATGTTTTATGACATGCTAACCATTTTTCCCTTCTATGGAAACATCAAATTCTCACTCTAACATGTACTTATGAACATTAGGTATTTTTACCGATTATGCCGTTTTATTCGTTTTCACGTAAAATCACTTAGAAAAAGTTGTTTAACACAATTTCAAGCTTCATATTATACCATTAAACATCAAAATACATGCATATCATTCATGGGTAAATTTTTAAACACAAATCCTAGCTCAAAATAAAAGTAGAAATAGCTAGAACATGTTACTAGGACTTAAAAAATGTAAAGAACATTAAAAACGGGGCTCGGGATCACTTACAAATGAGCTTGGAAAGCTTGAAAACCCTAGCCATTATGTTTTTCATAAAAAATTCGGCCATGAGGAAGAAGATGAGCAAATTTGGCTTATTTTGGCATTTTTAATTCATTTTAATTACCAATTTAGTAAAATGCCCTTAATGAAAATCTTTTAAAAACCTATCATACCATGTCCATTTTTGTCCACAAACTTCAAAATGGTCTAATTACCATTTAAGGACCTTTAATTTAAAATTCATAACAATTAGACACTTCTAACATGTAGAACTCAACTTTTGCACTTTTTACAATTTAGTCCTTTTGACCAAATGGAGTGCCCAAACGTCGAAATTTTTGAACGAAATTTTCATGAAATCATTTTGTGAAATCGTAGACCATAAAAATATAATAAAAATAAATTTTTCCTCATCGGATTTGTGGTCCCAAAACCACTGTTCCGACTATGCCCAAAAATCAGGATGTTACACAAGCTACTGCTATGGGTACTGTCCAGCTGTCGAGAGGTGTTCAGCAGCCACCAAGAGGCTGTGGTCAGGCCAAAGGTGGAAATGGTATGGGCCGTGGTCGTGGAGCACTGGGCAGAGGTGCTAGTCATACTGAGGCGAGGCAGCCGACACTGGTTTATGCTGCACGTCGCCGAGAGGATGGAGACACCCCAGATGTTATTAGTGGTATGTTTTTTATCCATAATGTATCTTGTACTGCATTGATTGATGTTGGGTCTACGCATTCTGACATAGCATGCACAGTGTCTGAGACTTTGGGTGGTACTGAAAACTGCGGAGGGTGATGAGGTAGTTGTGATTGGGGAGCATCAGAATTATTTGAAAAATGTGATTTCTGCACTGAGGGCCGATAAATTGGTTTGTAAGGGTTATGAGGCGTATTTAGCCTACATTGGCATTTTTTATTCTAGGGGTTTGTCTGTTAAAGATATTAGAACAGTTTAGGACTCTCTGGATGACTTTCTTGATGAGCTACCGGGGTTACCTCCAAATCGTGAAGTTGAGTTTGGGATTGAGCTCCTGCCTGGTACAGCTCCGGTGTCCATTGCCCCTTACTAAATGGTGCCGAATGAGCTTGTGGAGCTTAAAGCCCAAATTCAAGAGTTACTGGATTAAGGATTCATCTGACCTAGTGTGTCTCTATAGGGAGCACCAGTTTTATTTGTGAAAAAGATGGATGGATCCATGCGTATGTGCATCGACTACTGGCAATTGAATAAATTGACTATTAAAAATAAGTACCCCTACTAAGGATAGATGATTTATTTGACTAGTTCCGAGGTGCATCAATTTTCTCTAAGATTGATCTTCGATCTGGGTACCATCAATAGAGAGTCAAAGAGCCTGATGCGTTTAGGACTCGTTATGGTCATTACGAGCTCCTAGTGATGCCGTTTGGACTCACGAATGCACCAAAAACTTTTATGGATTTGATGAACAGAGTGTTCCACCCCTACCTGGACTAGTTCGTAGTGGTGTTTATAGATGACATTCTGGTGTATTGAAGAATTGAGGATGAGCATGATGCACATCTTCGAGTTGTTTTACAAATTATGAGGGAGAAACAACTGTACGCTAAATTCAGTAAATGTGAATTCTGGCCACTGGAGGTAACTTTTCTAGGCCATGTGGTATCTACTGAGGGGATTAGGGTTGATCCTCGAAAAATTAAAGCTATTCTAGAGTGGAAGTAGCCTAAGTCAGTAGCTGGGATTCGAAGTTTTCTAGGTCTGGCAGGGTATTATAGATGTTTTGTGGAGGGGTTTTCGTTGATTGCTGCACCTTTGAATAAGTTTGTTGCGTAAAGGGGTGCCATTTAACTGGACTGATAAGCAGAAAGAAAGTTTTGAGAAGCTTAAGAAATTTGTAACACCCCGTACCCGAGACCGTAGCCGGAGTCGGACACGAGGGGTTAACGGGCTTAATCCACTTACTTGCACAGTTCATTTTAAAAATTTCCAGACAGCCGGCTAACTGTGTCACTGTCACCTTAAAAATCATATCTTGAGTTCCACAACTCGAAAATCAGTTTTGTGATTTTTCCTTGAAACTAGACTCATATATGCATCTAAAATTTTTTTTTTTTAGAATTTTTGGTCGGGCCAATTAGTACAGTTTATTAGTTAAAGTCCCACATGTTACAGGGATCGACTACACTGACCTTTCCACATTACGACTTGGATATCTCCCTGTACAGGGCTTCAATACTGATGCCGTTTCTTTCTACAGAAATTAGACTCAAAAAGGAATCTGTACATATATGGAATGACGTCTAATTATCTCTGGTCAATTTATAATGAATTTTAAAATTCGGAACTGAGACTCCAGAAGCCGTTCTGGCCCTGTCTCACGAAAACTTAAATATCTCTTAACATACTGTTCATATGATCGTTTCGTTACTTTCCAATGAAAACAGACTCGTCAAGGTTCATTTACATAATTTATTCACTATTTAATTCCATTCCTACAATTTTTAGTGATTTTTCACATCCACATCACTGTAGCTGTCAGCATCTGTCTTTAAGGTAGGCTTTACCTATTTCATAGTTTCCATGATTCAACTAGCCCTTTAACATAAATAGCACAAAATATGATCATGATTAACCATCCCCATGGCTAATCGTTTCCAAACATTTCCATACCTCTTAATGAACAACATACAATGATTATAATACCATGCCCAAAGTATACTTAAGCCATTTTCGCATGGCTATCCAAATTTACACAAAACCGAAAGGTACATGACCTACAACAAAAGGGTAGTCCTATACATGCCATTTCAAAGTCCAACCAAAAATATACCGAAAGGAGCTTTGATAGTGTGGGCGACTTCAACTTCAAAATCCTGAGTCCGATAGCTGAAGAACCAAAATCTATAAAACAGAGAATCAAAGAAACGGAGTAAGCATTTAATGCTTAGTAAGTTTGAGTCATGAATTTAGACACAACCAAAGTATAGCATTCATGTAGCTAAACAGATAATTTCATATGCACAAATTCTCAATATCAGACATACTTCACATTACCAACCCTTATATTCATACACAAAGATCAACTTAGCCAAAGGCCGGTAGCTCATTTATCAACTGAGCGAATCCTTATTTGTAAGGGCTCAACTAATTCAAAGCACATATGAAACATACCTCATTGTTGGGATTTCACAAGCGTATTAACTGAAATTTTTACAGCAAGATCATTCATTTCCGAATCACGTACCTTCGGTGTTTAACCGGATATAGCTACTCGTTCAAATGCCTTCGGGACATAGCCCGGTTATAGTAACTCGCTCAAATGCCTTCGGGACTTAACCCGGATTTAGTAACTCGCACAAATGCCTTCGGATCTTAGTCCGGATTTAGTAACTTCATACGAATGCCTTCGGATCTTAGTCCGGATATAGTCGATTAGCACAAAGCCTTGGGCTTAGCCCGAACATCATTCGAATAACCATGCACATTTATCAATAAATCATGACACATTCAGTATTTCATTTTCATTAGCAAAACTCAAACACAAGGCACTTATCACACTTGCAATTTCGGCTCAATAGCCACACAAAAAGAGCATGATTTTGATTTGCTTAAAACATGATCTAATCAAATCATAATCTAATTTCCATTACTCAAAACCTACCTCGGATGTTGTCGAACGGCTTCAACGGCTATTCGATCACTTTTCCTTTCCTTATCCAACTGTGGTCCTCTAAGCTCTTGAGCTAATTCAAACAAATTTAACTTATTAAAGTCTCATTTTGCTAGCTTATGGCGAATATGACAAGGAGTTTGATAGGTCATATGGCCACCTTTTAGCTCAAATACACAATGATCATACACATTTTTATCACATCAAGCAATTTAATACAATTCATTCGAACATCAAAAGAGAAGCTCAAGGTACTTAGCCCATATATACATTAGACATTAGAGTCACATATGTACGAAATCAAAAATCGAATTCAACATACTAGCTAATATTTCCCCTTAGCCGAATTTTCTAAGTCAAGCTAAAGCCATCAATAGGCTACCTATGGCCGAACATACCCATCAACTCATGTACCTATTCATGTGGCCGAACATACACATCTATGCTAAGGCCGATTGCAACACTTAATACATTCTACAAGTATGGTCACTTGTATTGACTAAACACCATTTGTTTCAATTCAAAACTTGGCTAATACATATATATACACTATTAAAGCATCCTCTCCCTTTACATTAATTCAACACATGCATTACCCATAATATACAAAATTATATTCAGCCTTAGCACACAACTTGCTAGCCGATTCTTCTCCATCTAGCAACTAATGCACATACGAGCTCATTTGTTAGACTCTACTTCATCTAACAACAACCTTATTTCTCTTCTATTTCCTACCATGGCCGAATGCATCACAACACCATATCATTTTGATTTTGGTCATGGTTAAACAAAGAACTTAATGTCTCACTCAAGGATGCTAAAAAGGAGATTCAAGAGTCATCAATCCACCATCACATGCATCATTACAAGCTTCACTTTTGGCATGCAATTAACATCAACACAAATCCACCTTAGCCGAATATCATCTCCATGACATAGTAAAGATTTGAACCATGGGCTAGTTAGAACTCAAGCTAACAAAAAAAAAACATGCATGAATCTCATGGCACAACATCAAACTTACCTTCACCTATCTACAAGCATGGCCGAATCTCTTCAACATTTCCTCCCGTCTTTCCTTTGAATTTTCGGTCAAGAAGAATGAAAAAAAAAAAGATGGACACATTTTTTTTCTTTTTCTTTCTTCTATTCACGGCAATGGAGGGGGGCAACCACACACATTTTTTTTCCTTTTTCCATTTCTTTATTACCCATACTCATTATTATATTGTTCCTAACATACATCACTACATAAAATGTTTGTGACATGTTTCCACTCATAGCATGGCCGGCCATTAGCTCAAATATTGGGCAATTTGACATGCAAACCCACCATTTCTACAACATGCATTATTAGGCCACTTTACATTTGCCTAGCACATTTCTAAATTTTCTCACATAAGTCCTTTTGACTAAATTCGCATGCAATTTACTAAATGGAAGCCTAAAACTTTCACACATTCATAATCACATATTTTAGACAATAAATATCATGTTCAAATAATTTGGTGACTCGGTTTAGCGGTCCCGAATCCGCTTCCCGACTAGGGTCACTTTAGGGCTGTCACAAAAGTTCTAACTGAGGCCCCTGTCTTAATACAGCTAGAGTTTGGGAAAGAATTTACTTTCTACAGTGATGCATCACATGTCGGTTTAGGATGTGTGTTAATGCAAGAGGGTAAGGTGGTGGCATATGCGTCTCGTCAACTTAAGACTCATAAGGCGAATTATCCGACGCATGATTTGGAATTGGCCGCGGTCGTATTCGCATTGAAAATTTGGAGGCATTACCTATACGGTGAGAAGTGTATCATTTACACGGATCACAAGAGCCTCAAGTATCTCTTCACTCTGAAGAAGCTAAATCTTAGGCAGCATAGATGGATTGAGCTGCTTAAGGATTATGACTGTTTGATTGAATACCATCCTGGTAAGGCCAATGTGGTGGCCGACGCACTGAGCTGTAGGGCTATGATGGATCTGAGGGCGATGTTTGCTCGTCTCAGTTTGTTTGACGATGGTAGCTTATTGGCAGAACTCTAAGTTAAACCGAGGTGGATTGAACAGATTAAGGGTAAGCAGTTGAAGGATGAGTCACTGGGTCCTCAGTTTCGATAGACTGAGAGTGGGGAGACTTTAGATTTTGGACTGAGTAGCGAAGAGGTACCTTGTTTCCGTGGGAGAGTCTGTGTACCGAAGGATACTGATCTGAGGCAGTCTATACTGCAAGGGGTCATAGTAGTCCTTAGCTATGCATCCTGGCGGGAATAAGATGTATCGAGACCTTCATGAGTTATATTGGTGGCTAGGTCTTAAACGTGAAGTTTGTAACACCCCTTACCTGTATCCAAGGCCAGAACAGAGTACGAGGCATTACCAGACTTAACAATACACATAGACGAAAACCGGGCCATAAAATTTCATTTAATTCAAAACTTTTCGAACACATGCATAACAAACAAAGCTAACTATATCATCACATCAAAACATAGGACATGGCACGATTAATTAAACTTATAAACCATAATGGATAAGGACCACATCTCATGATTTTATACGATAACTCAATGTATACTGATACGTATGGTCAATACTAAAGAAATGGAGAGGATGGGTAAGCTTTACGCTTAGTAAGTTCATATGAAAATAATAAGCAATTACTACCATGCTTTTCAAGATAAAACACTATAATTGTACAATTACACATATTCAGGACAGGCTGTTTTCTGCAGTCCTGGTGTTAAAAAAATCATATCTCAAGTTACAAAATTCAAAATCCAATTCCATAAATTTTCTATGAAACTAGACTCATATTTCTACTTACCAATTTTTTTCTAGAATTTTTGGTCAGGCCATTTAGTACAGTTTATTAGTTAAAGTCTCCCCTGTTTCAGGGTATGTCTACTCTAACCCCTGTGAACTACGAACAGAATTTCTCCCTGTAAAGAATTCCAACAACCATGCCATTTGTTTCCATTAAATTAGATTCAATAAGGAATCCATGCATATAAGGTATGACTCTAAAAACTCTTTGTACAATTTATGGTGAATTTCTAAAGTCAGAACAGGGGATCTCGAATTCATTCAGACCCTGTTTCACAAAAATTCAAATATCACACAATATAGAATTCTTTTGCTTCCCCTATTTCTTTCATGTGAAAATAGACTCATTAAGCTTTATTTCTATGGATTTTTTTTAAAATTTAATTCAACTTACACAATTTTTGGTGAATTTTCAAAGTTATGCACTGCTGCTGTCTAATACTGTTTTACTACAAAGTTCACTTTTACACAATTTCAGTTAATCCATTCCATTTTACCGAGGTTTGCTCAAATATTGAGCATATTGCTCATAAATTCAAATAAAAATATACTTGCACTTGTTCATCACATAATCACTTTCACATGTATTTTCATTTAATCGATTTCCCGTTGAACTCATCGGAATAATAATAGATACACAATTGCATGCACATTTTCCCATTTCCACACTTGTAGCCGAAGCTATCTGGTACGCATAGTAGCCTGCACTTAGAACTACACATGCGACCAACAGTCTAGTACACGTAGTACCCTACACTTAGTACTACACACGCGACCTCACCATCTAATACACGTAGTAGCCTGCACTTAGTACTACACATGCGACCTCACAATAGATCATTCGTATCGTTTTTATTCTAAAGGTTCAATCGGGAAATCCCTCACTTTTCAACATTTTACTAAAATGTCCGTAATCAATTTAAATTCATAATTTACATCAAATAACCATTTGATAGGCAGCCACATTTCATATGATATCAAAATATAATAATATAAAAAGAATCGATAGATTATTTATGTACGAATTTCATCGAAGTATCGATCTCACTATCCATAGTACCAATTGTCCATTCATAGTATAATAAGACACAACTCAAATATCAAATCAGCTTTTAAGAATTTACATAACATATATCACTTGTCATGTATCTTCATTTTCTTGCATTTCATGTAACATTCTTTCATGTCATATTTCCACATCATAAACACCATTCCATTAACTTTTCCAATATATTAAATCATAAAATATATGCAATAATAGTAAGAAATATAATTCAAACATAACATTGCATTATTATTATCATACGAACTTACCTCGATCCAGAAACAACAATTTACCATTTTAGTCCATAACCTTGTATTTTCCCGATTTAAGCCCGAATCTCGATTTCCTTCATAACCGAGCTTGGAAGCTTGGAAACCCTAGCCATGGAGTCTCCCTTGGTATACATGTCCATGGTGAAGAAGATGAGCAAAATTGGCTTTTAATTTTGTACTTTAATTCATTTTACCCCTAAATGACCAAAATGCCCTTACTACTAAACTTTCCAAAAATTCCATTCATGTCCAATATTTGTCCATAAACTTTGAAATTGGTCAAATTGCTATTTAAGACGTCCTAATTAATATTTCAAAGCAATTTCATACTAGAAACTTCTAGAATGCAAGTTTAGCAACTTATTTAGTCCCTAACTTCAAATTAAGCACTTTATGCATAGAATTTCTTCACGAAATTTTCACACAATCATGAAATCATATCATAGACCTCAAAATAATCATAAAATAATTATTTCTATCTCAGATTTGTGGCCATAAAACCACTATTTCGATTAGGCCCTAATTCGGGGTATTACAAAGTTATCGACTTCGTGGGTAAATGCCTTACTTGTCAACAGGTTAAGGCTGAACACCAATTACCTTCAGGGTTGCTTCAGCTAGTTAAGATTCTATTGTGGAAGTGCGAGAGAGTGACTATGGACTTCGTTAGTGGGCTACCCTTAACGGCTGCTAAGAAGGATGCAGTATGGGTCATCGTGGATCTATTGACCAAATCTGCCCATTTCATACCTGTTCGTACTGAGTACTCGTTGCAGAAGCTGGCTAAACCTGTACATGTCTGAGATAGTGCAACTGCATGAGGTACTGGTTTCCATAATATCTGAGAGATCCTCGCTTCATGTCTTGGTTTTGAAAAAAGTTACACGAGGCTTTGGGTACAAGGTTGGACTTCAGTACTGCATTTCATCCTTAGACAGACAATCAATTAGAGAGGGTGATTCAGATACTGGAGGACATGTTAGGGAGTTGTGTGATTGACTTCCAAGGCAGCTGGGACGACTATTTGTTGTTAGTAGAATTTGCATATAACAATAGCTACCAATCTAGCATGCAAGTGACACCTTACGAGGCACTATATGGTTGTAGGTGTTGTACTCCTTTGTGTTGGACTGAGTTGGTGAGCGGCGTGTTCTAGGTCCTAAATTGATTTCAGATATCGAGGATAAAGTTAGGTTAATTTGGGATTGACTGAAGGCAGCATCTGACAGACAGGAGTCATATGCAAATCTGAAGCGTAAAGGGATTGAGTATTTTGTGGGGGACTTAGTATTTCTCAAGGTCTTGCCGTGGAAGAAGGTACTGAGGTTTGGACGGAAGGGCAAGCTAGGCCTTAGGTTCATTGGGCTTTACCACATATCGAAGCGTGTGGGACCAGTCGCTTATGAACTTGAGTTACCCCCAGAGTTAGACCAGACTCACGATGTATTCCACATCTCCATGCTGAGGTGTTATCGCTCTGATCCCATGCATATTGTCTCAACTGAGGAGATTGAGGTTAGGCCAGATCTAACTTTCGAGGAGGAACCAGTTCAGATTCTGGAGCATGATGTATAAGTGTTAAGAAAGAAGTCCATCCCACTAGTTAAGGTACTTTGGCATAATCATAGCTCAGAGGAAGCCACGTGGGAACCTAAGGCGGCGATGTGATAAAAATACCCTCACCTATTTTGATCAAGTAAATTTTAAGGCCAAAATTTTCCTTTTGGGGGGTAGAGTTGTAACGCCCCAAAATCTAAACATTTATTTTTGTTGTTGTGTTAAACAAAATTGTATGTTTGCTTCAGTGGTTAAGTGTTCTGGAAAGTGTCTGAGAAGTCTTGGGTTCAAGTCTTGGCTTTTGAAGAAATTTTGTTCTTACCTGAACTAACCCTTGCCTTTAGTTAGTAGACTAACCGTTACCTTTAGTTAGTAGACTTTTAAATTAATGTGAGTAGAGCATGACAGAAATGGCCTGCTGGTCAAGGGGTAAGTGGGATGTTATTGCTGCTAAAGGTCTTGAGTTCAAGTCCTGTGTTGGGCAAGGAATGTTTTATTTTTTTGTTGTGCCATGTAGGAAGTTGAATATCAGTAGAACTCTAAAGCTAATGGGTGGTTGGAGTGTTTGAAGGGTGAGGGGAGTGTTTGACCGAATTTTAGGAGGATTACGGGGAGGGGGATTTGGATAGTGATTGGTGGGAGTGATTTTGGGAGGGATTTTAGGAGATAATTAAGGAAGGTTGAGGTGTGTGGGAGTAGTTTACTGAATGTGGGAACTCCACTATGACAATTCAGTCATAGGCTCTTAGTGCCGAAATTGTGTTCTCGTTTTGCTCTCAAATTTTGGTAGCTTTTACCTTTTTCTTCTTTTGCATTTTGGTTGAGGCCGAATTTACCATTTGGGTATTTTTCTTCTACTCTTTCTCTTACTTCCTCAATTAATTCTCCTTTGGCCAAATATACCATTTCCCCTCTTTAAACTCTCGTGGTTAACAAAGTTCATTTCTATCCATCTTGCTATTATGACCGAATACCCCTTACTTCTTTTCTCTTTTCTCCCTCCAAACTGTTCCTCTTACTGTCTCTTTCTATTTGTTAGCTAGGCCGAATACTCCATCCCTTTCTTTTTCGGTTTCGCTTTTGTTCTCTGACAAATCGGTAAGTACTCTCACACTGTTTAAGCCGAATACCCCTTTCTCTTATTGTCGATTCTTATCTTCCTTCTCTTGTGTGGTGTCCTTTCAGTTTTTAGAAATTCTCGAGGAGTAAAGGAGTTTGCTAGTAGAGGCTGAAGCAATAGAAACCTTTCCCTCGCCACTCGATCAAATGTAACTTTGCTTTTAATTATTGTGTTCAACTGGGGCATGACTTGTATATGAGGGAGTTCGCCGATTGTCCTATTTTCCTCTATCTCTGGTTTTATGTTTTCAATAAGCCAGTATATTGTTTCAAATCATGTGTTTATACAATTATCATTAATAGATTTCACTGATAATGCAGCTATTCGATAAAGAGGGTGAAATCAGCCTTCGTCAACAGTTTAAACGGGCTAAACCACACTTTTTCAATCAAGGCAAGTATCAAATGTTATTTTGAGTTAAGTGTTAGAAAAGGGTGATTAACCCTATTGTTAAGCGTTTAACGGAATACCTTGATTGAATGTAGGTTTGGTGCTCGTGGGCTATTCGTACGTTTTCGTTAATAGGTGTGTAACCACACTGCTATATTTGTCAGTCGGCAAAAGCCGAAATAGGAGACCGTCGACACTATACGAGCGTGCGCTCGCTCATGTGGTAGTCTGAACACCTAAACGAGGGTGTAAGATTGTTAAGGTCCACCATGGGCAATTTCATGGTTTAAGGCTGATTTGGGCCATGATGGGTCTAAATGGGCCGTGCGGGCCCCACGAGCTTGTCGGCCTCACACGGGTAAACCACACAGACATGTGGAGATTATTGGGCCAGGTTGTGTAAACCACATGGCCAAGGCTGTTTTTGGGCTTTGTGGGCCATACGACCATGTGGGACCACATGGGTCGTAATATGGGCTTTAGGCCCATTTTCACTATTTGATTGTAAGGTTACACGGGTCGTCCGAGATGACTGTGGACCTACTGTTGGGTCAAAAAGTATACCTAGACCCCAATTTGATAAAATGACTATTATACCCCTATGAGGTAAAATGACTGATGTACCCCAATGATATGTATGACTGTAATTGAGCATGACATGTTGCATACACGTATGATATTATGACATGACATATTGCATGGGGATGGGTTTATTATATTTGGAGGAAGTGTATTGTACCGACAGCTCTGCTGCATATGCTGTTTAGTGCCGCAACCGGTGCTATATTTTGGAGTGTAGGGATGAGTGGATTGATTTCATTCCCACATGGAGTGCAGGGCTCGACGGAGTGGAGTGTAGAGGATGGATGGGTAGGACTTTTCTGTTTGCATTCTGTTACTATTACTGAAATGGGCTAAGGCCAACACTGATACTGGTACTGTAATGGGCTAAGGCCCTTACTGGAAATGAACTGTTGCTAAAACAAGCTTAGGCCCAGATTGTGATTGCTACTATATGACTGACTGTTTGTTTAATAAGGGATTACACACTGAGTTTTCATAAACTCACCCTTCTGCTTTTTCTGCGCAGGTAATCCTTAGGCAGATTGGTGCTGCGAAGGACTCGCTGATGGCCACACAACTGCATTTGCTTTCATATTTAACTTTTAACTTATAAGTATTTAATTTGGGTGTTTGGTTTTGTAATAAGGCCTTTTTAAGTTTTCATTTTAATTTAGGATTTATTTGCTTTATTCATATCTGCTAGTGGTAGGTCGCGGATTTCCAAAAAGAAAAATGCTTTTCAAACACCACATATACGCAACATATTTTAAAAAGCTTCCGTAACAAACCTTGTTTTTAAAACATAATGAAAATCTAATATAATTAACATTTTGCTAAGACAACTTGAGTTTTAACAATGAACAAGATATCCTAAACATACGTTAAGTTCGCAAAGGGTTTTTCATATAACATAGAAATTTAAATGAGATTATGTTTTTCGGAATGCACTTCAACATGACATCGCAGATTCAACCATAACGTCTAGGCCAGGTTTTGGGTGTTACAAACTTATAAGTTATAAATAAACCTATACCAATGCCTCAAGATTTATTAAACTATATAACTATCAACTCACAAATGAATAGGTTCATTAACATCCCAAATACTTTCCATGTATAGCATAATAAGGTCTTATAAGCTGAATTACATAATCATCAACCTTTTCTTAAAACGGTGAATCATTTCATTTTCTTACTTACCATTCCATTTGCTTAGCATAAGCTTAATCACTTTATTAATTCACAAATTAGTGTATTTGTTCGTGACATAAGTAAACTCACATATATCATAAGTAAATTCCTTCCTTACAAGTAAGTCCTTTAACTCAACAATCCTTTTTATTTCATCATATTTCATCTCATATATGAACTTATCATTTCAATATCTATTCTCACCCATTTCATTTGCAAAACACACAAGACATAAGCATAAAAATCAACCATAACCACAAGCTAGTGCATTTAAGCATAACTCTTTCACATTTAACTAATAATCATTATGTATTTCATCATTCATCTTAAACATTCCTATAAACATATTATTATGAAATCACTTACCTTCACTAAACAAGATTAAAGCTAAATGAATAAATTAATCATACCTATTATACGTTTATGAAGCACTTATAGGCTTAGTACTGGAAATGATTCATCGTATGCTTCCTGTACTATAATAATTCAATCCAAAATCATTCATATATGTATATATACATATACCTTTAACCGAATAATAATCAATATAACAATACTCGCATAGGATTACGTAATTCATTGAACATTTAACATTTAACATTTACTAATATCTTAACTATACATTAGCCTTTAACATTAAAATAATTTTGTAAATTCAATTCAAAGTTAGCCTGACGAACTAGTAACTTGACTTGGATACTCGGGTAACTACAACACACCAAAGGCATCGTAGATGTATAATAAGGGCATCGAAGTGCAGACAAGGGCACAAATGTGCAAACAGGGGCACCGTAGTGTGAATAGGGACACTGATGTGTATATAGGGGCATCGAAGTGCAAACAAGGGCACCGAAGTGCTAATAGGGGCACCGAAGTGAAAATCCCATACAAGCGCGCATTCTAACCCTATTGACATGCCAATCGTATCCTAGTAGTTACTACGTTCAATCAAGCATTTCATGTAATCCATTACCTTTATACATATTTATCAATCAAGGGCAGTTCAATGTTCCCGTACACATAATATAATATCAATACATATATTCATATTGTCAATGTGCCATCACAAATATTGTCATCATCCGTTATTCGCTTTCATATTTCTCAATACACATCTTGTAACAATTCATAATCATTCTAAAATCACATTTATCATATTTCATAAATATTCAATATTTTTCAAATAAATCCTTTCTCACTTTATATTCAATTGTAATACTTTGAGTTCCAACTTACATTTTAAACATCATATATAAGTATATTCATTCATAAATTAGCAACAACATTATACATATGTAGGTATGTACAAGTCTATATCTACAAACTAACACGGCTATTTGGTAATTTTCTTTTCTCCTCGATTTTCCACTTGTTCTTGATCTAAATTAAGAATTTCATTAAATTCATTAGTTTAGATAATAAAACAATTTATTTTATGTAATTTAGTCATTTTTACATTTTTACTAAATTGCCCCTAACATTATACTTTTATTCAATTTAGTTCATAAACCTAAAACATGCAAATTAACCATTTCTATTGCAAACTCATGCCAACCGAATATTGATAGCATCCATTTCAGCCCATTTTTGCAACAATTCTAGACTTAAATTGTAACACCCCGTACCCAAGACCGTTTTCGGAGTCAGACACGAGGGGTTTGCGGACTTAACTCACTTATTTGCACAGTCCATTTTAAATTTCCGCATTTAGGCTAATTGCGTCCACTGTCACCTTAAAAATCATATCTTGAGTTCCAAAACTCGAAAACCAGTTCTGTAAATTTTTCCTGAAACTAGACTCATATATCCATCTACAAATGTTTTCCTAGAATTTTTGGTCAAGCAAATTAGTACATTTTATTAGTTAAAATCTCCCCTATTTTAGGGTTTGACTACACTAACCTTCATCCATTACGACTTGGATATCTCCATGTACAGGGCTTCAATACTGATACTATTTGTTTCTATAGAAACTAGACTCAAAAAGGAATCTATACATATATGGAATGACTTCTAAATGTCTCTGGTTAATTTATAATGAATTTCCAAATTCGGAATAGGGAATCCAGAAACCGTTCTGGCCCTATTTCGCGAAAACCTAAATATATCTTAACATACAACTCATATGATCGTTTCGTTTCTTCCATGTGAAAGTAGATTCATCAAGGTTTGATTACATAATTTATTCACTATTTAATTCCATTCCTACTATTTTTAGTAATTTTTTCAATCTACATCACTGCTGCTGTCAGCATCTGCCTTTAAGGTAGACTTTACCTATTTCATAGTTTCCATGATTCAACTAGCCCTTTGGCATATATAGCCCAAAATATAATCATGATGAACCATTCTAATGGCTAATCGTTGCCAACCATTTCCATGCCTCTTAATGAACATATACATTCAAGACGATTATAACATTATGCTCAAAATATATATAAGCCATTTTCGCATGGCTATCCAAATATATACAACACCAAAGTACTTGACTAATAACAAAAAAAAGGTGTCCTATACATGCCATTTCAAAGTTCTACCAAAAGTGTACCAAAAGGAGCTTTGATAGTGTGGGCGACTTCGACTTCAAAATCCCGAGTCGATAGTGAAGAACCAAAATCTATAAAAGAGATTTACTGAAGCGGAGTAAGCATTTAATGCTTAGTAAGTTTTGAGCCATAAAATTTGACACAGACTAAAATGTAGCATTCATATGGCTAAATGGATAATTTGACATGCACAAATTCTCAATATCATACTTACTTCACATTACCAACCCTTATATTCATACACAAAAGATCAACATAGCCAAAGGCCGGTAGCTCATTTATCGATTGAGCGAATACTTATTTGTAAGGATCAACTAATTCAAAGGACATACGAAACATACCTCATCATTTGGGATTTTACGAGCGTATTAATTGAAACTATTACAGCAAGGTCGCTCATTCCCAAGCCAAGTACCTTCGGGATTTAACCGGATATAGCTACTCACTCGAATGCCTTCGGGACATAGCCCGGATATAGTAACTCGCACAATTGCCTTCGGGACTTAGCCCTGATATAGGAACTCGCCCAAATGCCTTCGGGACTTAGCCCGGAACTAGTCACTCGCACAAATGCCTTCGGGACTTAGCCCGGTTATCATCCAAACATTCATGCACATATCTACAAATCATGACACATTTATATTCCATTTTCATAATCAAAGTTCAAACACAAGTCACGTATTAAGCAATCCCATTTTCGGCTCACTAGCCACATACAAACAGCATGGTTTAGTTTGCTTTATGACACGATCTCTATGCACATACGGTTACCCGTCACACGTATAGACAAATTAACTCAACATAAAATTCAAGTAGAATCATCATATCACCGTATATTTGTTACGCTCATACGTCATGACTTAATCAAATCGTAAACTAAGTCTCGTTACTCGAAAACTTACCTCGGATGTTGTCGAACGATTTCGATGGCTATTCGACCACTTTTTCCTTCCCTTTATCTGATTTAGATCCCCTCTGCTCTTGAGCTTAATTTAAACAAATAAATTCATTTAATTATTTTTCACTTGGGCAATTCCATTCAATACATGTATGTCATACAATTTAAGTACAATGACATTGCTCAATACTATTTAAACATCATGCATTACCGAATTTCATCAACACCATCTAACTTCATATAGAAACACATATCGTCCTAGGTCGGTACACAAGTCAAATGCATCATTTAAATTGTCAAAGTCCACAATTTAGTCATATTTCTCTATCATAGTTTCTTCACTTAAACCGAATTAGCAAGCCCATATAGTCCTTGGCCGAATGCTATTTAACCCAAGTCATCAAGAATTTCATTATTTAACACCTTAGATATCCATAGCTAAATAGGTTATTTGTACATACATATATATACATAAGTGCATAGATACTATGTTACTAACAATTATTTCCTTGCTTAGCAGCCAAACCAATATACACATTACTTCATATCTACCCGTCATGTTTTCTCTACTTAAACCGAATAAACTTGCACATAAGGTCCTTGGCCGAACCTCACTAAAAACAAGTCAACCAAAATCTTAGTATTTATCTTGTGTATAACCTTATTTACCTTCCAAAAATCATAAAAACATCAAACTCTTAATGTTTATGTACAAGGCCGAATCTTAACATGATCCAACCTCCAACTCATTCCTTTCAACAACCAAAACCGAATGTTCAAGCCATCACCGAGATTTCGAAATTTTGCCATGGTTTGTGTAAGAAATTAGCTAATTAACTAGAAACAAGTTTAAAACTTAAGAATTTAACACAACATACTAACCTTCCCTTAAGCTCAAGGTGACCGAAACCTCTCTTCTTCCTCCTTTCAAACCGGCCAAGAAGAACCAAAGGATGAAGCCTTTCCTTTTCTTTTTTTTTTCTAGTTTCGGCAAAATGGGGGAACAACCACACACTTTTTTTTCTTTGTTTTCATCATATTCCCTTTCATTATTTTATTCCCATGCTCCTTATTTTATCATACCTCCCATGAAACACTAACTTAACATGTTTATGACATGTTTTTTTGCCCATCACACTTGGTCCACCATACTTGTCATGGCCGGCCACTACTAATTAGGGGGGGAAATTGACATGCAAGTCCCCCCCTTTTTATTTCATGCACTAATAGATCCTTATGTTTTGACCTATCACATTTCAAAATTTTCTCACATAAGTCCTATTTACTAAAATTCACCTACAATTAAACAAAATTCAAATATGAAAATTTTCACATATGCATATATACATATAATAAGCATCAAATATGACAGCTAATTATTTTTATGACTCGGTTTTGTGGCCCCGAAACCACTTCCCGACTAGGGTCACATTAGGGCTGTTACAACTCTCCCCCACTTAAGAAATTTTCATCCCCGAAAATCTTACCGGTAAATAGGTTTGGGTATCGTTCTTTCATGGCATTCTCGGTTTCCCAAGTAGCTTCTTTGATCCCGTGTTTGAGCCATAACACTTTCACTAACGGAACCCTTTTGTTTCGCAACTCTTTCACTTCTCGAGCTAGGATACGAATCGGTTCTTCTTCATAACTCATATCGGCTTGAATTTCGACCTCGGAGGGGTTTATTACGTGCGTAGGATCGGATCTGTAACGTCGAAGCATCGAAACATGAAAAATGTTGTGGATCCTTTCGAGTTCAGGGGGTAAAAGCAACCTATATGCAACTGGGCCAACTCGTTCGGAGATCTCATACGGCCTAATGAATCTCGAACTCAATTTGCCCTTACGGCCAAATCTGAGTATCTTTTTCCAAGGCGATACCTTAAGAAACACTTTGTCTCCCACCTGATACTCAATATCTCTTCGTTTTAAATCCGCATACGATTTCTGACGATCTGTGGCTGCCTTCAGACTTTCACGAATTACTTTTACTTTCATTCTCAAATCTCTAATCAAATCAACTCGAAAATTTTACTTTCACCGAGCTCGGTCCAAAACAATGGTGTACGGCATTTTCGACCGTACAAAGCCTCGTAAGGTGCCATCTTAATGCTTGACTGAAAACTATTGTTGTAAGCGAACTCAATCAAAGGTAGATACCGTTCCCATGAACCATTGAACTCGAGGATGCAACATCTCAACATATCCTCAAGTATCTGAATTATCCGCTCGGATTGACCATCGGTTTGGGGATGAAAAGCGGTGCTAAAATGCAGCTTGGTACCCAAAGCTTCTTGCAATTTCTTCCAAAATTGCGAGGTGAATCTCGGATCTCTATCCGACACGATAGAAATAGGTACCCCGTGTAATCTCACAATCTGAGAAACATACAATTCAGCTAGTTTATCCAATGAAAAATCCGTGCGTACAGGGATAAAGTGAGCCAACTTAGTCAGTCTATCAACAATGACCCAAATCGCATCCTTCTTACTTGCTAACACTGGCAACCCAGATACAAAATCCATTGTGACTCGATCCCATTTCCATTCAGGTATCATGATCGGCTGAAGTAAACCAGTAGGCACTTGATGTTCCGCTTTCACTTGCTGACATACTAAGCACTTCGAGACAAAATCGGAAATGTCTCGTTTCATACCGTGCCACCAAAACTGACGTCTTTGGTCGTTGTACATTTTCGTACTCCCCGAGTGAATTGACATTCGGCTACAATGAGCTTCGTTCAGAATCATCGAAATAAGTTCTGAATTCCTTGGAACACACAAATGACTTCTGAACCTTAAACAATCGTCGTCATCAATTCGAAACTCTGATTCCATGTTCGAAACACATTCAACCTGTTTTGCAACCAATTCGCCATCGACTTTACGTATCGATTTAATTTGATGAATCAATAATGGTTTGGCCTTTAATTCACTACTAACACGTTGTCGGGTAGAAACGCACAAGTGTACATTCATCGCTCAGTAAAGCAAGCGGTGATTTCCGGCTTAAGGCGTCCGCAACCACATTAGCCTTTCCCGGGTTATAATCAATGACAAGCTCATAATCTTTCAACAACTCAAGCCAACGTCTTTGTCGTAGATTTAAGTCTCTTTGAGTCATCAAATATTTGAGACTTTTGTGATCCGAAAATACATGGCACTTCTCACCAAATAAGTAATGTCGCCATATTTTCAAGGCGAATACGATGGCAGCTAATTCGAGATCATGGGTCGGATAATTTTTCTCATGTGGCTTTAATTGTCTAGACGCATAGGCCACAACTCGACCTTCTTGCATCAATACGCAACCTAACCCAAGTAGGGAGGCGTCACTATAGATGACAAACTCTTTGCTTGATTCGGGCTGCACTAAAATTGGAGCTTCAGTCAAATAAGTTTTCAGTTGATCAAAACTTTTCTGACATTTTTCCGTCCATTCGAACTTAACATCTTTTTGAAGTAGCTTCGTCATGGGTGTGGCTATCATTGAGAAACCTTTTACAAACCGTCGGTAGTAACCGGCAAGTCCCAAAAAGCTCGAACCTCAAGAATATTTCTCGAGGCTTCCAGTTAAGTATGGTCGAAATCTTGTTCGGTCAACTCAAATACCGATCGCGGATACCACATGGCCCAAGAAGCTAACCTCTCTAACCGAACTCACACTTCATGAACTTAGCATATAACTGCTTACCCCGTAAAATTTGCAACACTAATCCTAGGTGTTTAGCATGATCGGTTTCATTTCTCGAATAGACCAAAATATCATCGATAAACACAACTACAAACCGATCCAAATACGGTCTAAAGATCTGATTCATCAAATCCATAAATACCGCAGGGGCATTAGTGATCCCAAACGGCATCACTAAGAATTCGTAGTGACCGTATCTCGTTCTGAAAGCAGTTTTGGGTATATCCAAATCTCGAATTCTCAACTGGTAATAACCTGATCTCAAATCTATCTTTGAAAACACTGAGGCTCCCTTTAGTTGATCAAACAAATCATCAATACGTAGTAGCGGATATTTATTCTTTATTGCCACTTTATTCAGCTGACGATAGTCGATGCACAACCTCATGGTTCCGTCCTTCTTTTTCACAAACAATACTTGGTGCACCCTAAGGTGAGAAACTTGGTCGAGCGAAACCCTATCCGTCAACTCTTGCAACCGAAGCTTTCAACTCTTTTAACTCGGTTGGTGCCATACGATCTGGAGCTATCAAAATCGGCGTAGTCCTGGTACAAGCTCAATACCAAACTCTACCTCGAGAATGTGGTAAACCCGGTAATTCTTCAGAAAAACATCCGCACTCACAAACCAGCACGATTCGGCTTCTTTTCTAACTCTTTTCATCAAGTACATACGCAAGGTATGCTTCACACCCTTTCTTACATATTTACGAGCCAACATCGACGATATTATAGCTGGCAACCTATTCAAGTCAGTAGACTCGACTCGGATTATCTCGTTATTTACACACCTCAAATCGATTGTTTTTCTTTTGCAATTTACAATTGCATCATGTACGGTCAACCAATCCATACCGAGGATAACATCAAATTCGTCAAACGGTAAAAGCATTAAATCGGCCGGAAAACAGGAACCTCGGATTACTAGGGGACATTTCTTGCACACTTTGTCGACTAGCACGTAACGACCCAAAGGATTTGACACCCGAATTACAAACTCAGTAGACTCAACAGGTAGAGTCTTACTGCATGCTAAGGTTTCGCATATATAAGAATGAGTAGAACCAGGGTCAATCAAAGCAATCACATTAGTATCAAAGAGAGTAAAAGCACCGGTAATAACATCTGGCGAGGAAGCATCCTCGCGTGCGCGTGTAGCGTAAGCTCTAGCAGAAGCACGAGCCTCAGATCTGGTTGTAGCATCTCTAGATCCTCTCGACCTCCACTAGCATTGCCGTATTCCTAGATGGTCTACCCCGCAAGTAGTAGCACCGTGTTTCCAACTCGATTTACGTTCTGTTCAGACAATCTCGGGCAATCTTTGATAAAGTGGTTGGCTGACCCGCACTTGTAACAGGAGCGGTCATGGAATCTACAACTCCCCGAGTGGCATTTACCACAATACCGACACTCGCTCGTCTCGACGATCATTTCCAACACCGGCGATCAAGTGACTCATACACTCACGGGGTCGATCACGGTCTCGTCTAGAAAACCCAATGTGTCTCTAGATCGCCCAAATCATCTCTAAATTTCTTCGATGATGTTGAAAGGGCCTCCCAAAGACCTCTTACTGAAACTCCTTTGCTCCCATATCGCCTTTTCTTTTCTCCATCTTGAGCTCCTCGGCTTTGCAAGCTCGCTCGACAAGTACCAAAAATTCTCGGATTTCCAATATGCCAACATACGACTTTATATCATCATTCAATCCATCCTCAAACGTTTACACATTACGCCTTCGAGGAAATGCATTCTCGTCATGTCTGGCTAAGCCTTACAAACTTTCGTTCATAGTCGGTAACCGACATGGAACCTTGTTTAAGTTCAAGAAATTCCTTCCGTTTTGATCCATAAATTTCGACCGAGATACTTTTTCCAAACTCGGTTTGGAAAAACTCCCAAGTTACTTGCTCTCTAGGCACAATGAAGTCAACGTATTCCACCAATAGTAGGCGTAATCACGTAGCAAGGAGATAGTACACTTTAGGCACTCATCGGGTGTGCAAGATAGCTCATCGAGTACCGAATAGTGTTGTCCAACCAAAATTCAGCTTGCTCGGCATTATCACTATCCGTAGCCTTAAATTCAGTAGCCCCGTGTTTTCGAATTCTGTCAATTGGGGGCTTATTTGACCTTACTTGGTCAGTTACTGGAGGTATGGTAGGCGTGGGGGTGGTATTTTTCGGGAATAGAGGTTGTGGAACAGCCGTATTAGTTCGAATGTATTGGTTGAACCAATCATTCATCACGCTCTAGAAAGCTTGTCTAGCTTCATCATTCGAATTACTAGCAATAGGTTGAGAGTCCGCCGGAGCTGTCCCTTGTGCGGGAGCAGGCGCTACACTCTCAAGATCATCAGCTACCGCTCGGTCGGGATCGGGATCCATTACTATAATAAACACATTTTCAATTGTTAGAAATCACCACACTATCAAATAATCACATAATGGCATGTATAGCTAGACCCAAATGTATTACGGTAGTCCTAGAATCGACTAAACCGTAGCTCTGATACCAATAAAATTGTAACACCCCGTACCCGAGACCATATCCGGAGTCAGACACGAGGGGTTTGCGGACTTAACTCACTTATTTGCATAGTCCATTTTAAATTTCCAGACGAGCTGGCTAACTGCGTCACTGTCACCTTAAAAATCATATCTCGAGTTCCAAAACTCGAAAACTAGTTCCGTAAATTTTTCCTGAAACTAGACTCATATATCCATCTACAAATGTTTTTCTAGAATTTTTGGTTGAGCCAATTAGTACAGTTTATTAGTTAAAGTCTCCCCTGTTTCAGGGATTGACTACACTGACCTTCATGCATTACGACTTAGATATCATCCTGTACAGAGCTTGAATACTGATGCCGTTTATTTCTATAGAAACTAGAATAAAAAATGAATCTATAAATATATGGAATGACTTCTAAATGTCTCTGGTTAATTTATAATGAATTTCCAAAGTCGGAACAGGGAATCCAGAAACCGTTCTGGCCCTATTTCGCGAAAACCTAAATCTCTCTTAACATACAACTCATATGATCGTTTCGTTTCTTCTATGTGAAAGTAGATTCATCAAGGTTTGATTAAATAATTTATTCACTATTTAATTCCATTCCTACTATTTTTAGTGATTTTTCAAATCTACATCACTGCTGCTCTCAGCATCTGCCTTTAAGGTAGACTTTACCTATTTCATAGTTTCCATGATTCAACTAGCCCTTTGGCATATATAGCCCAAAATATAATCATGATGAACCATTCTAATGGCTAATCGTTGCCAACCATTTCCATGCCTCTTAATGAACATATACATTCAAGATGATTATAACATTATGCTCAAAATATATATAAGCTATTTTCGCATGGCTATCCAAATATATACAACACCAAAGTACTTGACTAATTACAAAAAAAAGGGGTGTCCTATACATGCCATTTCAAAGTTCTACCAAAAGTGTACCAAAAGGATCTTTGATAGTGTGGGCGACTTGACTTCAAAAATCCTGAGTCCGATAGTGAAGAACCAAAATCTATAAAAGCAGATTTACTGAAGCGGAGTAAGCATTTAATGCTTAGTAAGTTTTGAGCCATAAAATTTGACACAACTAAAATGTAGCATTCATATGGCTAAATGGATAATTTGACATGCACAAATTCTCAATATCATACTTACTTCACATTACCAACCTTTATATTCATACACAAAAGATCAACATAGCCAAAGGCCGGTAGCTCATTTATCGATTGAGCGAATACTTATTTGTAATGGGTCAACTAATTCAAAGCACATACGAAACATACCTCATCGCTGGGATTTTACGAGCGTATTAATTGAAACTATTACAGCAAGGTCGCTCATTCCCAAGCCAAGTACCTTCGGGATTTAACCGGATATAGCTACTCACTCGAATGCCTTTGGGACCTAGCCCGGATATAGTCACTCGCACAATTTCCTTTGGGACTTAGCCCGGATATAGTAACTCGCACAAATGCCTTCGGGACTTAGCCCGGATATAGTAACTCGCACAAATGCCTTCGGGACTTAGCCTGGAACTAGTCACTAGCTCAAATGCCTTCGGGACTTAGCCCGGTTATCATCCAAACATTCATGCACATATCTACAAATCATGACACATTTATATTCCATTTTCAGAATCAGAGTTCAAACACAAGTCACGTATTAAGCAATCCCATTTTCGGCTCACTAGCCACATACAAACAGCATGGTTTAGTTTGCTTTATGACACGATCTCTATGCACATACGGCTACCCGTCACAAGTATAGACAAATTAACTCAACATAGAATTCAAGTAGAATCATCATATCACCGTATATTTGTTACGCTCATACGTCATGACTTAATCAAATCGTAAACTAAGTCTCGTTACTTGAAAACTTACCTCGGATGTTGTCGAACGATTTCGATGGCTATTCGACCACTTTTTCCTTCCCTTTATCAGATTTAGATCCCCTCTGCTCTTGAGCTTAATTTAAACAAATAAATTCATTTAATTATTTTTCACTTGGGTAATTCCATTCAATACATGTATGTCATACAATTTAAGTACAATGACCTTGCTCAATACTATTTAAACATCATGCATTACCGAATTTCATCAACACCATCTAACTTCATATAGAAACACATATCGTCCTAGGTCGGTACACAAGTCAAATGCATCATTTAAATTGTCAAAGTCCACAATTTAGTCATATTTCTCTATCATAGTTTCTTCACTTAAACCGAATTAGCAAGCCCATATAGTCCTTGGCAATGCTATTTAACCCAAGTCATCAAGAATTTCATTATTTAACACCTTAGATATCCATAGCTAAATAGGTTATTTGTACATACATATATATACATAAGTGCATAGATACTATGTTACTAACAATTATTTCCTTGCTTAGCAGCCGAACCAATATACACATTACTTCATATCTACCCGTCACGTTTTCTCTACTTAAACCGAATAAACTTGCACAAAGGTCTTTGGCCGAACCTCACTAAAAACAAGTCAACCAAAATCTTAGTATTTATTTTGTGTATAACCTTATTTACCTTCCAAAAATCACAAAAACATCAAACTCTTAATGTTTATGTACAAGGCCGAATCTTAACATGATCCAACCTCCAACTCATTCCTTTCAACAACCAAAACCGAATGTTCAAGCCATCACTGAGATTTCGAAATTTTGCCATGGTTTGTGTAAGAAATTAGCTAATTATGTAACACCCCGAACCCGAGACCATCGCCGGTGTCGGACACGAGGGGTTAGCAAGCCAAGTTCACTTGTTTTGCCCATCCATTGGACATTTCCAGTCAGGCTGGAAAAACTGCGTCACTGTCGTCTTAAAAATCATATCTCGAGTTTCAAAACTCGGAAACTGGTTTCGTAAATTTTCCCTGAATTTAGACTCATATATCCATCCATGGATTTATTTCTAGAATTTTTGGTCGGGCCAATTGGTACAGTTTATTAGTTAAAGTCACCCATGTTACAGGGATCGACTGCTCTGACCTTTGCGCGGTATAACTTGAATATATCTCTTTACAGGGCTTTAATGCTGGTGTCGTTTGTTTCTAATGAAACTAGACTCAAAATGGAATCTTTACATATAAGGTATGTCTCCTAATTCTTTTTGGATAATTTATAGTGAATTTTTAAAGTTGCGACAGGGAACCCAGAAACCATTCTGGCCCTGTCTCACAATAGCTTTAATATCTCTTAACCTGTAACTCCTATGACCATTTCGTTTCTTCCATATGAAAATAGACTCATCAAGGTTCATTTACATAGCTTATTCACTATTTAATTCCATTCCTATGAATTTTGGTGATTTTTCACATTAACGCCACTGCAGCTGGCAGCATCTGTTTTTAAGGTAGGACTTACCTATTTGGTAGTCTCCATGATTCAACTAGTCTTGCCATACATAGGTTCATATATGATCATTTTAACCATGCCAATGGCTTATCATATGACCAACATTCCCATTTCCAAGCCATAGCCACATCATGACACCATATATATATATATACAAACCGCAAATAGTTTAAGTTGATACTTCACTATTACGAGCCATTTTCGCATGGCCGCATACATATACATCATAACATATTTAAACCAACAAGGGTAGTCCTATACATGCCATTTCAAGTTCAACCAAGAATTTATACCAAAATGGGGGCTTGATAGTGTGGATGGCTTCGACTTCAACGATCCCGAATCCGATTGCTATCGAGCGAAATCTAGAAAACTGAGAGCCAAAGCAGCGGAGTAAGCATTTTTATGCTTAGTAAGTCTCAAGGAATATAATCAACTCTAATTACAGCAATACATTCACATAGTTAAATGCATCATTTCATTAATGCGCATTCACATAATCATACTTACTTCACCATCCCAACTCTTATGTTCATACACAAATAACGGCTTCATTAAGGCCGATAACTCGTTCCATCATAGGAGCGGATATTCACACGCTTACTCCTAGCGCAGCAAAGCACACACCGCACTTACCTTGTCATTGGGAAATTTTACAAGTGCATTAGCTGAAATTTTCCAGCAAGCTTATAATTTTCAAATCACATACCTTCGAGTTTAACCGGATGTCGCTACTCGATCAATCGCCTTGGGACATAGCCCGGTTATGGTAACCCGCACCAAGGCCTCACGGGACTTAACCCGGATATCACGATTTGCACAAATGCCTTGGTCTTAGCCGGATAGAATGACTCGCACGAATGCCTTGGTCTTAGCCGGATGTAGCCACTAGCACAATTGCCTTGGGTCTTAACCCGGTTATAATTTCCAGCATAATTGTCTTGAGGGCTTAGCCCGGATATCATTCAATTTCTCATGCACACATACATCAATAATCATTGGACATACATATTTCATTTTCGTTACTAAGGCTCAAACACAATTATAATCATTAGCATATTCGCCTTGGGACTTAGCCGGTGGAATTCAAATACTCATACACACATAATCAATAATCATACACATCCATATTTCATCTCACATAATTCAAGCAAGGTCACTTCTTGAGGACTTACCTCGGATGTTGTCGAACGGCTTTTACGGCTATTCGATTACTTTTTCCTTCCCTTGTCCAATTGTGGCCCTCTTAGCTCTTGAGCTAATTCAAACAAATTCAATTTATCAAAACCTCATTGTGCTAGCTTATGGCGAATATGACAAGGAATTTAAATGGTCATATGGCCACCCTTTAGCTTGAATACACAATGGTCATGCACATTTTATACTACATCAAGCAATTCAATACAATTTATTCGAGCATCAAGGAAAAACTAAGGCCTTCAATAGGCTACCCAAGGCCGAATATACTTGTCCATGTTGAGGCCAATTATGCACTTAATACCACACAAAAACAGCATGCATTTCACTAGTTAATGCTTTGCATATTGTAGCTCAAAACTTACAATATAGCATCAAGCACTCATATGTGTGCTAGGCCGAATGTGCTTACAATTTCACAATTATTCTTCAACATCTTCTTCTTTAAACAAACTTATTCATCACTTCCTTCATAATCAAAACATCATGTGCAAACATATATATACATATATGAGCATGGCGAATTTCAAGGTGTCCATAGCCATCCAAAACACAAATTTTAACTAACATGCAAGAAGCATGAACCATGCTCATGAATGCATCATGGCGAATATGACAATCATGCTCCTTTTCAACTTCAATCATGATAAAACAAAAGAAAGCTCAAAATCTTACTCAAGAGTAGACAATCCATCATTGCATGCATCATCATCAAGCTTCACACTTAGCATGCAATGGCTTTATCACCATAACAACTTTGGCCAAATACCATTTCCATGGCTTAACAAAGATTTGAGCCATGGCTAACATGCACATCAAGTTAGCAACCAAAACATGCATGAAACTCCTAACACAACCTCATACATACCTTAATCTTGATGCAAACTTAGCCAAATCTCCTTCTAGATCTCTTCCAAACCAAGCATGAAGCAAAAATCCTCCTTCTTCCTTAGTTTTGGCTCAAAGAAAGGATGAACAAAATTTTTTCTTTCCTTCTCTACAACTCACGGCAATGGGGGATTACCACACTCACACACATTTTTTTCATTTTTTATCACCCATACACCTTTGTTTATTATTTCACCCTAATGCACCAACAAAACATGTTTCATGACATGTTTAGCCCATCCTCCTTGTCATGGCCGCCACCACCTATAAAAGGGGAATTTGACATGCAAGTCCATTATTTTGCATGCATGCTTTAATTAGTCATCACACATTTCCTATCATACTTTCAAAGTTCATTACTAAGTCCTTTCTTGTGGAATTCACCCTTATAACACTAAATCAATCATCATAAAATGTCATACATGAGCACACACATATTATAGGCATCAAAATAAATTTTTAATTATTTTTATGCCTCGGTTTTGTGGTCCCGAGACCACCTTCCGACTAGGGTCAATTTTGGGCTGTCACAAATTAACTAGAAACAAGTTTAAAACTTAAGAATTTAACACAACATACTAACCTCCCCTTAACCTCAAGGTGACCGAAACCTCTCTTCTTCCTCCTTTCAAACCGGCCAAGAAGAACCAAAGGATGAAGCCTTTCCTTTTCTTTTTCTTTTTTTTTTCTAGTTTCGAAAAAATGGGGGAACAACCACACAGTTTTTTTTTTCTTTGTTTTCATCATATTCCCTTTCATTATTTTATTCCCATGCTCCTTATTTTATTATACCTCCCATGAAACACTAACTTAACATGTTTATGACATGTTTTTTTTCCCATCACACTTGGTCCACCATACTTGTCATGGCCGACCACTACTAATTAGGGGGGGGGGGAAATTGACATGCAAGTCCCCCCCCTTTTTATTTCATGCAGTAATAGATCCTTATGTTTTGACCTATCACATTTCAAAATTTTCTCACATAAGTCCTATTTATTAAAATTCACCTACAATTAAACAAAATTCAAATATGAAATTTTCCACACATGCATATATACATATAATAAGCATCAAATATGATAGCTAATTATTTTTATGACTCGGTTTTGTGGCCCCGAAACCACTTCCCGACTAGGGTCACATTAGGACTGTCACATAAACTATTACTATTTCAACAATTTAACCCCTAATCGGTAAATTTATCAAAAATCATTTAACAAAAATACATTTAAATACTAACCAACACATCAAATTCATCATTTAACATCTAAATTCACAAAGATTCATCAATGGAAACATTCAAAATTTTTAATAGTTTCAAAAACAAAGACACAAGTTAGCTGGACCTAGTTGCAACGATATTAAAAACATAAAAATGATTAGAAATGGGTGAAAAATGACTTACCATGCATGCATTAAATCATGGCCGAACCTTGGTTCTTCTTGCCATGGTGTTGTGGTATTGAACAACACAAATGAAGGAGAAAACCCTTTTGTTTTCTTATTTAATTAACTTTTATTTCTTTAATTTATCTTTATCTTTTAATAATAATATTATAACTTATAAATCACATATAAAACTAAAAGAAAAAAAAAATTTAACCGTCCACCAACTTAAGAATGAGTAATTTACCTATTAAGGTCATCCAATTATAATTCTTTAATCAATTAACACCTTCAAACTAATAGCAATTGACATTTTCAACTTTTACGATTTAGTCATTTTTGCTTAATTAACTATCCAAACATTAAAATTTCTTAATGTAACTTTAATACAACCTTAATAACACTCTATAAATATTTATAAAAGTATTTACAGCTTAGTTTATAGAAACGAGGTATCGATACCTCATTTTTTAAAATCACTTAACTTTAGGGTCTTACCAGTTGAAATTAATTAATCATTTATATAACATAAATTACCAAATAAAAAAATTTAAAACCATATTTGAAACATAAATATTAAATAACTTACTCGTCGGGTTTGTGTCCCCGAAACCACTATTTCTGATACCATTAAAAAAGGGCTATTACATTGGAGGTCTGTGCAAAATTTCATGAACTTCTCTTGGAACTGTGTGCCATTGTCTATGATAATAGTACGAGGTATCCCAAAGCTATAGAATATTGACTTTAACATAAATGACTCTACTTGCCTCTTTGTCATAGTTTCCAGAGCCTCTACCTTGATCCATTTGGTAAAGTAGTCAACAGGTACTATAATGAACTTTTTCTGCACTGTGCCTATGGGGAATGGTCTGAGGATGTCAACCCCCATGTCACAAAAGGCTAAGGCCCTATCATGATTTGAAGAGGTTCTATGTGTTGTCACTATATTCTGATGTTTTTTTGGCATGGGTCACATTTGAGGACCATGCATTAATCATCTTCATAAATAGTAGGCCAATAATAACATTGCCTAAGTATTTTCTGTGATAGTAACCTACCTCCTAGGTGGTCACTGTAAATGCCCTCATGTATTTCTCTTATGAGATACTCAACTTTTGATGGATAAAGACATCGCAGCAGTAGGTGTGAAAACCCTTTTCTATATAGCACACCCTTTAGGAGTGTGTATCATGTTGCCTTACATTTCTGTTTTGCGAGCTCTTTTTGGCTTTGGTTTCCCTCTTTACCCTATATCATGTGGATTATAAAGGTCATCCATGTTTCTTCCTAGGTTGTGGAGAGCACTTGGGGAACATCATAGCTCGACGCTTCCTTATGTTTGAGCAGGATTTTTCCTTTCTGCTCAATAGTGGTGGAGGATGCTAACTTTGACAGAGCATCTGCGCGTGTATTGTCATTCCTTGGGAGCTATCTGACTTTAGCTTTGTCAAATCCCTTCAGCAATTGAATCTCTATTGTATGATATCAATTTAGTGTATGTTCTTTGACCTCATACTCGTCCTGTATTTTCTTTTCCACGAGCTGGAACTGGTTTGTATAGTCAAGTTCCTAGCACCCAGTTGGCACGCTAATTGTAGTCCTAAGATTAGTGCATTGTATTTGGTAGTGTTGCTTGATGTTTGGAATCCAAATGGTAGTCCATATTGCGACTTGTTACCCTCTGGGTTTATCACCAGTGTGCCTACCCTGGATCCCATTCTGGCTACAGAGTCGATGTAAACAATCCAATCTTTTAGTTTACCTATTGTGCGCGCACTTCCTGGTGTGTTTACTATTGGTAGTATCCAACAACGAAAAGCAGTTTTAGTAAAAAAATGTAAAGAGAGCATTACTTCTTTGCAAAATGTGAGATTGTTATAGTGGTAATTTTTATCTCATAATGTGCCATTCATTAACTTGCTAATTTTCATTAGTATTCACATATAACATTATGTCCATGAGGCACTTCACTATTCGATGTTTCAATTTACTTTCTATGTTACTTGTTATGTCTTTATTTCTTTCAAACAAGCGCTCTACCATAAAATCTGCCAACACGTGCCCCTTTATTACCATTTGTGGGGTAAAATCTACTCCAAATTATGCAAGTTTGATGTTCCATTTTGTTATCCTCCCTAAGGTGTCTACCTTGGCGAGCATCTCCTTCATTAGCTAGTTAGTATCCAAGATGATCGAGTAAGCTTGGAAGTATGGGCATAGCTTGCGAGCTAAAATGAATAGAGCATGGATGCATTTTTCTATATTTTTGTAACTGAGCTCACCATGCTGAAGGACCTAGCTGACATAAGACACTGGAAGTTGGAGAGTGCCTTTAGATTTGACCAAGACAATTGGGATTGTTTCTTCTAAGGCTGCTAGGTACAAATGAAGCATTTTTCCCTTTTTAAGTTACCTTAGAAGTGAGGGGGGAAGTGAGGTACTACTTTAGTTGTTCTGTGACAGCCCAAAATTGACCCTAGTCGGGATGTGGTTTCGGGACCACAAAACCGAGGCATAAAAATAATTTAAAATTTATTTTGATGCCTATGATATGTGTTAATTTGTGTGTGACATTTTTGATGTTTCGATTTAGTGTTATAAATGCGAATTTCACTAGAAAGGACCTAGTAGTGAACTTTGAAAGTATGATGGGGAAATGTGTGATGACTAGTTGCTCATACATGCAAAAATAAGGATTTGCATGTCAAATTTCCCCCAAACATGAAGTGGCCGCCATGGCAAGAGAGGATGGGCAAAACATGTCATGAAACATGTTTTGTTGGTGCATTAGGAGAAATAATAAACACAGTGTATGGGTAAGAAAAGAATGAAAAAAATGTGTGTGAGTGTGGTATTCCCCCCATTGCCGTGAGTTGTAGAGAAAGAAAGAAAAAATTTTGTTCATCCTTTCTTTGAGCCAAAACTAAGGAAGAAGGAGGATTTTTGCTTCATGCTTGGTTTGGAAGAGATCTAGAAGGAGATTTGGCTAAGTTTGCATCAAGATTAAGGTATGTATGAGGTTGTGTTAGGAGTTTCATGCATGTTTTGGTTGCTAACTTGATGTGCATGTTAGCCATGGCTCAAATCTTTGTTATGCCATGGAAATGGTATTTGGCCAAAGTTGTTATGGTGATAAAGCCATTGCATGCTAAGTGTGAAGCTTGATGATGATGCATGCAATGATGGATTGTCTACTTTTGAGTAAGATTTTGAGTTTTCTTTTGTTTAATCATGATTGAAGTTGAAAAGGGCATGATTGTCATATTCGCCATGATGCATTCATGAGCATGGTTCATGCTTCTTGCATGTTAGTTAAAATTTGTGTTTTGGATGGCTATGGACACCTTGAAATTCGCCATGCTCACATATGTATATATATGTTTGCACATGATGTTTTGGTTATGAACTAAGTGATGAATATGGTTGTTTAAAGAAGAAGATGTTGAAGAATGATTGTGAAATTGCAAGCACATTCTACCTAGCACACATATGAGTGCTTGATGCTATATTATAAGTTTTGAGCTACAATATGCAAAGCATTAACTAGTAAAATGCATGCTGTTTTTGTGAGGTATTAAGTGCATAATTGGCCTCAACATGTACATGAATATTCGCCTTGGGTAGCCTATTGAAGGCCTTAGCTTTTCCTTGATGCTCGAATAAATTGTATTGAATTGCTTGATGTAGTATAAAATGTGCATGACCATTGTGTATTCAAGCTAAAGAGTGGCCATATGACCATTTAAACTCCTTGTCATATTCGCCATAAGCTAGCACAATGAGGTTTTAATAAATTGAATTTGTTTGAATTAGCTCAAGAGCTAAGAGGGCCACAATTGGACAAGGGAAGGAAAAAGTGATCGAATAGCCGTAAAAGCCGTTCGACAACATCCGAGGTAAGTCCTCAAGAAGTGACCTTACTTGAATTATGTGGAATGAAATATGGATGTATTGATTATTGATTTATGTGTGTATGAGTATTCGAATAATGCCCGGCTAAGTCCCGGCGATTATGCTAGTGATTATAATTGTGTTTGAGCCTTAGTAACGAGAATGAAATATGTATGTCCAATGATTATTGATGTATGTGTGCATGAGAAATTGAATGATATCCGGCTAAGCCCAAGACAATTATGTTGAAATTATATCCGGTTAAGACCAAGGCAATTGTGCTAGTGGCTACATCCGGCTAAGACCAAGGTATTCGTGCGAGACATTCTATCTGGCTAAGACCAAGGCATTTGTGCACGTGGTTATATCCGGTTATATTCAAGAATCTTGGGCTGGAGGTGAGTGTTGGTTGCTGTAATAAATTCAATTAGTACACTCGAGAAGCCCAAAGAATAAGGTACGTTTATATGTGCATTGAAAGTCGACATGTTTGAGCAACATTCGCTCAATCGACTAATGAATTTCAGTTATTGAATTGATTGATACTTTGTGAAAGTATATAATGATGAAGTGTGAAGTAAGAATGTGTATTAATGAAATGATGCATTTGGCTATGTGAATGTATTGCTGTAATTAGAGTTGATTATATTCCTTGAGACTTACTAAGCATAAAATGCTTACCCGTTGCTTTTTGGCTCTCTGTTTTATAGATTTCGCTCGATAGCAATCGGATTCGGGATCAATAAAGTCGAAGTCATCCACACTATCAACGTCTCTATTTTGGTATAAATTTTGGTTGAACTTTGAAATGGCATGTATAGGACTACCCTTGTTGGTTAAATATGTTGTGATGTATTTGTGTACGGCCATGCGAAAATGGCTCGTAAAAGTGAAGTATCGACTTAGACTATTTGCGGTTTGTATATGTATATATTTGGTGTCATGATGTGACCATGGATTGGAAATGGGAATGTTGGTCACATGATCAGCCATTGGCATGGTTAAAATGATCATATATGAACCTATGTATGGCAAGACTAGTTGGTTCATGGAGACTACCAAATAGGTAAGACCTACCTTAAAACAGATGCTGCCAGCTGCAGTGACGTGAATGTGAAAAATCACCAAAATTTGTAGGAATGGTATTAAATAGTGAATAAGCTATGTAAATGAACCTTGGTGAGTCTATTTTCATATGGAAGAAACGAAATGGTCATAGGAGTTACATGTTAAGAGATATTAAAGCTATTGTGAGACAGGGCCAGAACGGTTTCTGGGTCCCCTGTCGCAACTTTAAAAATTTTCTATAAATTATCCAGAAAGAATTAGGAGTCATGCCTTATATGTACAGATTCCATTTTGAGTCTAGTGTCATGAGAAACAAACGGCACCAGTATTAAAGTTCTGTACAGTGATATATTCAAGTTGTAACGCGCGAAGGTCAGAGCAGTCGATCCCTGTAACATGGGTGACTTTAACTAATAAACTGTACCAATTGGCCTGACCAAAAATTCTAGAAATAAATCCATGAATGGATACATGAGTATAAATTTAGGGAAAATTTATGAAACCAGTTTCCGAGTTTTGAAACTCGAGATATGATTTTTAAGGCGACGGTGACGCAGTTTTCCAGCCTGACTGGAAATGTCAAATTGGTGGGCAAAACAAGTGAACTTGGTTTGTTGACCCCTCGTGTCCGACACCGGCGATGGTCTTGGGTTCGGGGTGTTACATGTTCGAAGGTGGTTCGATATTCTTTGGTCCATGAGAAAGGTTTCCTCAAAGCCCTGAAAAATGGTAGGCACTTGTTTGCCATTCTGGAGATAAATCTGTTCAATGCCACCACCCTGCCTATACGGCGTTGTATATTTTTTATAGTTCATAGTAGGGTATCTTTGTGATAGCTTGAATCTTTTCTAGGTTCACCTCTATTCCCCTTTTTGATATCATGATCTCAAGAACTTGCTAGCTCACACACTGAAGGTACACTTTTTGGGGTTACGCTTCATGCCGTGGGCCCTAAGTGTCGTGAACGTGTCAGATAGGTTCTGCACTTGCTCCTCCATGGATTCACCTTTTACCAGCATATCATCTACGTATACCTCTAGACCGTGGCCTATTTGCTCTTTGAATATCTTGTTTACCAACCTTTTGTAAGTTGCACCCATATTTTTTAGTCCAAATTGCATAACCAGGTAACAAAAGAGACCTTTCTCAATGATGAAGGTTTGTCTTCTCCTGGTCACCTCGGTCTAATAGGATTTGATTGTAGCTTGAGAAGCCATTCATGAAGCTCATGTACTTGTGCCTAGTAGAAGTGTCCACTAGGTAATCTATTGATCGTAAGGGGAAACTATCTTTGGGACATGCCTTATTCAAGTTGGTGAAGTCGATGCACATCCTCTACTTGCTTTTCGGCTTTTTTACCATTACTGTGACAGGCCTAAAGTGACCCTAGTCGGAAAGCGGTTTCGGGACCGCTAAACCGAGTCACCAAATTTTTTGAATATAATGATTATTGTCTAAAATATGTGAATATGAATGTGTGGAAGTTTTAAGCTTAGATTTAGTCAATTGCATGTGAATTTAGCTAATAGGACTTATGTGTGACACTTTTGAAATGTGATAGGTCGATCTATAAGGATCTATTAGTGCATGAGATCAAAAGGGTGGACTTGCATGTTAATTTCCCCCTTAATTAGTAAGTGGCCGGCCATGAGAAGGAGGGTGGACAAAATGTTATGGGCAAAACATGTCATAAACATGTTATGTTAGGAATAATAAAATAAAGAACATGGGCAATAAAATATTAGTGTTAGTAGGAGGAGAAACAAAAAAAAAATATGTGTGGTTGCCCCCTTCATTGCCGTGAATTGAAAGAAGAAAAAAAAAAGGTTCTCATTTGTTTCTTCTTGACCGAAAAATCAAAGGAAGGAGGGGGAGAAAGGGTTGAAGAGGTTCGGCCATACTTGTATCTAGATTAAGGTATGTTTGATGATGTTCCATGAGATGCATGCATGTTTTAGTTGTTAGCTTGAGTTCTACGTAGCCCATGGTCTAAATCTTGCTATGTGATGGAGATGACACTCGGCCATGGATGTATCATTCTTGCTTGGTGTTGATGCTGTGTTGATGAGATATCAAGTTATTTTGTGACCCAAGTTGAGATTTGGATTTTGGAATGAGTAAGGTTTTCGCTATGGTAATTATAAGGGTGATGGATGTTGTTTCATGCTAAATCTAGATGAACAATGTTAGTGCTTATATCTCGATATTTATGAGTTTCTTTCTTGGTTTTACCTCAAACCCATGAAGTACTTTTAATTGGTGTTGTTAGAGGTTTCGGTCATGGGATTATAAGCTTGTTAGATTTGATGGTGAAATTTATGCCTTGTAAGGGTAAATGGTTCAAAGGAACATTCGGCCATGATGTAAAAATTATGGTGAAGTGATGTTAAATGCTTTGAATATTGAGTATATATATATATTGTTATAAGTTGAATTTAAGGTTTGCTAAATTGTCTTTGTCATTGCCGAATGTGTGTATAGTTAAAGAGAATTTGTTTAAGTGCTTAGTTAATTGATATTGAGTTAATGATATGTGTATTCGGTCATAAAGTTGCACATGAGGAAATGTTAGATTAATGGTATTAAATTGCTTAATGTGATTAAAAATCGTATGACCATTTTGTATTTGAGCTAAAGGTGGCCATATGACCTATCAAATTCATTGTCATATTCGGCCATAAGCTAGCATAATGAGACTTTAATAAGTTAAATTTGTTTGAATTAGCTCAAGAGCTTAGAGGACCAAAGTTGGATAAGGAAAAGGAAAAAGTGATCGAATAGCCGTCGAAATCATTGGATAACATCCGAGGTAAGTTTTCGAGTAATGAAACTTAGATTATGATTCGATTAGATTATGTTATAAGCAAATCAAAATCATGCCCTTTGTATGTAGCTTTTGAGCTGAAAATGATAATGCTTGATAAGTGACTTGTGTTTGAATTCTAGTTATGAAAATGAAATATAGATTGTGTCATGATTTACCGATATGTGCATGGGTATTCGGATGATAACGGGCTAAGTCCGAAGGCATTTGTGCTAGTGACTAATTCCTGCTAAGTCTCAAGGCATTTGTGCGAGTTACTATATCCGGGCTAAGTCCCGAAGGCATTTGTGCGAGTTACTATATCTGGGCTAAGTCCCGAATGCATTTTTGCGAGTTACTATAACCGGGCTAAGTGCCGAAGGCATTGGAGCAAGTAGTTATATTCGCTAAATCTCAAGATGCTTGGGTTTGAAGTGAGCAAGCTTGCTGTAAATTTCAAATTAATATGCTCATAAAATCCAAACGATGAGGTATGTTTCGTATATGCATCGGAAAAGTCGATTTGTTTTAAATTGTATTCGTTCAATTGATTAATGAATTTTCGGCCTTTAGTTAGGTTTGATACCATGTGAATGAATATATTGATTGAAGCGTGAAGTAAGTATGTTTATGAGAATGTGCATATATGAAGTTATCCATTTAGCCATATGAATGTTATAACTTAGCCGAAACTAATTTCATTATTCAAAACTTACTAAGCATTAAATGCTTACTCCGTTTCTTTGATTCTCTATTTTATAGATTTGGGTTCGTTAGCTATCGGGCTCGGGATTGTCGAAGTCGAAGTCGTCCACACTATCAAAGCTCTTTTGGTTGAACTCTGAAAATGGCATGTATAGGACTACCCTTTTTGTTGTTGGTCATGTACCCTTTGGTTTTGTATAAATTTGGATAGCCATGCGAAAATGGCTTATATACACTTTGAGCATAGCATTATAATCGTCTTGTATGTTGTTCATTGAGAGGTATGGAAATGTTTGGTAACGATTAGCCATTGGGAATGGTTAATTATGATTATTTTGATGCTATGTATGACAAACTCTAGTTGATTCATGGAAAACCATGAAATAGGTAAGGTTTACCTTAAAAACAGATGCTGACAGCAGCAGTGGTGTGGATTTGAAAAATCACTAAAATTAGTAAGAATGGAATGAAATAGTGAATAAAATATGTAATTGAACCTTGATGAATCTAATTTCATAGGGAAGTAATGAAACGATCATATGAACAGTATTTTATGAGATTTTAAAGTTTTCGTGAAACAGGGTCAGAGCAGTTTCTGGATTCCCTATTCGGACTTATGAAATTCATTATAAATTAACCAGAGATAGTTAGAAGTCATGCCATATATGTATAGATTCCTTTTCGAGTCTAGTTTCTTTAGAAACAAACGGCATAAGTATTGAATCCGTGTACAGGGAGATATATAAGTCGTAATGCATGAAGGTCAGAGCAGCCGAACCCTGAAACAGGGGAAACTTTAACTAATAAAATGTACTAATTGGAACAACTAAAAATTCTAGAAAAAAATTTGTAGATGGATATATGAGTGTAGTTTCAGGAAAAATTTACAAAACTGATTTTCGAGTTTTGGAACTCAAGATATGATTTTTAAGGTGACAGTGACGCAGTTAGCCAGCTAGTCTGGAAATTTTTAAAATGGACTGTAAAAAAATAAGGGAACTAAGTCTGTTAACCCCTCGTGTCCGACTCCGGCAACAGTCTCGGGTACGGGGTGTTACAATTTTATTGGTATCAGAGCTACAGTTTAGTCGATTCTAGGACTACCGTAATACGTTTGGGTCTAGCTATACATGCCATTTTGTGATTATTTGATAGTGTGGTGATTTCTGACATTTGCAAGTGTGTTTATTTATAGTAATGGATCCCGATCCCGACCGAGCGGTAGCTGATGATCTTGAGAGTGTAGCGCCTGCTCCCGCACAAGGGACAGCACCGGCGGACTCTCAACCTATTGCTAGCAATCCGAATGATGAGGCTAGGCAAGCTTTTTATAGCGTGATGAATGATTGGTTTAACCAATACATTCGAACTAATACGGCTGTTCCACAACCTCCATTCCCGACTAATACCACCCCCGTACCTACAATACCTCCGGTAACTGACCAAATAAGGTCAAATAAGCCCCCAATTGACAGAATCTGAAAACACGGGGCTACTAAATTTAAAGCTACTGACAGCGATGATGCCGAGCAAGTTGAATTTTGGTTGGACAACACTATTCGGGTACTCGATGAGCTATCTTGCACACCCGATGAGTGCCTAAAGTGTACTATCTCCTTGCTACGTGATTCTACCTACTATTGGTGGAATACGTTGATTTCTGTTGTGCCCCGAGAGCAAGTAACTTGGGAGTTTTTCCAAACCGAGTTTCGAAAGAAGTATATCAGTCAGAGATTCATTGACCAAAAATGGAAGGAATTTCTTGAACTTAAACAAGGTTCCATGTCGGTTACCGACTATGAACGAAAGTTTGTAAGGCTTAGCCGGTACGCTCGAGAATGCATTTCTTCAGAAGCCGTAATGTGTAAACATTTCGAGGATGGACTGAATGATGATATAAAGCTGTATGTTGGCATTTTGGAAATCCGAGAATTTGTGGTACTTGTCGAGCGAGCTTGCAAAGTCGAGGAGCTCAGTATGGAGAAAAGAAAAGCTAATATGGGAGCAAAGGAGTTTCGTAAGAGGTCTTCGGGGAGGCCCTTTCAACAGTCATCGAAGAAATTTAGAGATGATTTGGGCCGATCTAGAGACACTTCGGGTTTTTCTAGACGAGATCGTGATCGACCCCCTATGAGTGCACGAGTCACTTCGGTCGCCAGTGTTGGAAATGATCGTCGAGACAGAACGGAGTGTCAGTATTGTGGTAAATGGCATTCGGTAGTTGTAGATTCCATGACCGCTCTGTTACAAGTGCGGATCGCTTGACCACTTTATTAAAGATTGCCCGAGGTTGTCTCGAATGAATGTAAATCGAGTGGGAAACACGGTGCTACTACGCTCGGGGTAGACCATCTAGGAATACGGGCAATGCTAGTGGCGGTCGAGAGGATCTAGAGATGCTACAACCTGATCCGAGGCTCGTGCTCTGCTAGAGCTTATGCTATTTACACGCGAGGATGCTTCTTCGCTAGATGTTATTACCGTACTTTTACTCTCTTTGATACTAATGTGATTGCTTTGATTGACCCTGGTTCTACTCATTCTTATATATGTGAAACCTTAGCATCCAGTAAGACTCTACCTGTTGAGTCTACTGAGTTTGTAATTCGGGTGTCAAATCCTTTGGGTCGTTACGTGCTTGTCGACAAAGTGTGTAAAAAATGTCCCTTAGAAATCAGAGGTTCCTGTTTTCCGGCTGATTTGATGCTTTTACCGTTTGACGAATTTGATGTTATCCTCGGTATGGATTGGTTGACCGTACATGATGCAATTGTAAACTGCAAAAGAAAAACCATCGATCTAAGGTGTGTAAATAACGAGATAATCCGAGTTGAGTCTACTGACTTGAATAGGTTGCCAGCTGTAATATCATCAATGTTGGCTCAGAAATATGTAAGAAAGGGGTGCGAAGCATACCATGCGTATGTACTTGATGACAAAGAGTTAGAAAAGAAGCTGAATCTGTGCGCTGGTTTGTGAATACCGGATGTTTTTCCCAAGAATTACTTGGGTTTACCACTGCTCGAGAGGTAGAGTTTGGCATCGAGCTTGTACATGGGACTACACCGATTTCGATAGCTCCGTATCATATGGCACCAACGGAATTAAAGGAATTGAAAGCTCAGCTGCAAGAGTTGACGGATAGAGGTTTCGCTCGACCAAGTTTCTCACCTTGGGGTGCACCAGTATTGTTTGTGAAAAAGAAGGACGGAACCATGAGGTTGTGCATTGACTATCGTCAGCTGAATAAGGTAACAATAAAGAATAAATATCCAATACCGCGCATTGATGATTTGTTTGATCAACTAAAGGGAGCCTCAGTGTTTTCAAAGATAGATTTGAGATCGGGTTATTATCGATTCATGAATTCGAGATTCAGATATACCCAAAACTGCTTTCAGAATGAGATACGGTCACTCGAGTTCTTAGTGATGCCGTTTGGGCTCACTAATGCCCCTGCGGTATTTATGGATTTGATGAATCGGATCTTTAGACCGTATTTGGATCGGTTTGTAGTTGTGTTTATTGATGACATCTTGGTTTACTCAAGAGATGAAACCGAGCATGCTGAACACCTGAGATTAGTGTTGCAGATTTTACGAGATAGGCAGTTATATGCTAAGTTCAGTAAGTGTGAGTTCTGGTTATGTCACGTGGTATCTGCATCGGGCATTCGAGTCGATCCGAGCAGAATTTCAGCCATACTTAACTGGAAGCCTCCGAGAAATATTACTGAAGTCAGAGCTTTTTGGGACTTGCCGGTTACTACCGACGGTTTGTAAAAGGTTTCTCGATGACAGTCACACCAATAACGAAGCTACTTCAGAAAGATGTTAAGTTTGAATGGATGGAAAGGTGTCAGAAAAGTTTCGATCAATTGAAAACCCATTTGATGGAAGCTCCAGTACTAGTGCAGCTCGAATCAGGCAAGGAGTTCGTCATTTACAGTGATGCATCCTTACTTGGGTTGGGTTGTGTATTGATGCAAGAAGGTCGAGTTGTAGCTTATGCGTCGAGGCAACTGAAGCCACATAAGAAAAATTATCGAACCCATGATCTCGAATTAGCTGCCATCGTATTCGCTTTGAAAATATGGCGACATTACTTATTTGGTGAGAAGTGCCATGTATTTTTAGATCACAAAAGTCTCAAATATTTGATGACTCAAAGAGACTTGAATCTGCGACAAAGGCGTTGGCTTGAGTTGTTGAAAGATTATGAGCTTGTCATTGATTATCACCCGGGAAAGGCTAATGTGGTTCCGGACGCCTTAAGCCGGAAATCACTGCTTGCTTTACGAGTGATGAATGTACACTTGTCTGTTCTACCCAACAATGTGTTAGTAGCTGAATTAAAGGCCAAACCATTATTGATTCATCAAATTCGTGAAGCTCAGAAAGTCGATGATGAATTGGTTGCAAAACGGGCTGAATGTGTTTCGAATAGGGAATCAGAGTTTCAAATTGATGACGACGATTGTCTGAGGTTCAAAAGTCGTTTGTGTGTTCCAAGAAATTCAGAACTTATTTCGATGATTCTGAACGAAGCTCATAGTAGCCGAATGTCAATTCACCCGGGGAGCACGAAAATGTACAACGATCTGAGATGTCAGTTTTGGTGGCATGGTATGAAACGAGACATTTCTGATTTTGTTTCGAAGTGTTTAATATGTCAGCAAGTGAAGGCGGAACATCAAGTGCCTACGGGTTTACTTCAGCCGATCATGATACCCGAATGGAAAAGTGTAACACCCCGAACCCGAGACCATCGCCGGTGTCGGACACAAGGGGTTAACAAGCCAAGTTCACTTGTTTTGCCCATCCATTTGACATTTCCAGTCAGGCTGGAAAACTGCGTCACTGTCGTCTTAAAAATCATATCTCGAGTTTCAAAACTCGGAAACTGGTTAAGTAAATTTTCCCTGAATTTAGACTCATATATCCATCCATGGATTTATTTCTAGAATTTTTGGTCGGGCCAATTGGTACAGTTTATTAGTTAAAGTCACTCATGTTACAGGGATCGACTGCTCTGACCTTCGCGTGGTATAACTTGAATATCTCCCTGTACAGGGCTTTAATGCTGGTTCCGTTTATTTCTAATGAAACTAGACTCAAAATGTAATCTTTATATATAAGGTATGTCTCCTAATTCTTTTCGGATAATTTATAGTAAATTTTTAAAGTTGCGACAGGGAACCGAGAAACCGTTCTGGCCCTGTCTCACAATAGCTTTAATATCTCTTAACATGTAACTCCTATGACCATTTCGTTTCTTCCATATGAAAATAGACTCATCAAGGTTCATTTACATAGCTTATTCACTATTTAATTCCATTCCTACGAATTTTGGTGATTTTTCACATTCACGTCACTGCAGCTGGCAGCATCTGTTTTTAAGGTAGGTCTTACCTATTTGGTAGTCTCCATGAACCAACTAGTCTTGCCATACATAGGTTCATATATGATCACTTTAACCATGCCAATGGCTGATCATATGACCAACATTCCCATTTCCAAGCCATAGCCACATCATGACACCAAATATATACATACAAACCACAATTAGTCTAAGTCGATACTTCACCTTTACGAGCCATTTTCGCATGGCCGTACATATATACATCACAACATATTCAACCAACAAGGGGTAGTCCTATACATGCCATTTCAAAGTTCAACCAAAATTTATACCAAAATAGAGGCGTGGATAGTGTGGATGACTTCGACTTTATTGATCCCAAATCCGATTGCTATCGAGCGAAATCTATAAAACAGAGAGCCAAAGTAACGGAGTAAGCATTTTTTTATGCTTAGAGAAGTCTCAAGGAATATAATCAACTCTAATTACAGCAATATATTCACATAGCCAAATGCATCATTTCATTAATACACATTCTTACTTCACACTTCATCATTATATACTTTCACAAAGTATCAATCAATTCAATAACTGAAATTCATTAGTCGATTGAGCGAATGTTGCTCAAACATGTCGACTTTCCAATGCACATATAACGTACCTTATCCTTTGGGCTTTTCGAGTGTACTAATTGAATTCATTACAGCAACCAACACTCACCTCCAGCCCAAGATTCTTCGGAATATAACCGGATATAATCACGTGCACAAATGCCTTCGGGTCTTAGCCCGGATAGAATAACTCGCACGAATGCCTTCGGGTCTTAGCCCGGATATAGCCACTAGCACAATTGCCTTCGGGTCTTAACCCGGATATAATTTCCAGCATAATTGTCTTCGGGGCTTAGCCCGGATATCATTCAATTTCTCATGTACACATACATCAATAATCATTGGACATACATATTTCATTTTCGTTACTAAGGCTCAAACACAAATATAATCACAAGCATATTCGCCTTCGGACTTAGCCCGGTAGAATTCAAATACTCATACACACATAATCAATAATCATACACATCCATATTTCATCTCACATAATTCAAGTAAGGTCACTTCTTGAGGACTTACCTCGGATGTTGTCGAACGGCTTTTTCGGCTATTCGATCACCTTTTCCTTCCCCTTGTCCAATTGTGGCCCTCTTAGCTCTTGAGCTAATTCAAACAAATTCAATTTATTAAAACCTCATTGTGCTAGCTTATGGCGAATATGACAAGGAGTTTAAATGGTCATATGGCCACTCTTTAGCTTGAATACACAATGGTCATGCACATTTTATACTACATCAAGCAATTCAATACAATTTATTTGAGCATCAAGGAAAAGCTAAGGCCGTCAATAGGCTACCCAAGGCTGAATATTCATGTACATGTTGAGGCCAATTTTGCACTTAATACCTCACAAAAACAGCGTGCATTTTACTAGTTAATGCTTTGCACATTGTAGCCCAAAACTTATAATATAGCATCAAGCACTTATATGTGTGCTAGGCGAATTGTGCTTGCAATTTCACAAGCATTCTTCCACATCTCCTTCTTTAAACCAATATATTCATCACTTACTTCATAGCCAAAACATCATGTGCAAACATATATATACAATATGAGCATGGCGAATTTCAAGGTGTCCATAGCCATCCAAAATACAAATTTTAACTAACATGCAAGAAGCATGAACCATGCTCATGAATGCATCATGGCGAATATGACAATCATGCTCCATTCAACTTCAATCATGGTTAAACACAAAAGAAAAATCAAAATCTTACTCAAGAGTAGACAATCCATCATTGCATGCATCATCATCAAGCTTCACACTTAGCATGCAATGGCTTTATCACCATAACAACTTTGGCCAAATACCATTTCCATGGCATAACAAAGATTTGAGCCATGGCTAACATGCACATCAAGTTAGCAACCAAAACATGCATGAAACTCCTAACACCACCTCATACATACCTTAATCTTGATGCCAATTTAGCCAAATCACCTTCTAGATCTCTTCTAAACCAAGCATGAAGCAAAAATCCTCTTTCTTCCCTTATGATTTTGGCCAAAAGGATGAGAAAGGATGAACACAACAAAATTTTTTCTTCCCTCTTTCTCAACTCACGGCAAGGGGGGGATTACCACACTCACACACATTTTTTTTTTTCATTTTTTTATCACCCATACACCTTTGTTTATTATTTCACCCTAATGCACCAACAAAACATGTTTCATGACATGTTTAGCCCATCCTCCCTTGTCATGGCCGGCCACCACCTATAAAAGGGGGAATTTGACATGCAAGTCCTTTATTTTGCATGCATGCTTTAATTAGTCATCACACATTTCCCATCATACTTTCAAAGTTCACTACTAGGTCCTTTCTAGTGAAATTCACCTTTATAACACTAAACCAATCATCAAAAAATGTCATACATGAATACACACATATTATAGGCATCGAAATAAATTTTAAATTATTTTTATGCCTCGGTTTTGTGGTCCCGAGACCACCTTCCGACTAGGGTCAATTTTGGGCTGTCACAACTCTCCCCCACTTAAGAAATTTTCGTCCCCGAAAATCTTACCGGTAAATAGGCTTGGATATCACCCTTTCATAGAGTTCTCGGTCTCCCAAGTAGCTTCTTCTATCCCGTGCTTGAGCCATAATACTTTCACTAGCGGAACCCGCTTGTTTCGCAACTCTTTCACTTCTCGTGATAGGATACGAATCGGTTCTTCCTCATAACTCATATTAGCTTGAATTTCAATTTCTGATGGACTAATCACGTGCGATGGATCGGATCTATAGCGTCGAAGCATCGAAACGTGAAAGACATCGTGAACCTTTTGAGTTCGGGGAAAAATCAAACGATATGCCACCGGACCGACTCGCTCGATATCTCATATGGCCCAATGAACCTCGGGCTCAACTTGCCCTTACGGTAGAACACGAGTATCTTTTCCAAGGCGATACTTTGAGAAACACTTTATCACCCACCTAATACCGATATCCTTACGCTTCAGATCCGCGTCGACTTACTCGGCGATCGGAGGCTATCTTCGACTTTCACGGATTACTTTCACTTTCATTCAGCATCCCTAATCAAATCCACCCGTAAATCTTGCTTTCACCGAGCTCGGTCAAAACAATGGTGTACGGCATTTACGACCGCATAAGGCCTCGTAGGGTGCCATCTTAATACTTGATTGAAAGTGTTGTTGTGCGAATTCAATCAACGGCAAATACCGCTCCCATGAACCACTAAACTCGAGGATGCAACATCTTAACATATCCTCAAGTATCTGAATTATCCGCTCGGATTGACCATCGGTTTGGGGGTGAAAGGCGGTCTGAAATGCAACTTGGTACCCAAAGCTTCTTGCAACTTTTTCCAAAATCGCGAGGTAAATCTCGGATCTCTATCCGACACGATGGAAATAGGCACCCGTGTAATCTCACAACTGAGAAACGTACAATTCCGCTAATTTGTCCATTGAAAAATCCGTGCGACGGGACAAAGTGGGCCGACTTAGTCAATCGATCCACCACGACCCAAACCGCATCCTTCTTACTTGTCGACAATGGCGGTCCGGATACAAAGTCCATTGTGACTCGATCCCATTTCCACTCGGGTATCGTGATTGGCTGAAGTAATCCTGAAGGCACCTGATGTTCCGCTTTCACTTGTTGACATATTAAACATCTCAAACAAAGTCGGAGATGTCTCGCTTCATACCATGCCACCAAAACCGACGTTTCAAATCATTGTACATCTTCGTACTCCCCGGGTGGATTGCCATTCGGCTACAATGGGCTTCATTCAGAATTATCGAAATGAGTTCCGAATTCTTTGGAACACACAGACGACTTTTGAACCTCAAACAATCGTCATCGTCGATTTGAAACTCCGAGTCCTTGTTCGAACACACGCAGCCCGCTTTGCAACCAACTCGTCGTCGACTTTCTCGAGCTTCTCGAATTTGGTGTGTCAATAATGGTTTGGCTTCCAATTCAGCCACTAACACACCGTCGGATCGACGGACAAGTGCACATTCATCGCTCGTAAGTGAATAATGATTTACGACTCAAGGCATCCGCAACCACATTCGCCTTTCCCGGGTGATAGTCAATGATCACTCATAATCCTTTAACACTCGAGCCAACGCCTTTGTCGCAGATTTAAGTCTCTTTGGGTCATCAAATATTTGAGACTTTTGTGATCCGAGTATACATGGCACCTTTCACCAAATAAGTAATGTCGCCAAATTTTTAAGGCAAATACGATGGCGGCCAATTCGAGATCATGAGTCGGATAATTTTTCTCATGTGGCTTTAATTGCCTCGACGATAGGCCACAACTCGACCTTCTTGCATTAATACACAACCTAACCCAAGTAGAGAGGCGTCGCTATAGATGACAAACTCCTTGCTTGACTCGGGTTGCACTAGAATTGGGGCTTCAGTCAAATAAGTTTTCATTGATCGAAACTTTTTGGCATTTCTCCGTCCATTCAACTTAACATCCTTTTGGAGTAAGTTCGTCATCGGCGTGGCTATCGTTGAGAAGCCTTTTACAAATCGTCGGTAATAACCTAAGAAGCCCCAAAAAGCTCGAACCTCGAAATATTTCTCGAGGCTTCCAATTAAGTATGGCTGAAATTTTATTCGGTCGACTCGAATACCGATCAGATACCACATGACCCAAGAAGCTAACCTCTCTTAACGTAACTCACACTTGTGAACTTAGCATATAATTGCTTATCCCGTAAAATTTGCAAAGACTAACCTCGGTGTTCAAGATGTTCGGTCTCATTTCTTGAATAGACCAAGATGTCATCAATGAACACGACTACGAATCGATCCAAATATGGTCTCAAGATCCGATTCATTAAATCCATAAATACCGTAGGGCATTAGTAAGCCCAAACGGCATCACTAGGAACTCATAGTGACCATATCTCGCTCAAGGCGGTCTTGGGTACGTCCAATCTCGGATTCGCAATTGATAATAGCCCGATCTCAAATCTATTTTCGAGAACACCGAGGCTCCTTCAGTTGATCGAACAAGTCATCAATACGTGGTAATGGATATTTGTTCTTTATCGTCGCTTATTGTCGACGATAGTCGATGCACACCGCATGGTTCCATCCTTCTTCTTCACGAACAATCTTGGCGCACCCTAAGGCGAAAAACTCGGCGAGCAAAACCTCTATCCACCAATTCTTGCAACCGAGCTTTCAACTCCTTTAATTCCGTTGGTGCCATACGATACGGAGCTATCGAAATTGAGTGGTACCGGTACCAATTCGATGCCAAATTCTATTTCCGAACAGTGGTAAACCCGCAATTCTTCGGGGAAAACATCCGGTATTCACAAACCACGGGCACAGATTCGGGTTTCTTTTCGATTCCTTGTCATCGAAAGCACGATGCAAGGTACGCCGCACCCTTTTCTTACATATTTCGGGCCAACATCGCGATATTACAAATGGCAACCCTTTAAGTCCGTAGACTCAACCCGAATTATTTCATTATTCAAGCACCTCAAATCGATAGTCTTGCTCTTGCAATTTACAACCGCATCGTGCATGGTCAACCAATCCAAACCAAGAATAACGTCGAACTCATCGAACGGCAAAAGCATCAAGTCCGCCGAAAACAAGAACCTCGGAACACTAGGGGACTTTTCTTGCACACTTTGTTGACAAGCACGTAATGACCCAAGGGGTTTGACACCGAATTACAAACTCAAGAGACTCAATGGGCAAAGTCTTCTTGGATGCTAAGGTTTCACATATATATGAATGAGTAGAACCGGGGTCAATGAAAGCAATCACATTTGTATTGAAAAGAGTGAAAGTACCGGTAATAACATCCGGAGAGGCAGATCCTCGCGTGCGCGTATGGCATAAGTCCTAGCAGAGCACGAGCCTCGATCCGATGGTAGCATCTCTAGATCCTCTCGACCGCCATCGACATTGCCCATATTTCTAGGTGGCCTACCTCGAGCAAGGTAGCACCCGGGTTTGCACTCGACTTACATTCTGTTCATGCATCCTCGGGCAATCCTTCATAAAGTGGTCGGCCGATCCACACTTATAGCAGAGCGATCACGAAACCAACAGCTCCCGAATGCCATTTGCCACAATGTGGACACTCCACCCTCTCTCGTGATCATTTCCACCATCGGCGATCGAGGTGACTCGTGGTCACAGGGTCGATCGCGTCCTCGTCTAGAAAAGCCCAAACGCCTCTAGACCGGCTCACATCATCTCAAAATCTCTTCGATGCTTGTTGAAGAGACTTTCCGAGGACCTCTTTCGAATTCTCCGGTTCCCACATCGCTTTTTGTTTCTCCTTTCTAAGCTCTTCGACTTTACAAGCTCGCTCAACAAGTACTACGAACTCTCGTATCTCGAGGATGCCAACAAACATCCTTATATCATCATTCAGCCCATCCTCGAAGCGCTTACACATAATAGCTTCGGACGAAATGCATTCTCGCGTCTGGCTAAGCCTCACAAATTTTCGTCAGTGAGTCGATGGCGACATCGAACCTTGCTTAAGATCAAGGAATTCCCTCCGCTTTTGGTCGATGAATCTCGATCGATATACTTTTTCGAACTCGGTTTGAAAGAATTCCCAAGTCACTTGCTCTCTAGGCACCACAGTCGAGTACTCCACCAATAGTAGGCGGACTCGCGTAGAAAGGAGATGGTACACTTTAAGCACTCATCGGTGTACAGATAGCTCATCAAGCACCCGGATAGTGTTATCTAACCAAAATTCAGCTCGCTTCGGCATCATCATCATCCGTAGCCTTAAATTCAGTGGCCCCATGTTTTCGAATCCTATCGATCGGGGCTTACTTGACCTTATTTGGTCACCACCGGAGGTATTGTAGGTGCGGGGTTGCATTTGTCGAGAATGGAGGTTGTGGAACAGTAGTGTTGGTTCGAATGTATTGATTAAACCATTCCTTCATCACACTATAAAAGGCTTGCCGAGCCTCGTCATTAGGATTGCTGGCCATAGGTTGAGAGTCCGGCGCTCTCCCTTGCGCGAGCAGCGCCACACTCTCCACATCATCAGCTATCGCTTGGTTGGGATCGGATCCATTGCTATAAATAAACACAAAGTCAAATTGTCGAAATCACCACACTATCGATTCATCATTTAATGGCATGTATAGCTAGACCCCAAACACATCACGGTAGTCCTAGAATCGACTAAACCGTGGCTCTGATACCAATAAAATTGTAACACCCCGAACCCGAGACCATCGCCGGTGTCGGACACAAGGGGATAACAAGCCAAGTTCACTTGTTTTGCCCATCCATTTGACATTTCCAGTCAGGCTGGAAAACTGCGTCACTGTCGCCTTAAAAATCATATCTCGAGTTTCAAAACTCAGAAACTGGTTTCGTAAATTTTCCCTTAATTTAGACTCATATATCCATCCATGGATTTATTTCTAGAATTTTTGGTCTGGCCAATTGGTACAGTTTATTAGTTAAAGTCACTCATGTTACAGGTATCAACTGCTCTGACCTTCGCGTGGTTAACTTGAATATCTCCCTGTACAGGGCTTTAATGCTGGTGTCGTTTGTTTCTAATGAAACTAGACTCAAAATGGAATCTTTACATATAAGTTATGTCTCATAATTCTTTTTGGATAATTTATAGTAAATTTTTAAAGTTGTGACAGGGAACCCAGAAACCGTTCTGGCCCTGTCTCACAATAGCTTTAATATCTCTTAACATGTAACTCCTATGACCATTTCGTTTCTTCCATATGAAAATAGACTCATAAAGGTTCATTTACATAGCTTATTCACTATTTAATTCCATTCCTACGAATTTTGGTGATTTTTCACATTCACGTCACTGCAGCTGGCAGCATCTGTTTTAAGGTAGGTCTTACCTATTTGGTAGTCTCCATGAACCAACTAGTCTTGCCATACATAGGTTCATATATGATCACTTTAACCATGCCAATGGCTGATCATATGACCAACATTCCCATTTCCAAGCCATAGCCACATCATGACACCAAATATATACATACAAACCACAATTAGTCTAAGTCGATACTTCACCTTTACGAGCCATTTTCGCATGGCCGTATATATATACATCACAACATATTCAACCAACAAGGGTAGTCCTATACATGCCATTTCAAAGTTCAACCAAAATTTATACCAAAATAGAGGCGTGGATAGTGTGGATGACTTTGACTTTATTGATCCCGAATCCGATTGCTATCGAGCGAAATCTATAAAACAGAGAGCCAAAGTAACGAGTAAGCATTTTTTTATGCTTAGTAAGTCTCAAGGAATATAATCAACTCTAATTACAGCAATATATTCACATAGCCAAATGCATCATTTCATTAATATACATTCTTACTTCACACTTCATCATTATATACTTTCACAAAGTATCAATCAATTCAATAACTGAAATTCATTAGTCGATTGAGCGAATGTTGCTCAAACATGTCGACTTTCCAATGCACATATAACGTACCTTATCCTTTGGGCTTTTCGAGTGTACTAATTGAATTCATTACAGCAACCAACACTCACCTCCAGCCCAAGATTCTTCGAATATAACCGGATATAATCACGCACAAATGCCTTCGGTCTTAGCCCGGATAGAATAACTCGCATACGAATGCCTTCGGTCTTAGCCCGATATAGCCACTAGCACAATTGCCTTCGGTCTTAACCGGATATAATTTCCAGCATAATTGTCTTGGGCTTAGCCCGATATCATTCAATTTCTCATGTACACATACATCAATAATCATTGGACATACATATTTCATTTTCGTTACTAAGGCTCAAACGCAAATATAATCACAAGCATATTCGCCTTCGGGACTTAGCCCGGGTAGAATTCAAATACTCATACACACATAATCAATAATCATACACATCCATATTTCATCTCACATAATTCAAGTAAGGTCACTTCTTGAGGACTTACCTCGGATGTTGTCGAACGGCTTTTTCGGCTACTCGATCACCTTTTCCTTCCCCTTGTCCAATTGTGGCCCTCTTAGCTCTTGAGCTAATTCAAACAAATTCAATTTATTAAAACCTCATTGTGCTCGCTTATGGCCGAATATGACAAGGAGTTTAAATGGTCATATGGCCACTCTTTAGCTTGAATACACAATGGTCATGCACATTTTATACTACATCAAGCAATTCAATACAATTTATTTGAGCATCAAGGAAAAGCTAAGGCCGTCAATAGGCTACCCAAGGCCGAATATTCATGTACATGTTGAGGCCAATTTTGCACTTAATACCTCACAAAAACAGCGTGCATTTTACTAGTTAATGCTTTGCACATTGTGGCCCAAAACTTATAATATAGCATCAAGCACTTATATGTGTGCTAGGCCGAATTGTGCTTGCAATTTCACAAGCATTCTTCCACATCTCCTTCTTTAAACCAATATATTCATCACTTACTTCATAGCCAAAACATCATGTGCAAACATATATATACAATATGAGCATGGCGAATTTCAAGGTGTCCATAGCCATCCAAAATACAAATTTTAACTAACATGCAAGAAGCATGAACCATGCTCATGAATGCATCATGGCGAATATGACAATCATGCTCCATTCAACTTCAATCATGGTTAAACACAAAAGAAAACTCAAAATCTTACTCAAGAGTAGACAATCCATCATTGCATGCATCATCATCAAGCTTCACACTTAGCATGCAATGGCTTTATCACCATAACAACTTTGGCCAAATACCATTTCCATGGCATAACAAAGATTTGAGCCATGGCTAACATGCACATCAAGTTAGCAACCAAAACATGCATGAAACTCCTAACACCACCTCATACATACCTTAATCTTGATGCCAATTTAGCCAAATCACCTTCTAGATCTCTTCTAAACCAAGTATGAAGCAAAAATCCTCTTTCTTCCCTTATGATTTTCGGCCAAAAAGGATGAGAAAGGATGAACACAACAAAATTTTTTCTTCCCTCTTTCTCAACTCACGGCAAGGGGGGGATTACCACACTCACACACATTTTTTTTTTTCATTTTTTTATCACCCATACACCTTTGTTTATTATTTCACCCTAATGCACCAACAAAACATGTTTCATGACATGTTTAGCCCATCCTCCCTTGTCATGGCCGGCCACCACCTATAAAAGGGGAATTTGACATGCAAGTCCTTTATTTTGCATGCATGCTTTAATTAGTCATCACACATTTCCCCATCATACTTTCAAAGTTCACTACTAGGTCCTTTCTAGTGAAATTCACCTTTATAACACTAAACCAATCATCAAAAAATGTCATACATGAATACACACATATTATAGGCATCGAAATAAATTTTAAATTATTTTTATGCCTCGGTTTTGTGGTCCCGAGACCACCTTCCGACTAGGGTCAATTTTGGGCTGTCACAAAATGGGATCGAGTCACGATGGATTTTGTGTCTGGGTTGCCATTGTCGACAAGTAAGAAAGATGCGATTTGGGTTGTTGTTGATAGACTGACCAAGTCGGCCTATTTTATTCCCGTACGTACGGATTATTCACTGGATAAACTAGCCGAATTGTATGTTTCTCATATTGTGAGATTACACGGGGTGCCCATTTCTATTGTGTCGGATAGAGATCCGAGATTCACCTCGCGATTTTGGAAGAAATTGCAAGAAGCTTTGGGTACCAAGTTGCATTTTAGCACCGCTTTTCATCCCCGAACCGATGGTCAATCCGAGCGGATAATTCAG